>NW_020838008.1:6718581-7114686 GCF_003676395.1 Aethalodelphis obliquidens
TTTTTTTTTTTTTTTTTTTTTTGCTGTACGTGGGCCTCTCACCGTTGTGGCCTCTCCCCTTGCAGAGCACAGCCTCCGGACAGGCAGGCTCAGCGGCCATGGCCCACGGGCCCAGCCGCTCCGCGGCATGTGGGATCCTCCCGGACCGGGGCACGAACCCGCGTCCCCTGCATCGGCAGGCGGACCCTCAACCACCGCGCCACCAGGGAAGCCCCATATATGGCTTTTATTATGTTGAGGAGAGTTCCCTCTATGCCTACTCTCTGCAGGGTTTTTATCATAAATGGGTGTTGAATTTTGTCAAAAGCTTTCTCTGCATCTATTGAGATGATCATATGGTTTTTCTCCTTCAATTTGTTAATATGGTGTATCACGTTGATTGATTTGCGTATATTGAAGAATCCTTGCATTCCTGGAATAAACCCCACTTGATCATGGTGTATGATCCATTTAATGTGCTGCTGGATTCTGTTTGCTAGTATTTTGTAGAGGATTTTTGCATCTATGTTCATCAGTGATATTGGCCTGTAGTTTTCTTTCTTTGTGACATCCTTGTCTGGTTTTGGTATCAGGGTGATGGTAGCCTCGTAGAATGAGTTTGGGAGTGTTCCTCCCTCTGCTATATTTTGGAAGAGTTTGAGAAGGATAGATGTTATCTCTTCTCTAAATGTTTGATAGAATTCGCCTGTGAAGCATCTGGTCCTGGGCTTTTGTTTGTTGGAAGATTTTTAATCACAGTTTCTATTTCAGTGCTTGTGATTGGTCTGTTCATATTTTCTATTTCTTCCTGATTCAGTCTTGGCAGGTTGTGCATTTCTAAGAATGTGTCCATTTCTTCCAGGTTGCCCATTTTATTGGCATAGAGTTGCTTGCAGTAATCTCTCATGATCTTTTGTATTTCTGCAGTGTCAGTTGTTACTTCTCCTTTTACATTTCTAATTCTATTGATTTGAGTCTTCTCCCTTTTTTTCTTGATGAGTCTGGCTAATGGTTTAAATCACTTTAAATATGTCCTGCCAGTCCCTTCTGGCTTGCAGAGTTTCTGCTGAAAGACCAGCTGTTAACCTTATGGGGATTCCCTTGTGTGTTATTTTCCCCTTGCTGCTTTTAATATGTTTTCTTTGTATTTAATTTTTAACAGTTTGATTAATATGTGTCTTGGCGTGTTTCTTCTTGGATTTATCCTGTATGGGACTCTTTGTGCTTCCTGGACTTGATTAACTATTTCCTTTCCCATATCAGGGAAGTTTTCAACTATAATCTCTTCAAATATTTTCTCAGTCCCTTTCTTTTTCTCTTCTTCTTCTGTAACCTCTGTAATTCGAATGTTGGTGCGTTTAATGTTGTCCCAGAGGTCTCTGAGACTGTCCTCAGTTCTTTTCTTTCTTTTTTCTTTATTCTGCTCTGCAGTAGTTATTTCCACTATTTTATCTTCCAGGTCACTTATCCGTTCTTCTGCCTCAGTTATTCTGCTATTGATCCCTTCTAGAGTATTTTTAATTTCATTTATTGTGTTGTTCATCGTTGTTTGTTTCATCTTTAGTTCTTCTAGGTCCTTGTTAAATATTTCTTGCATTTTCTCTATTCTATTTCCAAGATTTTGGATCATCTCTACTATCATTACTCTGAATTCTTTTTCAGGTAGACTGCCTATTTCATCTTCATTTGTTAGGTCTGGTGGGTTTTCATCTTGCTCCTTCATCTGCTGTGTGTTTTTCTGTCTTCTCATTTTGCTTATCTTACTGTGTTTGGGGTCTCCTTTGGAGGCTGCAGGTTCGTAGTTCCCGTTGTTTTTGGTGTCTGTCCCCAGTGGCTAAGGTTGGTTCAGTGTGTTGTGTAGGCTTCCTGGTGGAGGGGACTAGTGCCTGTGTTCTGTTGGATGAGGCTGGATCTTGTCTTTCTGGTGGGCAGGTCCACGTCTGGTGGTGTGTTTTGGGGTGTCTGTGGACTTATTATGATTTTAGGCAGCCTCTCTGCTAATGGGTGGGGTTGTGTTCCTGTCTTGCTAGTTGTTTGGCATAGGATATCCAGCACTGTAGCTTGCTGGTCGTTGAGTGAAGCTGGGTGCTGGTGTTGAGATGGAGATCTTTGGGAGATTTTTGCCATTTGATATTATGTGGAGCTGGGAGGTCTCTTGTGGACCAGTGTCCTGAAGTTGGCTCTCCCTCCTTAGAGGCACAGCTCTGACTCCTGGCTGCAGCACCAAGAGCCTTTCATCTACACGGCTCAGAATAAAAGGGAGAAAAGGTAGAAAGAAAGAATTAGTAGAAGTAGAAAGAGAGAAAGAAAGAAAGAAAGGAGGGAGGGAGGGAGGGAGGAAGGAAGGAGGAAAGAAAGGAAAAAAGAAAGAAAGATAAAGTAAAATAAAATAAAGTAATATAAAATACAATAAAGTTATTAAAATAAAAAAATAATTATTAAGAGAAAAAACAAAACAAACAAAAAAATGTATGGATAGAACCCTAGGACAAATGGTGGAAGCAAAGCTATACAGACAAAATCTCACACAGAAGCATACGCATTCACACTCACAAAAAGAGGAAAAGGGGAAAAAAATCATAAATCTTGCTCTCAAAGTCCACCTCCTTAATTTGGGATGATTCCTTGCCTATTCAGGTATTCCACAGATGCAGGGTACATCAAGTTGATTGTGGAGCTTTAATCCGCTGCTTCTGAGGCTGCTGGGAGAGATTTCCCTTTCTCTTCTTTGTTCTCACAGCTCCCAGGGGCTCAGCTTTGGATTTGGCCCCGCCTCTGCGTGTAGGTCACCAGAGGGCGTCTGTTCTTTGCTCAGACAGGACGGGGTTAAAGGAACCGCTGATTCCGGGGCTTCGGCTCACTCAGGCCGGGCGGAGGGAGGCGTACGGAGTGCGGCGCGACCCTGCAGCGGCGGAGGCCGGCGTGACGTTGCACCAGCCTGAGGCGCTACGTGCGTTTTCCCGGGGGAGTTGTCCCTGGATCCCTGGACCCTGGCAGTGGCGGGCTGCACAGGCTCCCCGGAAGGGGGTTGTGGATAGTGACCTGTGCTCGCACACAGGCTTCTTGGTGGCGACAGCAGCAGCCTTAGCGTCTCATGCCTGTTTCTGGGGTCCGCGCTTTTAGCCGCGGCTCGCACCTGTCTCTGGAGCTCCTTTAAGCAGCGTACTTAAACCCCTCTCCTCACGCACCAGAAAACAAAGAGGGAAGAGAAAGTCTCTTGCCTCTTTGGCAGGTCCAGACTTTTCCCGGACTCCCTCCAGGCTAGCCGTGGCGCACTAATCCCCTGCAGGCTGTGTTCACGCAGCCACCCCCAGTCCTCTCCCGGCGCTCCGACTGAAGCCCGAGCCTCAGCTCCCAGCCCCGCCCGCTCCGGCGGGTGAGCAGACAAGCCTCTCGGACTGGTGAGTGCTGGTAGCACCGATCCTCTGTGTGGGAGTCTCCCCGCTTTGCCCCCCGCACCCCTGTTGCTGTGCTCTCCTTCGCGACTCCGAAGCTTCCCCCCTCCGCCACCCGCAGTCTCCGCCCGCGAAGGGGCTTCCTAGTGTGTGCAAACTTTTCCTCCTTCACAGCTCCCTCCCACTGGTGCAGGTCCCGTCCCTATTCTTTTGTCTGTGTTTTTTCTTTTTTTCTTTTGCCCTACCCATGTACGTGGGGAGTTTCTTGCCTTTTGGGAGGTCTGAGGTCTTCTACCAGCGTTCAGTAGGTGTTCTGTAGGAGTTGTTCCACGTGTAGATGTATTTCTGGTGTATCTGTGGGGAGGAAGTTGATCTCTGCGTCTTACTCTGTGTCTTTATATTTAAATTGTGATTCTTGTAGGTAACATATGGTTGGGTCTTACTTTTTTATCCAATATTACAATCTCTGACTTTATTTTTTAGAATTTGTTTGCAGTTTATTTTTTATACATATTATTTGCACATAGTGTATGATATGTACACTATCTCTCGCCTTTTAGATATCTTCCACACTATATTTCTATCATTTCTTTTATATTGACAGTCTTGTTGATATATAATTCACATACCATAAAGTTTACCCTTTTTTTCTTTTTTTTTTTTGGCTCTGCCACTCGGCTTGCGGGATCTTAGTTCCCCGACCAGAGATTGAATCCAGGCCCCTCGCAGTGAGAGCACTGAGTTCTGATCACCAGGGAATTCTAAAGATTACCCTTTTAAAGTGTACAGTTCAGATACTTTATACCTATTAGCAGTCACTTCCCATGCACACCTTCTCCCAGCCCCTGGCAAACATTAATATACTTTTCTTTGTATGGATTTGCCTATCCTGGGTATTTCACATAAATGGAATCTTACAATAGGTGGCTTTTTATATCTAGCTTTGTTGTTTTCAAGATCCATCCATGTTGTAGCATATGTCAGTACTTCATTCCTTTTTTATGGCTAAATAATTTTCCATTGTATTAATATATCACATTTCATTTATCCATTCATTAGTTGGTTAATTATTGGGTTATTTCTACTTTTTGGCTACCGTGAATAATGCTGCTATGAACATTCATGTACAAGTTCGTGTGTCAACAAATGTTTTCATTTCTTTTGGATACATACCTAGGAGTAGAGTTACTAGGTCATATAGTAACTCTATGTTTAACTTTTTGAGGAATTCGCAACCTTTTTTCCAAATGACTGTACCATTTGCCTTTCCTACCAGCAATGTACTAGGGTTCCAGTTTCCTTGCCAATACTTGTAATTGTCTGCCTTTTTAGTATTTTAAAGATGTTGCTTCACTGTGGTCTCATTTGCTTGTTTCCAATGAGATATCTCCTGTCATTATTATTCCTCTGTATATAACATGTCTTTCTCTGACTGCTTTTACAGTTTTCTTTATTACTAGTTTTGAGCAATTTGATTACAATGTGGCTTTATGTAGTTTTCTTCATATTTCTTGTGCTTGGGGTTCATTGGTATTCTTGGATTTGTGAGTTTATTATTTTTATCACATCTGGAAAATTTTCAGCCATTATTACTTCAAATAATTTTTATTGCCCTCTTTTTCTTTTGGGAACTCCCATTACACATATATAGAGTACTTTAAGTTTTTATCATAGCTCACTGCTGCTCTGTTCATTTTTTAAAAGTCTCTTTTCTCTTCATCTCTCAAATTCACAATCTTTTATTCTGTAATATCTAACCTGCTGTGAATCCCATCTAATACTTTCTCATATTTTACATTGTAATTTTCAATTTAAGAAGTTTGATTTGCATCTTTTTATATTTTTCATATCATTGCTTAACATTTTGAAAATATAAAAAATAGTTATAGTAACTTTTTAAAAAGTCCTTGTCTGCTTATTCTGTGTCAGTTCTGAGTTCGTCTCAATTGATGAATTTTTCTCCTACTGATGGGTCACATTTTCCAGTTTCTACACAGGCCTGGCAATTTTTGATTGAATGCCAGACAATAGGACTTTTACTTTGTTGGATGCTGGATATTTTTATTCATATAAATGCTCTCGAGCTTTTTTACTGGGACATCGTTAAGTTACTCGTAAACAATTTGATCCTTTCCATTCTTGCTTTTAAGATTTGTTAGGCCCAACTGGAACATGCTTATGCTCGGTGTAGTTCGTCCTCATTACTGAAGAAAAGCCCTCTATGTATTTAGCCTAGTGCTCTGTGAGTCATGAGGTTCCAGTCTGGCTGTTGTGAACAGGCACTGCTCCTAGCTTCGTGTGAATGCTGGGCCTTATTACCTCCTGTCCTTATAGTGGTTCTTCTCCTGGCCTTGGCAGCTTCCTCGCCTGCATTCCCTGTTCAATCCCCGCTGAGTATTTGAGAAGGCCTCTGTACTTCTGCAGAGTTCTTTCTGCGTCGCTCTCCTGTCTCTGGTTTAGAGTGCAAGTCAGAGTTTGTCTTCAGTGCAGATTTGTCTTTGGCTAGTTTATTCTGACTTCTGTTCTTCAGGGTGTTTCTCTAGTCTTAATAAATCTAGATTTATCATACTCCCTTCAGATGATCTGAAGCCTTCTCTCTCTGCCTCTCTTTACACCTATTTTCCTCTATTCCCTCACCCTACATAGCAAAGAACTGTCTTTCTATTTATCTTATATGATGTGTTGTCCGATTCTGGAGACGTACTCATTTCTGTGTTTCATAGAAGTAGAGAACTGAAATGTCAATCGTTTATCCATGTTTTGTTATTACGCAATAGGATACTTGCCTACGTAAGTGTATTAGTTAGTGCAGCCGTCAACTGGTAGTTATTTGTGTTACCCTCATTTCCTTTAACAGTGTGAGTTATAATTTAGATTGTCAGTTTTCCCTCTTAATTTTAGAGGTAATTGATACTGCTAATAAATTTTTTAAAAATTTCTTTTAGGCCTTCTTCATTTGCAATGAAATAACTGTATTGCCATCTGTTTTCCTTAGTATTATAGGTAATGAATTTTAAGGAGAGTTGAAATGATGGTAACTTTAGGCCCTTATTAAAGTGGCAAAGAAGAATTATTGGGGAATAAATGTACAATTCTATGAATAACTGTTTTCTGGTTGTAAAATAATGTTTATTCGTATAATGTTTAAGTAATACAAAGACAGATGGTTAATAACTCCTATCTGCAGCCATAAAAGTAAAATAAGTTTGTTTAAAAAATTTTTTTTTGTCAAATGGACATGTGGGCAATTAATCTGTTGCCATCTTTCCATTGAGAACAAATTTAAAATGGTATAAAAATATTCAGAAACAATTTCTTAGTAATGGAACATATTTTCTTATTTTGCTTCTCATTGGTACTTCTCTGTTCTTGTTGGAACTGCTGAAGTATTGAAATACTTCAATAAAAAGGGGGTGGACCTCCCTTTTATCCAGGAATAGATTTTGTGGCAGACCACTGAGCCAGCAGTTATTTTGACTTTCCCTGAAAGAGATGAAGTTCCTAAGAATTTATTATATATGTGTTTTGCCACTGAGTGAGCAAGAAAAATATATACCCATCAGTGCTGACTGGATGGTAATTTCTGAAACATGATGCCACCGTCCTCATAAATAACAGTGTAACAGAATCACGGAGAATTTGGCAGAGATCAATCTCTAGATGGATGAGTTAGTCTGCAAGCAAAGAGCTACTCAACTTCTCTTGACTTTTAAGAATGCTCTGTGGGTTTTCTAATCCAGACCCTTGGATTTCAGTGAGTCTCTGGAGATCAAGAAATTTTTACAGACTAACAAAGACTAACTGGTCAACCACTGAGCGTTGGTGTGTGGAGGTACATTGTAATTTCAGTGAGAGATGCCCCTGTGCTGCTTCTAGACACTCGACTCCACTTGCTATCATGGAAATTTGCCATGACTGTTTCGTGAGTTGAATTTTACCCTGATGTTGTGAGATGAGAAAGTATAGATTTCATCAGTGAAAACCTCACCAGATCTGTGAAAACCTGCCAATAAAATATTTGTGTAGTTTCATTTTTGGTGTATTTATGAGGCTGGGTTATGTGGTGTCTTTGAGATCATCTATCTATCTATATGTCAATTGCCTTGTATAAAAGTATAACCTTGGTAGCCAAAGACATTTCCTGCTCTTGCCATGTTTCTCTATAAATATGCTGCAGGGACTATAAACTTGTAGTTGTTTGATAGGTATGGTGCCTAATAGCCCCTGTTTCCCTGTTTGGAACCTAGCAACATTCCCTGGCTCTATAAGTGAACAAAGAGATGATCTAAAAGCAAGTGAATATGATTTGAATTTTCAAGTGAGATATGGACCCAAGCAGTCCTTTATGCATCTCTGCATATGAGGAACGAGGAACCAGGAGATGCCTGAAATGGTCCCTAATGTGCCATCAGCTATTATCTCGGGCTTTTGGCAGGTGTAGGCAGGCAGGGTGGTTAGAAGTTTGAAAACAGAGTTGAAAAAATTATGTCACATTTTTAACAGCCTTCATACAGGGTTTGCCTCATTGCACTGCTTTTTACTACCTCTGTACATTTGGACAAGCTGAGATATTTTTTAAAAAAGATTTTTTTTCAATATGGCCCTTGGCAGGGGCAAAGCTACTGTATGGGGAATGTTAACTAATTTGGAATGGATGTCCTCAGACAGAGCTGTGAAGTAGGCCAAGTGCCTTTCTGGCAACCCATTGCCTCTTTTGAAGTGTCCTTCCTGCTGAAGGGATTTGTGCCATCAGTGCTGCCTGGGCCCCAAAGAGGGAAGAAATCCCATCAAACAAAAACAGTGGGGACTTAATACATTACACATACCAAGAGCAGTGACATTTTAAGAGAGAACCCAGGGAAATGGCAATGCTAGCCATAAAGGTAATGGTAATACTAATAATGATAATGAGTTACCTGTATCAGGCACTGTGCCAAGTACTCTATATACATTGTCCTCCAGCATGAAACCAGTGGGGAGTGATTGTTCTCCCCATTCCTTAGGTGCCACGCCCACAATAACACAGGAAAATAACAGAGCCAAGGTTCGTTTGTCTGACACCAAAGCCAGGCTCTTTCCTTTGTGCTGTGATTTTCTACTATGAATGGCTGGTAACTGGAATTTTGGATATCACAAGGGGACATGATTTTAGGATAGGGACCTTCTTAGCTTTCTCAGATTATGGAGAAACAAAGTTAATTCTGGAACCAGAGATTTTTTCACACCCCATACAAATGGTTTCCTGGCTCCGAGGATCTGAATAGATTAAAACGTATGCTGGAGCTATGAGCCAAGAAAATAAACAAAGTGCCTTGATGGTGACAGGAGATTTTGTCTGATCACTGGAATACCACCCTGGGGAAGCATGGCGCCCACGGGCCATCAGCCACTTTGCCCCTGTTTGTTCCTGAATGCCATTGGTGACCTTCTGTGAATGTCAGGGGAAGCAGCATCTCCCCACTTGAGTGGCTGCACGCCATGGGTAAGAGCATCATTAATCATCGATAGAGGCATTTTACATTTTCTAGCTGTGCTCCAATAGCATAGAAGTCACTAATCATAGATGGTGCATGAGCAAGTGCCAAGTAGGTATTTTCATTTAATGGGAAAGTGAAGTAAGGGCAGATAATTGGTAGCTGTATATACATCTCTTTTTCAGTCAGTGGTCTATTTTGTGTGAGGGATAGTAGGTTTCTCACATGTCAACTCCAAATGACAATAAGGCCTGCTCTGAGCTCTATGTTACAAAGGATTCTGAGAACCCACCTGGAGGCCATGATCTATTAATGATGTCTGCCAAAGGTGCAGGAAGAGCTAGTGAGTCATGAGTTTGCCACCACTTGTTAGATCAGTAAAATATATTCCAAAAAGACCCTCAAGTACCGGGTAGTTTTCTCAGAGTATAACCAAATACTAATTCTGCTCTGGTGTCGGACCTCTTGGTTCTAACCCTGGCACCTTTGTGACCTTTGGCCTCGAATTTCTCTGTGCCTCAGTTTTCCTCATCTATGAGATGGGGCGTAATAATAGTATTTAGCTCAAAGAGGTCATTAGTTTAAATAAGTTAATATATGTAAATTTCTTAGAACAGTGCCTGGCACATTCAGAGTGTTCAATAAATGTTAATTATGATTAATACAAAAATGGTTTGAGTACCTATTATGTATAGGCACATTCTGAGTTTTGTGCCACACCTCTCACCTAACATCCTGCCCAATTTAGGCTAGTATTTATTGAAAGTGCAGCTTGATTTTCACTTGGTATCACCCTAAGGACCAAGTGAATGAGAACCCCCTCCAAGCCAACAAATCCTGTTTTGGTTTAATACCAAAATTTTATAACTGGAAGGTATCATAGAGGTCATGGAATGTACTTCCTTATTTTATATAGCTGAAGAATCTGAAGCTCAGGAACATTGAAAAGACATCTATTTTTGTGACTTAGGCATTTATCTTATTTGTTAATGAAAGAATCATAGGCTGTTATAGCAGATTAGGGTTTATGTTTCTTTCATGTATCACATGAAGTCGTTATGTGCACCGTGATGCCTCCTTAGAAGGAGATATTTAGGATAAAAGAGGAAAGTTGGGCACTAAAAAGGAATTGGACCCAGGAAGGCTTGATCTTTTCGGCAGTAGAGTGTGTCTGGCCGAGACAGTGCTCTTCTGAAAGGGATGAGCTGCAGGATGTCTTGAGCCCCCTGCAGGGAGAACAGCGCCAAGACTTAGAACACCTCTGCTGTGAAACCATATAATGAAGGATGGAGGTTTTACATTTTCAACACCTGATTCCTGATCCCACTGTCCCTGAGAAAAGACCCTGACTTATAATGTGCAACACAATATGGAATATGAAAATCTTAATAAAAACGTGTGTGTGTGTGTGAAGCGGTATTGTCTGTAATTAGATTGTCTTCAAACTTGGAAACAGCTTAAAAGAACTAAAGCCCAAACAGTCACTTCAGCAATCCAGGAAGGAGGTAGCAATTTATTGTTGACCTTGACCACAAATTCTTTATTCTAGCAGTGAGGCAGATGACAATTTGCCTAAGATACGTTTAAACAGTGAAGAGCTAAAGACTCTTGTTTTTGTGTGTGAGAGAGAGGAAAATGCAATATTTAATTTGGGACATTTATTTGGAGAACTCTGAGGATTTGAAGTAGAGCACTATAGGTATAGAAAGAATTGAAGAATAAAGATCTAGAACTCTCTTTCTCCCCTCTCCCTCCAAAGCTCTTCTGGAAGCTGTATATAAAGTGTCACATTAGCTGCTCTTTTCCATTGATACTGGAACAAGACAGAGTCTGAGATTATACCAACGGGCATTTAAGTAATAAATTAAGAATTTGTTGCATGATATCACAGTTGCTAATGCCAGAAGAGAAACTAACTTTTCTAGGAACTTTTCCCCTTATCTTTTTTGAAAAGGTTAGTTCTAGTGTTGTAGCTTTGTAGACATATCTGGCTTCAAATCTTGGGTCCTCTATGGTTAGCTATAATGAATTGAGTCAAAGTTACTTAACATTGTTTAGTCTCTATTTTCCAAACTGTAAAGTGGAGTTAATAATACTCACCTGTAGGGGTCATTGTGCGCTCTAAATGGGATAACATGAACAGTAGCTAGTATGTGGAAGCAGCTAAATAAAGGTTACTTCTCTTGCCATTTATTTGGAAGATATATTTGAAGTAGTTGAAAAGAAATGAACAAGGTCATTGATTGGCACACCTAGATATGCTATGAAATTACATGAGGACTTTAAAAAAAACTACTGAACTACTGAATCAGAATCTCCAAAGTATAGCCTAGAAAACTGTAATTTTTATAAAACTCCCAGATAATTCTGATGCCAAACTCAGTTTTAGATCAATAAACTACAAGAACTCTTGAAATTCTTTGTATTTTATTATCTCCCATCATCATTTAAAAATCAATTTAGTTAGGCAACGAATATTAACCAGTGTTAGAATCATCTGTACTGAGTTTAGAAATACTTCTGATCATGGGCTGAGCCATAGAAGACACTTGAATTGCTTTGATCACATCTCACTTTCTGAAAGCCTTGAAATAGTCTGATTAAGAATTATATGTAAAAAAGTTCATTCCACAGATATTTATTTACCACCTCCTATACACCAGACACCATGCTAGGTGCTTATGATTGGTTAAACAGGCAGAACTCCCTGCTTTGTGAAGCTTAATAAAGTTAAGCTTGTTTGTGTGTTTTTAAGAGCTGAGCAAATAAGCCTTTGCTACAATTATAATTTTAACCTTAATATATAGCCAAACCGGAAGTTTACTGCCATGCACATCATACTTCATATTTATTTTTTTCATGTTTTCTAACATTTTGTTATGAAAATTTTCAAACAAGTAGCAACATTGTAAGAATTTTACAGTGAACACCCACATACCCAACACCTAGATTCTACTATTAACACTTTACCGGACTTGCCTTGATACTTAGCTATCAATCCCATAAATAAACCCATCTTAGTATTTGTGATGTACTTCAAAGTAAATCTAAGACATCAGTGTACTTCCCCTAAATACTTCAGAGGCATATCATTAGCATCAGAGTTGAATATTTGTTGACATTTTTCTTTTGATGTAACATTTACAGTGAAATGCACCATCTTAAGTGAACATTCGCTGCATTTTGGCAAACGTATATACACATATAAGCTATCAAGACACAGAACACAGAAAGTTTTCTCACTCCCCTTCCTAGTGAATCCTTCCTCCAAACCCCAGCGGCAACCTCTGTTCTGAAGTTTTTCCACTGTAGATTCGTTTCGTATTTTCTGGCATCATGTCAATGAAATCATACAATATATACTCTTTTGTGTAAGACTTCTTTTGCTCTGCATAATACTTGTGAGATTTATCCATGTTCTTTCATGTATCAGTCATTTGTTCTTTTGTGTTGCTAGTTTCATTGCTTACCACCATGTATTTATCTGTTTTTCGGTTGACGGGCACTATGACTCTTTCTAGTTATTGGCTATATGAATAAAGCCATGATAAACATCACAAGTCTTTTTTGTGAACGTATTTTCATTTATATTGGGTAAATACTTCTGTGTGGAACTGCTGGTCATAGGGTACATGTATGTTTCATTTTAGAAGAAACTGCCAGACCTTTTCCCAGCATGGTTGTGTCATTCACCCCACCGTGGACAGCATTGCTCCAGGTGCTGTGTCCCTGCTTCCATGGGTAGCTGGTGTCAGTCTCTTTGACTGTAGCCCTTCTGATGGGTGTGTAGTCCTCTCTCCTTGTGGTTCTAATTTGCATTTTTTGATAACAAGTGATGTTGAGCACTTCTTTCATGTGCTAATTGGCCATTCTGCTATATATATTTTTGATTCTTCAAATCTTTTGCCCATTTTTAATAGTTTTTTTGCCTTTCTATTGTTGAACTGCCACAGTTCTTTGTATATCCTGGATAACAGTCCTTTGTTAGATATATGTTTTGCCAATGATTCCTCCAAGTCTGTTGGGTTGACTATTCATTTTCTTAATGGAGTATTTTGATGAGCAGAAGTTTTTTAATTTTGATGAAGCCTGTTTTTGTTTTCTTTTGTGGTTATTGCTTTCTGTGACCTAAGAAATCTTGACTACTCATGAGTCATGAACATATTCTCCTATACTCTGTTGTAAAAGTCTGATAGTTTTAGCTATTATGTTTAGGATATTTATTTCACTTTTTCACTAATTTTCACAATTTTTCAAAAATGGATCTCCTAAACTATGTAAAATAATATCCAGTTAAATTTCTTATATATAAACAAATAAATGAATTTTATTCACTGTCAGAGAGGGGGAAATTTCCCCCTCTATCCCTTCTTGAGTTCTGTGGCTGTACTAGTAATAAAATTGGCACAAGACAGATTAATAGGAGAAACAAATTTTAATTTTTGCACACAGAGACCTAAGAAGTGACCAAAGCAAGCAGCTTTTATACTATTTAAACAAAGAAACAATAAATTTTTAAAATTGAAGTATAGTTGATTTACAATATTATGTTAGTTTCAGTTATATAGCAAAGTGATTCAGGTATATATACATATATTTTTTTTGTTCAGGTTATTTTCCATTATAGGTTATTATAAGATATTGAGTATAGTTCCCCATGCTATACAGTAAATACTTATTGCTCATCTATTTTATATATAGTAGTGTGTATCTGTTAATCCCATATGCCTAATTTATCCCTCCCCCACTCTCTTTCCCTTTTGGTAACCATAAGTTTGTTTTCTATGTCTGTGAGTCTGTTTCTGTTTTATAAATAAATTCAGTCATATTATTCTTTACATTCCACATATAAGTGATATCATGTAATATTTGTCTTTTTCTGTCTGACTTACTTTACTTAATATGATATTCTCTAGGTCCATCCATGTTGCTACCAAGGGCAATATTTTATTCTTTCTTATGGCTGAGTAATATTCCATTGCATATATATACCACATCTTCTTTATCCATTCTTTTTTTTTTAATTAATTAATTTTTGGCTGCATTAGGTCCTCGTTGCTGCACGCGGCCTATCTCTAGTTGTAGCGAGTGGGGACTACTCTTTGTTGCGGTGCATGGGCTTCATATATTTTTTTTTTATACAACAGGTTCTTATTAGTTATCCATTTTATACATATCAGTGTATATATGTCAATCCCAATCTCCCAATTCATCACACCACTACCACCACCGCCCCCCCACCGCTTCCCCCCTTGGTGTCCATACGTTTGTTCTCTACATCTCTGTCTCAATTTCTGCCCTGCAAACTGGTTCATCTGTACAATTTTTCTAGGTTCCACATATATGCGTTAACAAATGATATTTGTTTTTCTCTTTCTGACTTACTTTACTCTGTATGACAGTCTCTAGATTCATCCACATCTCTACAAATGACCCAATTTCATTGCTTTTTATGAATGAGTAATATTTCATTGTGTATATGTATCACATCTTCTTTATCCATTCGTCTGTCGATGGGCATTTAGGTTGCTTCCATGTCCTGGCTATTGTAAATAGTGCTGCACTGAACATTGGGGTGCATGTGTCTTTTTGAATTATGGTTTTCTCAGGGTATATGCCCAGTAGTGGGATTGCTGGGTCATATGATAATTCTATTTTTAGTTTTTTGAGGAACCTCCATCCTGTTCTCCATAGTGGCTGTATCAATTTACATTCCCACCACCAGTGCAAGAGGGTTCCCTTTTCTCCCTACCCTCTCCAGCATTTGTTGTTTGTAGATTTTCTGATGATGTCCATTCTAACTGGTGTGAGGTGATACCTCATTGTAATTTTGATTTGCATTTCTTGAATAATTAGTGATGTTGAGCAGCTTTTCCTGTGCTTCTTGGCCATCTGTATGTCTTCTTTGGAGGAATGTCTATTTAGGTCTTCTGCCCATGTTTGTTTAGGGTTGTTTGTTTTTTTTAATATTGAACTGCGTGAGCTGTTTTTATATTTTGGAGATTAAGCCTTTGTGCGTTGAGTCGTTTGCAAATATTTTCTCCCATTCTGAGGGTTGTCTTTTTGTCTTGTTTGTAGTTTCCTTTGCTGTGCAAAAGCTTTTAAGTTTCAATAGATCCCATTTGTTTATTTTTGTTTTTATTTCCATTACTCTAGGAGGTGGATCAAAAAAGATCTTGCTGTGATTTATGTCAAAGAGTGTTCTTCCTATGTTTTCCTCTAAGAGCTTTATAGTGTCTGGTCTTACATTTAGGTCTTTAATCCTTTTGAGTTTATTTTTGTATATGGTGTTAGGGAATGTTTTAATTTCATTCTTTTACATGTAGCTGTCCAGTTTTCCCAGCACCACTTATTGAAGAGACTGTCTTTTCTCCATTGTATATCCTTGCCTCCTTTGTCATAGATTAGTTGACCATAGGTGCGTGGGTTTCTCTGGGCTTTCTATCTTGTTCCATTGATCCCTATTTCTGTTTTTCTGCCAGTACCATATTGTCTTGATGACTGTAGCTTTGTAGTATAGTCTGAAGTCAGGGAGTCTGATTCCTCCAGCTCCGTTTTTTCCCCTCAAGACTGCTTTGGCTATGCGGGGTCTTTTGTGTTTCCATACAAATTTTAAGACTTTTTGTTCTAGTTCTGTAAAAAATGCCATTGATAATTTGATAGAGATTGCATTGAATCTGTAGATTGCTTTGGGTAGTAGAGTCATTTTCACAATATTGATTCTTCCAATCCAAGAACATGGTATATCTCTCCATCTGTTGGTATCATCTTTAATTTCTTTCATCAGTGTCTTATAGTTTTCTGCATACAGGTCTTTTGTCTCCCTAGGTAGGTTTATTCCTAGGTATTTTATTCTTTTTGTTGCAACGGTAAATGGGAGTGTTTCTTTAATTTCTCTTTCAGATTTTTCATCATTCGTGTATAGGAATGCTAGAGATTTCTGTGCATTAATTTTGTATCCTGCAACTTTACCAAATTCATTGATTAGCTCTAGTAGTTTTCTGGTGGCATCTTTAGTATTCTCTATGTATAGTATCATGTCATCTGCAAACAGTGACAGTTTTACTTCTTCTTTTCCAATTTGTATTCCTTTTATTTCTTTCTCTTCTCTGACTGCTGTGGCTAGGACTTCCAAAACTATGTTGAATAATAGTGGCTAGAGTGGACATCCTTGTCTTTTTCCTGATCTTAAAGGAAACGCTTTCAGTTTTTCACCATTAAGAATGATGTTTGCTGTGGGTTTGTCATATATGGCCTTTATTATGTTGAGGTAGTTTCCCTCTATGCCCACTTTCTGGAGAGTTTTTGTCATAAATTGGTGTTGAATTTTATCAAAATCTTTTTCTGTGTCTAATGAGATGATCATATGGTTTTTATTCTTTAATTTGTTAATATGGTGTATCACATTGATTGATTTGCGTATATTGAAGATTCCTTGCATCCCTGGGATAAATCCCACTTGATTCATGGTGTATGATCCTTTTAAAGTGTTGTTGGATTCTGTTTGCTAGTATTTTGTTGAGGGTTTTTGCATCTATATTCATCAGTGATATTGGTCTGTAAATTTCTTTTTTTGTAGTATCTTTGTCTGTTTTTGGTATCAGGGTGATGGTGGCCTCATAGAATGAGTTTGGGAGTGTTCCTTCCTCTGCAATTTTTTGGAAGAGTTTGAGAGGGATGGGTGTAGCTCTTCTCTAAATGTTTGGTAGAATTCACCTGTGAAGCCATCAGGTCCTGGACTTTTGTTTGATGGACGATTTTTAATTTCATTTAATATGAAATTCAGTTTCAATTTCATTACTTGTGATTAGTCTGTTCATATTTTCTATTTTTTCCTGCTTCAGTCTTGGAAGGTTTTACCTTTCTAAGAATTTGTCCATTTCTTCCAGGTTGTCCATTTTATTGGCATAGAGTTGCTTGTAGTAGTCTCTTTGGATGCTTTGTATTTCTGCAGTTTCTGTTGTAACGTCTCCTTTGTCATTTCTAATTTTAGTGATTTGAGTCCTCCCCCTCTTTTTCTTGATGAGTTTGGCTAATGGTTTATCAATTTTGTTTAACTTCTCAAAGAACCAGCTTTTAGTTTTATTGATCTTTGCTATTGTTTGTTTCTATTTCATTTATTTCTGCTCTGATCTTTATAATTTCTTTCCTTCTGCTAACTTTGGGTTTTGTTTGTTCTTCTTCCTCTAGTTCCTTTAGGTGTACGGTTAGGTTGTTTATTTGAGATTTTTGTTTCTTAAGGTAAGATTGTATTGCTATAAACTTCCTTAGAACTGCTTTTGCTGCATCCCATAGGTTTTGGATCATAGTGTTTTCATTATCATTTGTCTCTAGGTATTTTTTGATTTCCTCAGTGATCTCTTAGTTATTTAGTAACGTATTGTTTAGCTTCCATGTGTTTGTGTTTTTTACAGGGTTTTTTTTTCCCTGTAATTGATTTCTAATCTCATAGCATTGTGTTCAGAAAAGATGCTTGATATGATTTCAGTTTTCTTAAATTTACTGAGGCTTGATCTGTGACCCAAGATGTGCTCTATCCTGCAGAATGTTCCGTGCACACTTGAGAAGAAAGTGTAATCTGCTGGTTTTGGATGGAATGTCCTATAAATATCAATTAGATCTATCTGGCCATTTGTATCATTTAAAGCTTGTGTTTCCTTCTTAATTTTCTGTTTGGATGATCTGTCCATTGGTGTAAGTAAGGTGTTAAAGTCCTCCACTATTATTGTGTTACTGTCGATTTCCACTTTTATAGCTGTTAGCATTTGCCTTATGTATTGAGGTGCTCCTATGTTGGGTGCATATATATTTATAATTGTCATATCTTCTTCTTGGATTGATCTCTTGATCATTATGTAGTGTCCTTCCTTGTCTCTTGTAGCATTCTTTATTTTAAAGTCTATTTTGTCTCATATGAGTATTGCTATTCCAGCTTTCTTTTGATTTCCATTTGCATGGAATATCTTTTTCCATCCCCTCACTTTCAGTCTGTATGTGTCCCTAGGTCTGAAGTGGGTCTCTTGTAGACAGCATATATATGGGTCTTGTTTTTGTATCCATTCAGCGAACCTGTATCTTTTGGTTTGAGCATTTAATCCATTCACATGTAAGGTAATTATCAATATGTATGTTCCTATTTCCGTTTTCTTAATTGTTTTTGGTTTCTTTTTGTAGTTCCTTTGCTTCTCTTGTGTTTCCCACTTAGAGAAATTCCTTTAGCATTTGTTGTAGAGCTGGTTTGGTGGTGCTGAATTCTTTTAGCTTTTGACTGTCTTTAATGGTTTTGATTTCTCCATCGAATTTGAATGTGATCCTTGCTGGGTAGAGTAATCTTGGTTGTAGGTTCTTCCCTTTCATCACTTTAAATATGTCATGCCACTGCCTTCTGGCTTGTAGAGTTTCTGCTGAGAAATCAGCTGTTAACCTTATGGGAGTTCCCTTGTATGTTATTTGTCGTTTTTCCCTTGCTGCTTTCAATAATTTTTCTTTGTCTGTGATTTTTGCCAGTTTCATTACTGTGTGTCTAGGCATGTTTCTCCTTGGGTTTATCCTGTGTGGCACTCTCTGTTCTTTCTGGACTTGCGTGGCTATTTCCTTTCCCATGTTAGGGAAGTTTTTGACTATAATCTCTTCATATATTTTCTCGGGTCCTTTCTCTCTCTCCTCACCTTCTGGGACCCCTATGATGTGAATCTTTTTGCATTTAATGTTGCCCCAGAGGTCTCTTAGGCTGTCTTCATTTCTTTTCATTCTTTTTTCTTTATTCTGTTCTGCAGCAGTGAATTCCACCATTCTGTCTTCCAGGTCACTTATCCGTTCTTCTGCCTCAGTTATTCTGCTACTGATTCCTTCTAGTCTATTTTTCAGTTCAGTTATTGTATTGTTCATCTCTGTCTGTTTGTTCTTTAATTCTTCTATGTCTTTGTTAAGCATTCCTTGCATCTTCTCGATATTTGCCTCCATCCTTTTTCTGAGGTCCTGGATCATCTTCACTATCATTATTCTGAATTCTTTTTCTGGAAGGTTGCCTATCTCCACTTCATTTAGTTGTTTTTCTGGGGTTTTATCTTGTTCCTTCATCGGGTACACAGCCATCTGCCTTTTCATCTTGTCTGTCTTTCTGAGAATGTGGTTTTTGTTCCACAGGCTGCCGGATTGTAGTTTTTCTTGCTTCTGCTGTCTGCCCTATGGTAAATTCACGGTGCATGGGCTTCTCATTGCAGTGGCTTCTCTTGTTGCAGAGCACAGGCTCTAGGTGTGCGGGCTTCAGTAGTTGTGGCACGTGGGCTCAGTAGTTGTGGCTCACAGGCTCTAGAGTGCAGTCTCAGTAGTTGTGGCGCACAAGCTCAGTTGCTCCATGGCATGTGGGATCTTCCCGGACTAGGGATTGAACACATGTCCCCTGCATTGGCAGGCGGATTCTTAACCACTGCACCACCAGGGAAGTCCCTCCATTCATTTATTCATGGACACTTAAGTTGCTTCCATGTCTTGGCTATTGTAAACAATGTTGCTATGAACATTGGGGTGCATGTATTGATATCTTCTCAAATTAAAGTTTTCATCTTTTCCAGATCTATGCCCAGGAGTGGGATTGCTGGATCATATGGCAACTCTATTTCTAGTTTTTTTAAGGAAACTCCATACTGTTCTCCATAGTGGCTGCAGCAATTTACATTCCCACCCACGACGTAGGAGGGTTCCCTTTTCTCCATACCCGCTCCAGCAATTATTATTTGTAGACTGTTTGATGATGACCATTCTGACCCATGTGAGGTGACACCTCATTGTGGTTTTGATTTGCATTTCTCTAGTAATTAGCGATGCTGAGCATCTTTTCATGTACCTGTTGACCATCTGTATGCCTTCTTTGGAGAAATGCTTATTTAGGTCTTCTGCCCATTTTTTGATTGGGTTGTTTGTTTTTTTTGATATTGAGTTGTATAAGCTATCAAAGAAATAATTTGTGAGGAATTGACAGGACAAAGACACTTAAGTTTTGGGTGCTTAATTAGTGAAGAATCTAAACAGAGTTTGGTCTTGGGGAAGTAAATTAAAGAAGTAACAAGGTTTGTTTATAGAAGCTTCTCGGCCCAAACTCCTTGTATCTGCGGTAAGGCTGTCTTACTTCCAAATGCAGGGTGTGCACTTTTCACATGAGAGATTTATTTCCTGCTTTCAGGGAGGCAGAGGAACATCAGAGTTTCCTCCTTGGGTCCTCTGCTTCTCAAGTAACTTCAGTTCAAAATAATCAATATGTCATTGTGGCATGTTTTGGGGTGTCCTGCTGTGAGCCCCAACATCACATTACAAGAAACCCATTACAATGTCTTTCCAGAGAAAATATATGTAAACATGGGATTATTGAAAAGATCAGACTATCTTCCATATTCATGCTTTGTTTTCAAGCATATCATTTAAGAATAATAAAGGATTCTCTGATTAAAGAGCAACCTTGACTTAAAGAGGTTTGAAATATATGTTTGTTTAGTTAAAAGAAAATGGACTGTTCTGTGCATTTATAGGTAACAGTGAGGGGCAGGGAGACAAGAATAGCATCCACACGCTGGGCTTCGTCTGCTCGCACGGAATTTGGGAGGAAAGTGAGAGCAGAAACCACATCCTCCTTGATGACACAGGAGAGAGAAACTTACTCCTCCTGTTCCCAGTTGTCCTCATAACTTGTTCTTTTCTATCTCATATGTTCAGATCTGATAGTCAGATGATGACTCTGGCCACCCTGCTTCAGGCGGAGTGTCACCTGTGTTCCTTTACAAGGCCTGGCTCCCAGCTGTTACCTGGTGGAGGAATCTGACACTCTGATAAATGAACAGGCCATTGGCTCGTCTATCCAACAGAGGGCAGTGGCTCATTGAAACATTTGCTCTGAAAATAGATTTTCTGAAACTTTCCACTTAAATAGCTGTGGATTAACTTTTAGTGAGGCCAACATAGTGGAAACTAAGCAGAGCGTATAACCCCAGACTGTTGGGCAGCCGCACGTGGTCATGGTTCTGCCTTAATTTACTGCATATTACTTCCTTTGAAATTTGCAACCAGATTCTAAACTATTCACCTTTTAATGTCTGGAAGTGCTGAAAGCATTTGGCCATTTGCTCACCTTGTTTAAGCTGAACAACCCAGGGAGCGTAAGACTGTATTTGCCAAAGCAGAGTGTACGTCTCTGAAAGTTTAGACTGGTACTTCCAAAATGTTCTTCTAGCCTAGACAAGCCATAGAAGGTTAGTGATCATGTTTTTATGCAGTCCAATAGTGATAACATTCTATGTTATGATGCCTCCCCCCAAAGCTTTTTTTATGAAGTTAAAAAAGTTTCTAATATAAAGGTTGTATTATCAACAAATGCTGGTTTGAAAGAACCAAATAGGATTTTGAAGATTACCCTTCTTTAACAATGTCTTAAATTTTTATCTCCTTATACATTCCTCGTTGCTTTCTTTCTCAAGACATTATGGTTTATTGTGTCTCCACTAGGTGCCTTGCATGTGATTTATACAGTGAATGGCCCTGCTTTTGGAGCAAGTTAATGATATAATATCCCCATTTATATTCAGAGCAGTCAACACTTTCTAGCTCCCAGAATAATAAAAGCACCTGCATTTAATATACATGGAAGAATGGGAAAGCAAAGAGCAGATAAGGCACAATCAGGTAAATGTAATCCGATAAAATATCACAATATTATAGTAGATCAGCATCTGGTAATGACTTGAATTTTGAAAGACTGACAAACAGCGTGGCCTAAAGCAGCCAGGAAAACCTCATTCAGAGCAACTCTTCCCGGAGCTGACTGCTCCTCTCGTGTGTTTTCTGCCAGATCGTGCAGGTACGGTTTCTTATTTTAATTCTTCTAGGACAGCATTGTGCCACTGGAAAAACACTGGCAATGTTCCTTTTTGAGCCCAGATCAGAAACAAAAACAAATGATGTCTCCAAAATAAAACCTGGCATCTCCCAGCAGTTATCTCAAATTGATCCAAATCAATTTTATTAAAAAAAATAAAGCTTGTGGTGGTAGGCAGAGCGTTCATTTCCATCTCTGTAAACTTGCCTGCACAGCGTTGACATTTTATTCTTATTTTTTTTAAAGCAGGGAAAACTTAGTTTATTCGAAGCTTATTTGTCTCTGAGAGCTTCTTCACTTTTGACCCTTGGAAGCTAGTAAACCTAGCTATCTTGGCCTTGCACAAGTCCTAATGTAACAGAACCATAAGGAGACAAAGAGAACGCTTCAGATATGCAAAAGTAAGAACTGAACAAACCTGGTTTGTATAGTGGAATTTAGTAGTTTTCCTCTCCTTTTAAGTTACTCTTTTTTTTTTTTAGGTTTTTAAATTGAAGTATAGTTGATTTACAATGTTGTGTTAATTGCTGCTGTACAGAAAAGTGATTCAGTTTTATATATATATAATCTATATATATGTGTGTGTGTGTATATATATGTGTGTGTGTGTATGTGTATATATATATATATATATATATATATATATATATACACTTTCATTTTATATTCTTTTCCTTAAGTTACTCTTTGATGGAGGCAGGTGAGCTCTTCAATTAATTCACTTCCCGGTACCGCAGAGGTAAGGGAGGGTGGCAATGGGGTGCAGAAGGGCTCTTTGGCCCACAGTCTGCCCCAGTGCTGGCCTCTCTGGTGGGACGATCAGGAAGTGTCTTTGCTTGTACCTGCTGCCACTGGACTAGACATCAAATGTAGAAAATGGCATCGACTGCTCCATCTTCTGAGAAGGGCTGTATCCACCCTCTTGTTCCTTAGTTCTTATCCTTCTGTTCCCTGTTCTAAGGGTGGTAGCCCTGGGCATGGCCAAGGGATGTCTATTTCAATGAAACTTTCATAAATATAAGTATGAAGGAGATAAAATAACTGTCCATTGAATTTAGAACAACCATATCTTTATGGAGATCACTCTTCCCGGAATGTCTTTGTCTCTTCACCTGGTTTAGTCAGCTAGCACTGTGATAACAAAATACCATAGACACAGAAATGAATTATCTTACAATTCCAGAGGCTGGTAGTCTGAGATCAGGGTGTCAGCATGGCTGGGTTCTGGGGAGGTCTCCCTTCTTGGCTTGCAGACCATGACCATCTCCAGTGGTGCTCACTTGACCTCTTCTTTGTGCATCCACAGGGAAAGAAAGAGCAAGCTTTCTGATGGCTGTTCTTATAATGATACTAATCCCATCATGAGGGCCCCACCCTCATGACCTCACCTAAGCCTGTTTACTTCCCAAAGGCACCATCTCCAAATACCAGCACTTTGGGGGTTAGGGCTTCACCACATGAATCTGGGGGGCGGTGGTACAGGTCAATTCATAGCATCATCCAGTTGTATTATTGTGGCCAAGTTACTAAGGCTGAGACAAAGAGAGCTACTGTGTGGCCAACAAGGCTGACATGAAGGATATTAGTAGCTCGGTCCACGATGGAGCAAATATCAATGAACCAGAGCCCTTGATGGCCATATTCTTCATCCCTTCTTCGAACACACCCACACCCACACTCACTCATCCCTGCCACACCCACTTGCAAATCTTAGGAAAAAGATCACAAGAGAAAGCATTTGTGTCAGGAACAAAATGGGAAAGCCACGGCTTCAGGATACTTATGGTGTCAACATTCTCTTGTATTTTTCTATCTCACTTTTCACCCTTGCTATAACATGGACTGATCACTGATTTCAGAATGACAAATGAACCCACTTGGGAGGCTCACTCACTCAAGAGTTTTCAGTTATATTCTGAATATAAAGGATGGCAAAAGAACTAATTTTCAGACGTCTAATGACAGGAGTAGAAAGTAAGAAGGAGTTTGTGGAGCATCATGGGTTTATTATAACACCCTATTTCCAGAGCATCCCATTTTATATAATGCTTTTTTTCACAGAATTCATTATTCAATGCTTTGGGGAGGTGGGCTGAGATTTACACTGTACAGTTGAAAAATGTGAGCTTCTCCAAGGTCATGAGGAGAGATCTGGATTGTCAGTTTAAACATGAACTGTACAATATTGAAAATGGAAAACACCTTCCTCAACGGTTCATTTGTTGTTTGGTTGGTTGGGTTGGTTGAGGTTCTTCTGCACTTTAGTTTTGGCTCAAGAGGACAAACAAAGCAGTCTGTTGTTATTTTTTTTTAATATTTATTTATTTATTTTGGCTGTGCCGGGTCTTAGTTGTAGCACGAGGGATCTTCGTTGCACCATACAGAATCTTTAGTTGTGGCATGCAGACTTCTTAGTTGTGGCATGCGGACTTTTAGTTGGAGTATGTGGGATCTAGTTCCCCGACCAGGGATCGAACCCGAGTCCCCTGCATTGGGAGTGTGGAGTCTTATCCACTGGGCCACCAGGGAAGTCCCTATTGTTACTTTAACTTGTCATTTAATGAGTCTGGGCCATGAAGAGCCATGGCCTTGTCAAAAAAGAGATATATCACTACCTGATTTGTGATAGAGACGACCTTAGACAAAGCCCAGTTGAGGCTACTTCAGCCTCCAAATTGAAAACATTTCTGTTTCTGCTTAAAGCCACATTAAGGGGTATTTTGTAAATAGTGATGGTGATATTGCAACCAGACAAATTCTTCTCTGGTTCCACCTACATTCCTCACCCTTTCATCAGAGCCCCTGACCTGGAGAGCCAGGCTGCTGCAGTAAGTAAGCAGTAACACAGTTGTTTGAAGTATAGGGTGAGCATTGAACCATCCTGGGTGTTTCAATATAGACTGTGCTATACGTAATTGGGTATGAAGCATAAGCCTCTCTGACTTAAGACTGTGGCTTATGTGTTTTGCTACCACCATCTCTGTTTTGGGCAGATAAAGTACTGATCTTTTAGAAATGATAGTGGAAATAGATTGAGGAGAATAAAAAGACTGGGGAGATATATGGGTGTGATGGCCTTCACCCACACACAAGAAAATAAGAATCATTACTTGAAGAGAGAATTTGTATTTTAGGTAACAGAAAAATATTTCTTACTTTTTCAATTATATTTGAGTTATTTACCTTGACCCAGAAAAATACCTGAGTTTGCCTTTGTTAAATGCACACCCCAAATCTAAACTTGGTACATTTCAAGCTTCTGGAATTAAAAAGATTAGATCTTCATGCATGTTAGTTCTTAGGAATTCATCTAGCTCTGTGCCTCAGCTTTCTCATTTCAAAAGCAGAAACACATTATTTTTATGCCACATTTCATAATCCACTCATTTCTTAGCTGAATTCTCCAGATACTTGTCAGAAGATTTTTTTCCTTCCGTGATGAGGCACAAATGTTTAATAAATCATTGCTATCAAGACATTACAAAATATGTATATAAATAGATTTCTTTTTTAAAAATTTATTTTATTTATTTATTTTTTGGCTGCATTGGGTCTTTGTGGCTGCACACGGGCTTTCTCTAGTTGTGGCGAGCAGGGGCTACTCTTCGTTGCGGTGTGCGGGCTTCTCATTGCGGTGGCTTCTTTTGTTGCGGAACATGGGCTCTAGGGCATGCGGGCTTCAGTAGTTGTGGCATGTGGGCCCTAGAGTGCACGGGCTTCAGTAGTTGCAGCACACGGGCTCAGTAATTGTGGCTCGCGGGTTCTAGAGTGCAGGCTCAGTAGTTGTGGTGTACGGGCTTAGTCGCTCTGCGGCATGTAGGATCTTCCCGGACCAGGACTCAAACCTGTATCCCTTGCACTGGCAGGCAGATTCTTAACCACTGCACCACCAGGAAAGTCCCTATAAATAGATTTCTAGGGAACAAGTATATGCATAGTTGGAAATGACAAATTGTTAAATATCAGAAATGACTAGTGGAGAAAGCCCATCTGAAAAAAAATGGTAACTTAGCTGAGTAATGAGTGCTCTGATTAACATATTCTACAAATCTATCAATACTATGGCTCAGCATGTCCTTGTTACTCTGTAAAATTAATAATGACAGGTACCAAGACCCTTTTAATATTGTAATAGTCTAATAGGCCCAGGCAAGCATGCAACAGAGAAGAATGTAAATCATTTGTCAGGGTTGCTGAGTGGTCTCCAGAGAGTCTGCCAGGTGGGAGAGCTAAGTCCTCATAAAGCTTTCTTAACTTCTTCCTGCCTTCATTCACATCTCAGCAACCAGTTTCAGAAAATGTACTAATTTTGAACAGAAGGATGTGCTAGTACAAGGCAAAACCCATAGAGTATTTAGCATTCTTTATGCCCACAATGTATTTTAAGAAATACTAATGTTCGGGCTTCCCTGGTGGCGCAGTGGTTGAGAGTCCGCCTGCCGATGCAGGGGACAGGGGTTCGTGCCCCGGCCTGGGAAAATTCCACATGCTGCGGAGCGGCTGGGCCCGTGAGCCATGGCCGTTGAGCCTGTGAGTCCGGAGCCTGTGCTCCGGGCACAAACGGGAGAGGCCACAACGGTGAGAGGCCCGCGTACCGCAAAAAAAAAAAAAAGAAAAGAAAGAAATACTAATGTTCATGTCAGTGTATATCCTTAAATGCTCTGTCATCTGAAAACTAGTAAGAACTCTTACAAAGAATATATGTACGTGAGTTTGAAGAAATAGGCTTTCTCTGACTCTAGCACTAGCAGTCTCCTTGTTCTCGTCATCTCCAAATTCATCCTTAGTAGAAATGGCATAATGTGTATAAACTACTGAGAGATACTTGAAAGAATAAAACTGAATGAAATGAGCAAAGAAGGGAAGAAAAACATTCAGTAACATGTGTAAAGTACCCATGGTGGTGCCCAGCACAAAAGGGGTACGTATACAGCAGTGTTCGTTTCCTGCTCTTTTTCGCTTCAAGGAAGTGGTCCATTTCCTCAGGAACTTTCGCTTCACCTTCCTGTGTGGCCCACGTGTATCTTGCAGCTCTCATAAAGTTTTCCTTGGAGTAGACTTTGGATTTGAGGATATATTGATAGTTCCCCACTGTAATAGCATGTCCCTATAATTTGATGCTCATTGACGTTGTTCTTTGGAGAGGAAGCATCTGTGTATTGAGGGCTGTCATCATCGGGTAGTTTTGAAGGATCATTTGTTGAAAGCCATACAGGTCCAGGGAGGAGAGACCAAATATTTTGGGGTTGGAATATCTAATCTAAATACCACAACGGATCTATAAAGCAAGGCGGGGGGACAAGCCAGAAGAAGAGAGGCCAAATTCCAGAAAAAAAAAGGGAATAAAGGAATTTTTGCCAGGAGGCCAGCATTTGTATATACACCCCAGGACTAGCACCCCCAGATGAGGTTTGGTGGCAGCTGCTGGAATCTCTCCAAGACCAGAATTAGCTCTGTTCTTGGAGTCTTCTTATACCTCAGCTGGCAATGACTCATTTTTAATCACCTGATTATACTTAGAGCTCAGAGATAGGAAATATTTCTTCTCTCTCCCTCTTTTATATTTTCTTACAACTTGAAAGAGGTTGGTTTTTATTTTGGTCTTGACTCTGCTGCCAGTTTGGCTGACTGAATTTTCTCACCACAAGTCCCACCCAGCTCTCACTCCTGTATATGCTTGCTGTATTTTCCCTTACCACCTCTCACTAAGCTATTGTGCCAGGCATGTATTGGAACCAGCCACCTTCTTTTTTGGCTCAGCGGCCATGGCTCACGGGCCCCTCACTGCTGTGGCCTCTCCCGTTGCGGAGCACAGGCTCCGGACGCGCAGGCTCAGCGGCCATGGCTCACGGGCCCAGCCGCTTCGCGGCATGTGGGATCCTCCCGGACCGGGGCACGAACCCGTGTCCCCTGCATCGGCAGGCGGACTCTCAACCACTGCGCCACCAGGGAAGCCCCAGCCACCTTCTTGTCCCTGCCTTTTGACCAACTGTTCATCCTCAGGGTCTCCTCCAGCATCACCTGCAATGAAGTTTTCTCTTCCTTTCCCACCATCTCCGGTCTAATGAGCTCCATTTTCTTCATTTCCACAGCACAAGCATTGCAGTCTGTACCTGTAGGATTATGCTTCTATGCAGGCATGCTCGTCTTTTTCACTGGATTGTCAGCTCCTTGGCGACAGGGTCTGTGCCATTCATTTTTATATGCGTGGTGCATAGTAGGTGCTGATGGCACATTTGATAAACATTCAGTACATTCTCTTGTGTTTCATGCAACAAAATAATTTGAAGTTAATAGGCAGCTTCTGATGTGCAAGATATTAATGAAGAGATTAACTGCTTGTATTTTATTGTTTGTTGAAGACATGGAAGGCTACATATGTTTAATAAATATGGGAAAAAGTTATTGACTTGGTGAGGTTATGGGATGAACCATCCTGAAGGATGGCATGATGAGGTAGGACAAGAACCCTGGTCTCAGGTTCATAAGCCAGCATCCTAGGCAGAGCTTTGCCATAGAATCTTATCATAGTCCCTGGAGACTTGCCTTTTCTGGACCTAAGTTTCTCATCTTGTAGAATGGAGAGACAGGATGAGATAATTTTTTAAGAACTCCAGGTCATTCAAGCTCTGAAACTTTATCATCTATCATAATAATCCCGGTTAGGGATTGTCATTAGTTCCAAGAAGCCCCATCTCTCTAGCCCCCAAATAAGGTACTTAAATTTCTTATACCTTATTCAGATTTGGGGTCCTCTAGGTACTTTTTCTTACTTCCCTCCTTCTCCTTCCTCTAGAACTATAGTGTTTGCCTTGAAGCTGCAGGGTAGTTTGAATGTGGTGTTATATGGTGCCCCCGTTCTTCCTGTAGGGTGACCTCATTCCCCGCTCCATGGCCTCATTACACCAGCCCTCATACAAGCCTTGGCCCCTCTCCAGCTCGGCCTTACCTCCTACTGGCCCAGATAAGATTTTAAAACCTCCTTGCGTTTTGCCCTATCTTCGTTTTTTGTGTAAAAGCCATACCACCATGAAAATCTGCGGCCATTTCACCATTAGCTCACCTACTTTTTTTTTTTTTAAGTTATTTATTTATTTATTTTTGGCTGTGTTGGGTCTTTGTTTCTGTGCGAGGGCTTTCTCTAGTTTTGGCAAGCAGGGGCCACTCTTCATCTCAGTGCACGGGCCTCTCACTGTCGCGGCCTCTCTTGTGGAGCACAGGCTTCAGACGCGCAGGCTCAGTAGTTGTGGCTCACGGGCCTAGTTGCTCCGCGGCATGTGGGATCCTCCCAGACCGGGGCTCGAACCCATGTCCCCTGCATTAGCAGACAGATTCTCAACCACTGCGCCACCAGGGAAGCCCTCTCGCCTACCTTTTATTGTTTTTTTTTTTTTTTCCAGAACTCTCCCATTTTTAATATGAATCAAGTGGTAAATACTGTTTACAGAATGGTTACTGTATACATGGCAGGTATTGTGGTAGATATTTACTTACATCTCTAATCCTTGTAGCATCCCTAAAGGGCCGATATTTTACATTAATTTTAGAGGTGAGGAAATTGATTCTCAGATTGTTTAAAGAAATCGCCCAGATTGTCTAAATCCAAAGCCAGTGCTGTTTCCATTGCATTAGGCTACATTTCAGCATACGTAGGTCCATATCAATTTTTGTTGTTTTGTTCATATCAGTTTTTTATTTGTTTTAATAACAGTATTATATCACCAAAAAGAAAAACATTTCACCACTTTATGACACATCAACTTGCTATTTTATATTTCTTATACACTAGTCTATTCTTTGTTTATATTCACACATATTTTAAAGAGTTATGATTGTAATGTGAATGTAGGCCGTATTCTAAAAATAAGAATTCCATAACCATTTTCTTTGTTGCTCTCTTCTGTATTGTCATTTTAATGGCTGCCTAGTTTTCATCAGATTGGTTTATCAGAGATTAAAAATTTTTTTTCTCCTGTAGAACATTTAGATTATTTCCATTTTGTGCTGCAATAAATTGTTATAATAATGATGCTTATGTAGTTTTTTAGATTAATGGTAATGTATTGGCTTTTAAAACCTTTTTTATCGTGAAAATTGTGAAATATTCATAAGAGTCTAGAAGGGACCTGCATCTACCTATCACTAGGCTTCAACACTAATCGACCTTTTGCCCATCTTGTTTAATCTATTTCCCCACCTTTTTCTTGAGGACATTAAAGAAAATTTCAAGTAGCTTGTCATTTCATGTGTAAATACTTCAGGATAGACTTATAACTGATAAAGGCTTTTCCCTAATATCATCTAATACTCAGTCTGGTTTAAATTGCCCTGATTATCACGAGTGACTTTTAATATTTGGTTTGTTCAAATTAGGATCCAATTATGGTCTACAAGTTGCAATTGGTTGTTACATCATGAAAATTTTATTCATTCTAAACAGTACATACACACACTTTTTTTTTTTTTTAATGACATCAATTTATTGGAGAAACCATGTCAGAAGTCCTGTAGAGTGTCCTACATTCTGAGGTTGAAGTTTCCTTAAGGTTCATTTAACTTGTTTCTCTATCTACTACAGAAGTCTCTTGATATCTGTAAGGTATTGGTTCCAGCCCTCCCCCCAGACACTAAAATGCATGGATGCTCAAGTCCTTTATATCAAAAGGCATAGTATTTGCATATAACCTACGCACATCCTCCTGTATACTTTAAATCATCTCTAGATTACTTGTACTACCTAATACAAGGTAAATGTTACACAGATAGTTGCTAGCCATGGCAAATTCAAGTTTTGTTCTTTGGAACTTTGTGAAAAAATGTTTGTTCAAATATTTTCCATCAGCGGTTGCTAGAATCCACAGATGGGGGACCTGCAGATGTGGAGCACCGACTGTATATTGGTTTTAACTGGCATTTAGATGTTGAGAGCCTAATAAGATTGTGGCTCAATTTTGAAGAAAGACTACTTTGTTAATAAGGTCCTTTTCAATTTGAGTTCAAACTTAGCACACCTCTCAGAACATTTCGCCAGATCATAAGCTTCTTTTCTTTCTTGCTCTGTTAGAAAGCCTCTCGTACAGGCGGTTTATTAAAATAAAAGGCCACTTGTGTCAGATGCACGTAACTGGATCCCCGTTAATCCCAGCCTCTTCTGCGCTGGGTACTGGATCTAGTGTTAACATTAACCAATTTCATTCTAGCCCCTTCAACCTTGGTAGAAAACTAGGAATTGCCTGAAATACTTTTGAAAGCTGTTAGAGACCCAAGAAAAACCTGGATTTGAAAGAGGAATAATTGAGAAATGAAGAAGGATGCCTCAACCTTAGACATTGAATGTTCTTTTCACAGGTTAAATTCAAGGAGATTGGGCAGGACCATCACAATGATGCCTTTGCAGGTTAGGCAAGGGTTGAGATACACAACTGTTCCTGCTTCTATACTCTGAGCCTAGGGTATAAATAAGTTTTCTTTTTTTTAGAGTGTTAATGTTGAAGGTCATCATAAAGCAGTAAGTTCTCATGAGTCTGGTTCCATCATCCTGAATCCCTGGGTGCAATGAGGAAGCCATGGCCAGAGCAGGGGAGTGGGGCACTTCCCTATCTCGCGATAACACATTCCTCCTTATAGTTTATTTTATTTATTTATTTTTTTGGCTACACTGGGTCTTTGTTGCTGCGCGCTGGCTTTCTCTAGTTGCAGTGAGCGGGGGCTACTCTTCGTTGCGGTGCATGGGTTTCTCATTGTGGTGGCTTCTCTTGTTGTGGAGCATGGGCTCTGGGGCTCGCGGGCTTCAGAAGTTGCAGCATGTAGGCTCAGTAGCTGTGGCTCACGGGCTCTAGAGCGCATGCTCAGTAGTTGTGGTGCACGGGCTTAGTTGCTCCACGGCATGTGGGATCTTCACGGACCAGGGATTGAACCTGTGTCCCCTGCATTGGCAGGCGGATTCTTAACCACTGTGCAACCAGGGAAGTCCCTCTCCTTACAGTTTAGATGTGGGATTTGAGGCCTCTCTTCGGGGCCACATGACACCTAATGTTTCCACCAAACAGAGCAAAGGGATGTCCAGGAATTGGAAGAGGCAGACCAAGTCTTCTTTCTCTCTGCGCCCAGGAAATTGGAGGGCGTATGTGGCTTTCTTTTCAGGTCATTAGGCAAAGTCAGATCTTCCATGTCCTGGTTTGCTTGACTTTTCCAACCCACTACATCTTCATACTCTACACACTCATACTCTACAGGTAAAACCTAACATTACTGGGCAAGTAGACATATGTTCCCACTGCAGCCTTCTCTGGATTCCCTGCAACTGGAAAGGCTAGATCGAGGCGCTATTACATTTTTCCCATATGTGCCAGAGGCAGTTATGCTATTGTGTTAATGGGAACAAGGATGGAAAGGGCTCATGACCATAGCTTCAGAGAGAGAAGGACTGCGAAGCACTTTACATAACAGGGCGATTTTGGGGAACTAAATTCAAGTATCTGAATTTTTCTCTTTTATCTTATAGGACAGGCTCTGGAATGGTGACTCTGGATTTTAACTTTGAGGGCGTAGGAATACAGAGACTTTCTTCATTCTTTTAGCTGCTGGTTGTTCATTTGTTTTTTTCATTACCATTGTATGGTATTGGCAACCTCACTGGAAGGAGTCACAGAAATTGTGAATTTGAATATGGAAGGAAAAAAAAAGACTCACCATTACGTTGTCTCATGCTATAAAACTCTGTTTAAAATTATATTCTGCAAGTTGATCTTTTCCCAGTTTAAGCTTAGTGCTAACCATTTTTCCTCTTTATTTTTCTTAAGAAATGGCTTTGGTGTGTATCAGGTATTACTTTGAATCCTTGTTACTCTTTTGTTTTTTCCTAATTGTACCCAGGTATGCCTCTTTGGGCATAGTAAGCAATTCTTTCTCTTCCTTATTTAACCTTTACAATATTTAGAGGTTTTTAAGTTGCCACTGTGGCAAACTGCACTATTTGTACCATTTGTTCTTTGACCATACGATTCTTTTTACTCTTTTGATAATTCTATAATATGTGTGCAAGGTGTAGTGTGAATACAATGAATAATGTGTGTGCAATAGAGTATTGAATTCCTCTAAATGAGAGGAGAGAACAGTGTCTGACTTCTTTTGGTTTTGAACAAGTCATGTAAGGAAGAGAAATGAAATTGAAAGGAGGATGTTACTTCAGGCTGTAGTTTATACAGCTAACTAATTTTAAAGACCTCTTTCAATATTATGGTCCAGTATTTCTCAGACGTAGCAAGACCTAAGCTAAAAAGTGTAGTACTTTATTAGACTATCCAGTAATTAGTTAAGCATACTTAGAAGACAGAAGCTAATGTATAAGATTCTATACTAAATGGAAGGCAACTGTATCATGGCTCTTAGATCATAGAACTTTATAGCTAAAAGAGGTATTAAGAAGTCATACTGTTTCATACTCTTCCCTTGTCCATAGTGAAACTGAAGCTCCTGGGTTTTTCTAGGTCCCCTGGCTACTTAGTTGCTGAGCCTAGTTAAGTCCCCGCCCCCTCCACTCACTATGCTTTGTTTAGTCAGCACCAAGTAGGAATGACCTTAAGAACTGCAAGCTGCTTTTTGCATTTTTAACCTTTATGTCATGAATTATTTATTACTTTTACACTAAATGTTACTTGGATGTTCAATATTGTTGCTTATTATTATTTGGCAAATACTAGATAAATCAATGTTAAGTTCCTCCAATATGATCCCAGACTATGAATCCTTTAGCTGTCCACTCTGAAATTGTAAAAGCAGTGACTAACTCCATCATGATGTTTTGTCTGAATGTTCATCAGCATCTAAAATATACATGTTCACCAGTGCAGGGAGGCCAAAAATGAGTCAAGTAGTAGATGAAGAATGTTGCTAATTATTTCCAAGGTCAATGACAAACCTTTTGTCCCTCGGACTCCCAGAGGGAAAATGTAAATAAGGCAGCCCCTAAAATGGAGAATCAGCTTCTGACTTGATATCTGGCATGGATCTAACTCTTTGCTAGAAAAGGAAAGTTTCCATTCCATTCCTCCTCTGTGTGCTTATCCGGATTTTGTCTTTTTCTTTCAGTGTCTTCCATTTGTTTAATTCTTTTGATTGTTTTTTAAACCACTTTATTGAGGTATTGACATACAAAAAGCTGTGCATATTTAATGTGTACAACTTGATGAGTTTGGAAATAAGTATACACTTGTGAAACCATCACTACAATCTGTGCTTTGCACCTTCCCATCACCTCCAAAAGTTTTCTGCTGCTCTTTTTACTTTTTTTTCCCCATATATTTAAGTCTTATCTCCTGACACTCTACATTTGAAAAAGACCTCTCTGTAATCCATGGACACCATTTGCTTTTTGTTTTATAGTGTTAATTTGCTATATCCTAGGCATTCCCTGTAAATGTATACAAGTTGTAAACTGGGTAATTGGTATATGCTACCTAGCAGTGTTCAGTCTACATTCACTTCCTTCTATTGCATAAGTAGTTCTGGCTTTTATGCAAACAAAGGAGTACATTTCTATATACAGTATATGGATGAAGCTAAAATGAAAAACAGCTTGGCTATCAGACGTGAATCCAATGTGCTATACAGACTAATCCATTATTTGAGTATATCTGGGATGGCATGAATTAATCTTAATCGTGTTTATTCTTTAAAAAATATCAACAGTTAAAAATTGCATATCTTATTATTAAAAATGGTTTTGGAGCTGAGATGTAATCTCCTAAATGAAGGAATAAAAATAAGAGCAGGATGATCCAGCTAACCATTTTTCTTCCTAAAACTTGAAATAAATGGAGATCAAGAATGTTAGACATCTTTAAATAAATCAGAGGTCTTATGACATTTCTAATACTTTATTAACAAAATTTTGATTTGATTTATCTATCTAAAATAACCAGCAAGGTATTCCCTAAGTGCTGAAACATAAATTACAAACACGAAAACTTGATTTATGTTAATGGTGGATAATATGCGAGACATGGCAAGTTATCATGGACTTGGCAATATTCCTTTAGGCGGGGGATGGAATCACAGAAAAGTACTGAAGAAAGTGCTGCCTTAGGCTCCATTTGTTGATATATAGATGACAGCTGTCTTCTAAGAAATGGTATAATCCTGATGATGTGAACTTCACTTTTATTCCAGACACCTCCAGGTTAAGTGAAATCTGCTCAACAATTCTGAGTGTCTCCGTGTCTCTGTGATGGATAAGAAACATTCAGACCTCTGGAAAGGATGGCAGAGGAGTATTAAAAAAAGGTTCTGCATAGGTAATTATTGGATCTCTCTGGTCTCTTACCGAATGTTAACGTTTGCGTATTTCTCAAAGCACCTTCATTTCTATCACATCTTAGACCTTTAATGATGCTCACTGCCAATTCCCAATTCTGTGTCAATTCAAAATATGTCTTCTGTGTCCTTTACCTGGGCTGCTAAGCGAGCATCAGTAGGGGGAAATCACATGGTTCTGCAAACTGGCACCAGTACACATCTTTATTTTCCAACCTCAGGGACTTGTGTTTTTCTCCTGCACCATCTCCCTGTTTTTTGTATGGCTGTCCTCTTCCGATTCTTAAGGTCTCACCTTCAACGTAACTGCGTCAAATAATCCTTCCCCGATCTCTCTGCCTAACTGGGTCCCCCCCTCACCTGGTGCCTGTTCATTTATTTCATGACACTTTGACTCCTTATAATTCTTTATTTAGTGTTTGCCTGACTTTTTGTTTGTCTCTACAACTAATTTCTTGTGCAGAGGGACAGCATCTATTTTATTAATTACTGTGGTACAGCACTTCCTAGCATGTAGTAGGCACTCAGGAAGAATTTTTGTGCAAATAAATAAGTTGTAAGATTGCTTTTTTTTTTCTTTAAAGAAAAGTCATCCCTAATTTTAAAAAAGTTTAAAAAGCACTCCTTTAAATGATTGTTACCATAAGCCCAAGAGATATTCTTATAGATGTCAGGTTGCATATACCTTTCAAATCAACTTCTCATGTGTGGTTAAATAGTTAAACAGACTCTTGTATTGTGAATTCGGAACATGTAACAGTTGCTAAGTCTTTACAACAGTGGTTTTCACCCTCCCTCTGTTTGCAGATGTGCACAGACTGATGATGCTCTGTTGACACATGCCACGTGGACACACCCAGTTGTGTATGGTTCCCAGAGCCCTGGCTGTTTTTGCACCTCTTTCTTCCCTGCTCGAGAAACCATATTGAGAGTGACTGAGTGTGAGTATAAGGCTATTAGAAGGATTACCTTGAATTTGTTCTCATTTATATGAAAAGTACAAGACAAATCCATTGTAAATTTTGGATTAAAAAATAATAATAATGAATGGTTTGCTACACACCTCACAATTAATCAAGACATATCAGTGTGTCATGACGTGATCTTTTGAAGTAGTGTTTCAGAAATTAGTTCCAAACCACTGGGGAGATTTTTACTGCTCATATAACTTTTGGAGAAGAAGAAAATGCATGAGTTGAGAGTGAACAATAGCAAACCCTGTAGAAGAGGAACTCTTGGAAATAATAATTGCTGTAAAGTGTATACTGTTGCTTATAAGGTATTGCCTCTGAAGGCCTCCCTCAATGATTAACACAAAATACTTGTTATTTAAGTTGCACCATATAGATGTAAATATTAGACATCTTTGGCCTAAAAATGCAATTTCATATGGCTCAAACTAATTAATTTGGTAATATTTTCTATCATTCATCTAAAATACACTTGGAAATGAGCCATAAGTGCTTGAAAGAAAAGTGGCACAACAGTGGATTTTTTGGTGTCCCTTTTGGTGTCTTCTTTCTCAGGACAAGTCAACCAACCAATGAAGCTGTTGGTCTTGGTTGCACATCCTTAGCCCAGCACTGGTCTATGTGCTCTCTGGGGAACACCAGAGAAGCCCAGGATAGCTCTGACCCATAAGAAGTTATAGTCTAAGTGGAAGAACAAGATACATCTAGAAAATGAGACAGTTTATACATGCTAAATTATGCAGCCCTTACAAATAAAGAACGGCTTTTCTGCCACTATGGTTCCACTGTGGCTTGCCATACATGTATTTAAATTTTTTTTTTATTTTGAAAAATAATTTTATATTTATAAATGAGTTGCGGTGATAGTACAGAGAGTTTCCATATAGCCTTATCCTCGGCTTCCCCAAGTGTTAACATCTTACATAACCATGGTACAGTTATCAAACTAAAGTACTACCATTGCTACCTTACTATTAACTAAGCAACAGACTTTATTCAGATTCCATGTTTTTCCATTAATATTCCTTTTCTGTTCCAGGATCTAATCTGCTGAGGTACCACATTACATTTAGCATATATGTATTTTAATAATGGATAAGATATAAAAGTAAGGAGGAAAGCATTTTATACATATTCAGGTATCACTGCTGTTGGTATATTCTCTTCCTAACACACACACGTAAACACATACCACACACATTTCAGGATCAGACTGAATATCTATTTTTGTACCCTATTTTTTATCATGTAACAAATCATAAGTATTACCCTATATTATTAAATTAGTATTTGAAATATGTTTGATGTATACATAGTTTTTATCACATGGATTACCAGATTATTTAAAAACTTTAAAAAATTGAATAAAATCAATTTGTAACATTGTACGTATCATTACCAGATTATTGAATGCTTGTTTCCATTTTTACTCCTACAAATGACACTGTGATGATTTTCAGTGCACGTGAGCTCTGGGCAGTTTTCGTATTTCTGCAGGCTGATCATAAGGAAAAATATATAAAGTGAAGGTCTGTGGAATTTCCCCTTTTATTATATTTTAAAATTCAACAGTAGCACATTTAAACTCCACTGAAATCTCTAAATTGAAAATGAAAATCTCCCCCTGCTCTGGTAGACTTACTTCCCTGAGGAAAAGAACGTATCACGAGGTCTCTGGCTTTAGCCTGAACCCGTGCAACTGAAATTATTAGGGGTGTTTCCAGCAACTGTGTAAAAATGTAGCTTTAATCCTCAGCTTTTCATAAGTGGTCAAAGTTCCAATGAGTTCACAGGAAGACTATTTCAGCCCTATGATCTTTTGATTTGTGACCAAGGGTGGCACTGGTTGAGCATTTCCTGTGCTTGTGGTTGGCTGGCTTTTTTTTAGGATTTTGCTGCTCATTTGTCACCGAGGAGTCAGTTTCATTACTAGGTAGACATCAACATCAGGGAAGAAGTTCCTCTGATTGTCCCTGCCTTCAAGAATAGATAATTCATACGTTCCCAGGACACTAAGTCTTTTAGGGGCAAACTCCTGACCTAACTCCCGTTGGTCATGAGAGCATCCAGGAAGCATCTTGGGACCCCTTAACTGCCAAAGCCGCCAGCCACAGTGGCTTGACTGGTCACAGAGAGCTCACTGCTCATGTTGGGGCTTACCACTACCAGCGGACAGAGCACGGGTAATGGAAAAAGTGTGGCTCTGGGCTTCCCTGGTGGCGCAGTGGTTGAGAGTCCGCCTGCTGATGCAGGGGACACGGGTTCGTGCCCCGGTCCGGGAAGATCCCACATGCCGCGGAGCAGCTGGGCCCGTGAGCGATGGCCGCTGAGGCTGTGTGTCTGGAGCCTGTGCTCCGCGATGGGAGAGGCCACGGCAGTGAGAGGCCCGTGTACCGAAAAAAAAAAAAAAGTGTGGTTCTGAAGCTAGTCAGGCCTGGGCTCAAATCCTAGCAGGCAGGATCCAGTACCTATCAGGGACTCCAAGTTTAAGCAAGTAACTGAACCCCTCTAACCTGAGCTTTCTCAGCTGTGAGCATGCGATTGTTACACAGGCAGTTGTATAATTTGAACAAGATTTGAAAATGTTTGGTACAGTGCTTGGCATAGAGTGTGTCATCGGATCAAAGTTTGTTAAATGAAGGGATGGATGAATGACTCGCAGAGCCAACTGAACACGCCTTTTAAAAAAAATAGAGGTGTGCCCACTTGTGATAGAAAGCATAAGAAATATCAATGCAATGAGTTAAATGTCAATTTCATTTCTTCCCCTGGGTGGCAGACAACATACACCACCTCCAGCTAGCTAACATAGAAGGAATTTATTGACAGGACACTCAGGTTCTGAAATCTAAGAGTTAAAGCAGCCAGTCTTTGGTTGGGTTGGAGCCAGGCAATGTCAGGGACCTCAGAAGCAGGAAATTATGGACCTTTTCTCTAGGATACTGACATCTATAATTCTCAGCTTTAGTGACCTGCTGTCAGATGGACCGACTCTGGCCAGGAAGGCAGGGTCACGTGGTCCAGGCATGACTGCGGGGGGGGTTCCTCCTTTGTAAAAGGGGCAATCCCCAGGACAAGGGGAATATTGGAAACTAACTGAACATGCACACGTGTTTTCATTTCTCTTGGGTGAAAACCTAGGTATAGAAAGGCTGGGTCGTATTGTAGGTATATATTTAACTTTTTCGGAAACTGCCACCGGTTTTCTAAAGTGGTTCTACCGTTTTACATTCTCACCAGCAATGCATGAGACTTCCAAATGCTCCATATTCTCACCTACACTTGGTACGTATCCAGAATTTATTTTTTAAAAAACCTCTCAAAACTTAATACTAAGAAGACCAACAACCCAATTTTTTAAAACTGTATAAAAGATTTCGACAGAGAATTTGGCAAAGAAGATGTAGTCCTTAGAGAAATTAGTCATTAGGGAAATGAAAACTAAAACCACAACTGACATGCTTATTTAAATGGCAAAGGTTAAAAGGGAGCAAAAATTTCACATTAGTATGATACCCATTTTATGGATGAGAAAAGTGATGTCCTGGGAATTACATAACTTGACTGAGGTTGACCAGCTATTAAGTGGTAGAATTTGAATTTGAACCCAGGTCTGCTAACCCCTGCTTAAACCCGATACTATTCAAGCAGTAGTCCTTTGAAGGAGGCTTCAAAAGCCAAGGTTGGGGGCTTCCCTGGTAGCGCAGTGGTTAAGAATCCGCCTGCCAATGCAGGGGACACAGGTTCGAGCCCTGGTCCGGGAAGATCCCACATGCCGCGGAGCAACTAGCCCGTGCTCCACAACTACTGAGCCTGCGTGCCACAACTACTGAAGCCCGCGCACCTAGTGCCCATGCCAAGAGAAGCCACCACAATGAGAAGCCCACACACTGTAACGAAGAGTGGCCCCCACTCACCGCAACTAGAGAAAGCCTGCGTGCAGCAACGAAGACCCGAAAATAAATAAATAAAATAGATACAACATTAAAGAAATAAAAAGTGATTTTTCTTTAAAAAAAACCAAGGTCGGAAACGGGGGAACTCACTTCTTACTAAGGAATACAGTTTCCATTTCCTCTCCTGATGGGGCAGCCTATCGCCAGTCACAGTGGATATCATAGAACTTCAAGTCTGGATATCTCTTTTGCCTAAAGGATAAAATTTATGTTTTCCCAACATCCAGCGTTGTCTAGATGCCTTTTTAGAGAAGAATTCAAAGTGTAGAATGCCCACCAAAACTTCATCAGTCCAACAGAGATATAGGCCTGTTGAACCATGATGATGAAGAATGTGTTTTTCTTCAAAAAAAAAAAAAAAAAAGAATGTGAGTTTTTTGGCTCAGAGAGATATGAGTTTGAATCACAGATCTGCTATATTTTTTTAATTTATTTATTTTTGGCTGTGTTGGGTCTTCATTTCTGTGCGAGGGCTTTCTCTAGTTGTGGCAAGCGGGGGCCACTCTTCATCGCGGTGCGCGGGCCTCTCACTGTCTTGGCCTCTCTTGTTGCGGAGCACAGGCTCCAGACGCACAGGCTCAGTAGTTGTGGCTCACGGGCCTAGTAGCTCCGCGGCATGTGGGATCTTCCCAGACCAGGGCTCGAACCCGTGTCCCCTGCATTGGCAGGCAGATTCTCAACCACTGCGCCACCAGGGAAGCCCTGCTATTTCTTGATTATGTGATCCAGGACAAATTACCAAACGCTTTGAGCTTTGATTTCTTCATTTGTGAACTTGGAATGATACTGACATTACAGTGTTTTAAGGGTTAGAGGAGCTGATGTATAATATATAGGTTACCACAATGTCCTACAGTTAATAAATTCTCAAAACACTGTTACCATGTCACAAATAATAATGTGCAACCACACTAAGAGTAGGTATATTAATCGTCTCACTCACTACAAAGCCTAAATGAAACACTAACTCATCATTACCTAACATCTTACATCCCTCCAGGGACTTTCTACTTTATTTAGGAAATGCTAATCCACCACCAGATGATGGCATTAATTCTATGAGGATTATTAAGAAGTCAGTGAGATATTTATCCTTTAGTTGTCAACGTTAGACATAGTCTTTGGAGGGCGTATCTCTGGCTGCTCTTGGGCCACATCAGCTCAGTGTCTGTGCGGTGTTTTTACAGTTCAATTATCAGATATGCAGGGATCCCACGGAGTAAAGAAATCAAAGTCAATGTAATGAAAGAGCTCTACGCAGCCCTGTTACTTATGCTAAGATAACCAAAGCCTGGCTGCGGTTCCGTGGCTTATGAACCTTATCAGGTGTGCACACTCGGCATCCTTCCTTCATCCTTTACCGGTTCTAACTCCACCAGCTCTTTCCCCAGGCCCCTGGACATGCTACTTTAACTACCAATGAAGTGTTTTCCTCTGTCCTACTGACTTTTTTTGGAAATACAGTTGATGTTTTCAGTCAGTACTTAGGGACCACAGTGAAGCTTCCTCCAAGCACTTGGATGTCAGATGATGAGGAAAAACGAGGCATTTTCTCTCTGGATGCCTCCAGCAACTTTCTCTCGGGTCGTCCAGTAATGAGCTGGCCCGGCAGAGAGAGCCAGAAGTTATACTGCTTGGCACCAATTCTGATACACAAACTTCCCAGAAGATGGGCATTGAGAAGAGAATGTTTTTTCACACTGGCAAGGTTGTGCCTCGTTTTCAGAGCAACAGGGTTAGGTGATCTCTGTCACCTCCCAGCTATAAATATGTGAGGTGGTGGGTACCAGAAGATCTCTCTCCTGGAGCACAATTTAAATTGTCTCCAGCTATGCCCACTTAAGCAAGACGGACTCAACTTAAGCCATATGATGGTGGGAGACGAGGTAACTGCCTACATTCTGTTCCTTGAGCCCAAAGGCACCTAAGACAATTTCTTCTTAGTGTGTCATTGTGGTGTTTGACCCTAGATCTCTTGCAACAGAAAAATAATGCTTTTTTTCTTTCGTAACTTGACTTAAAAAAAAGCACATAACACTTTAGAGTGGAGATACTGAAATTCAACTCCAAGGCCTGTAAGATATGCCTATAACTCATCCAATTAATCCATTTATTCCTTTTTAAAAAATTATGGTAAAATACACAAAACATAAAATGTATCATCTTTACTATTTTTGAGAGTGCAGTTCTGGGGCATTGAGTACATTCATATTGTGCAATCATCACCATCACCTATCTCCAGAATTCTTTTCGTCTTGCAAAACTGAAGCTCTATACCCATTAAACAATAACTCCACATCATGCCTCCACCACCCCACTTGCAGCCTCTGGCAACCACCATTCTCCTTTTGGTCTCTATGTATTTGATTAACTCTAGGTACCTCATGTAAGTGGAATCACACAGTATTGGCCTTTTTCCCCCCTTTCATTCTTAAGATATAGTGATAGAAGTTAGCCAGTTACTTTCTAGAAACTTTGGCAATGGAATTCCTATGGAGTTGGGGGAATCCTGCTGTTTATCTTAATGCCATTAAAATGTGTATTTCTGGATGTCTTCTGATCCCAGATTTATAAAGCAACCCTCTTTACAGTGTATCTTTGTACAGTAGAATCAGGTAGCTGCCTCCCAAGCATTTATCCCAGCCTATTTACACTGTATAGATTGTATTGTAGTTTGGCCATCCCTTAACTCCAGAGATTGGCTGTAAACCAATTTTCACAAACCCATACTCTTTGTCACAGTGATTGATTCAGGGATAAAAACTGACCTAGACCTAAACTAATCCTCTGGCTATAGTGATTAGTTCATGGATAGGTACTTATCTCATTTATTCCAGTCAAAGTAAAGTTTAGGACCTTTATTTGATGGTTGGACAGAAAGAAGCCATCATTCTTTTACTAAAGTTGAATAGAAAAATGTATATCATCTTATTGCTGCTGACAACCATTTTGCCACCATGGAAAGGGTGCCAATATGATGGAAAATAGAGCCAATATATCAAAAGAAATTTAATTCTTGGTGATAGCCTTAAGCTGCTGGATCAAGCCTTGCCTGGAGTACTTCCTAGCACAGACCTTTTGGGTTATATAAATCAATCAGTAAATTATTGTTTAACCCAATTTGAGCTGGATTTTCTATGACTTGTTTTTAAGTACATTCTAATGGCTTTCCATAGAGATCTGTGAACAGAACCAGAAAACAATGGTTAAATGGAATCCACGTATTCCCTTTGATACTAATTTCTCTTTGTGAAAAAATACATTGGTCTTCTGGTTTTACACATTAGTTTCTTTTGCTTGTTTAATATGAGATGTGGGTTCATTCTCAGGATCCTGAAAAAATTTAGTTTTTGACTTTGTCCTACTGGGAACCACGGTCTACTTTCAAGATAGTGAATATCATTCTGTGGAGGCATCTTGGGAAAAGACCTTAGCGACCATGCACAGTCTGCCTTGAAGGCACTCCTTGACCTTGAGCTTCTGTTTCATCCCTTTAAATTTCTGTAGCCACTGGAAATTCTTCTGGACATCAGTGAATGCTCTAAAAGTAGCAGTGCTAGTCCCACCATTGGCCACTTGGTCTCTGACACTTGGCCTCACAATCCTGGAAGCCTCCTACTTAGGTGCTATTGTATTCTCTGGTCAGCAAAGGGGAGCCAAGTCTTCCTGCAAAGGCCTGAGCCCTTTGCATGTGACCCATGATGGAGGTGATATCATCTAGCACAGTGCCTAGCAAGTATGTCCTGCATTGACTCTGAATCTGAGAGGTCCCTCTAGTTCTGTCACTGGCAGCCCTGAGAAGGCTGGAAGACACCAAGTTCAGTTCATTGAAGGCTCATATTTTTCCTTGTCTCGTTTATCAGCTCTTCCGACTTATACAGATCCCTGGCTGACCTTTCTGGTAGTGTAGTTGTGTGTTCTCAGTATTTTCCCCCTTCCTGCTCCTCTTAGAGAAATCTATGCATCATTTCTCTTCTTCTGCTGGCCCTGGGTAAAAATATATTACACCCAGAATAGAAATAACACATTAGCAGTAGGGTTGTTCACACATGGTGTGCTCATGAAGCGTTTCTTTCTAATGTGACTCAAAATGCAAAAAGAAGATGCTAACAAAAGATTGCAATTACACCAAAAACCTGAGTGTTTATTGTTTTCAATTTTACCCTAGAAGTTGTGGACTCCTTGAATTCAGGGAAAGTTGTGGATGAAGTGATGTTCAGACATACTTAGGGAAATGTCCATGGACACATATTCTATTAGTTGTGGCTAAATGCAGAGCTATTTGCCCTGTCAGCATCACGACAAGACGTTCTCGGAATTCCAGTCTATAAACATCTACATGCAGTCACTCTAAACGTTTTGGGGCAAAGACTTGTATTTTCTCTTTTCCAGTGACGGAACCATTTTTTAACAGAGCATGCCGTGTGAACTGGTTGAACAGAGTGCCGTGAAAGTCTTTAATAAATTATAGATGGATTTATGGGTTCTGCTCAGGACCATTGTAGGTTGGCTGAGTTGAAATAAAATGGCACATATTCATCCAGAAGGTTCAGTGGGTAGGAAAAGGAGATTCATGAGTGGAAGCTATTTTTTTTTTTCACCTTGTAGTCTTCTTACTCTACATGGACAATTGTCTCTAGGATTGAATAGTCCCATCACATTAAAGTGCCGTATTATTAAGTTACTTAGGAAAGCTTCTTCAGAGAAACTCAATTTACCTTTTGCAAAATCATATCAGTGAGCAAACTGAGAGTCTGCCCCACAGTTCCAACAGGAAAGCATCACAGCAATCTAAGGTGGATGGACCTCATTTATATGCGTAACATCTCTAAGAACAGATATTCACAAGGTCTCTTGTGACTAGTGTTTTCCACCATGTATTACATTTCCTACTTCCTGTGCTTTCATTAAGAGGAGCAGAGGACTGCTGATGGAATGTCAAAGCTTCTGCTGACTTGGCCACTTGCAGGGATGTCGTTGGCTTTGTTGGTCCATTGTGACTTTCTGTACTCATTTATAAATAAACCTCTTGTGAGCTGTGCTCATGAGAAAAATGTGAAGATGAGTGGGAGTTAGGTTCTAAATTAAATAGGAGTGTTTCCTTAAATCAGGGCCAAAGTATTAGCAGAAGCAGTGGTGTTTGGAAATTATGGCTGAAATAACTGGGATTCTTGAGGGAAGGTTCAGAAACCTTGAAGGTTATCTGTACTGAATATGTATATTGAAAGTTCCACCTCTTGCCATAAGCAGTTACATGGACCTAATTTCTAACTGCATGATGTTGACCTGCTTTGTGCCTCTTCTTCCCTTGACGTGGTGCTTCTCTTCAGCTCTCTCTTCGGTACGGTTGATAACTAACATGGATATTCGCCATCTGTCTTCATTGAACTTGTGTGTTCAGTTTATGCTGCTCAAGCTGGCGATGTAACCAGTCACACCACTCAACTAGTGACTAATCTTTGTGAAGCAAAGCAAGGATAATTTTATCTAAAAGAAAATTTTCTTCTCCTTTTTTCCTCTTCCAGAAGATCACTGAGATGGCTAGAATTTATATGTTGTTTGTGCACTTGGAGAGCTCCCAGTAGATAGTGCGAAGGACAAGGAAAGAGTAAGGAAGAAAAGATAGTGAGCAAACTCTTTGTTGGCAAAAATAATATTGCTGTGTTGCTGCCTCCAAAGGTCTGTGTGATGTCTCCACTTACCTAGTAGCTTGTGTGCTTTCTGGTGAGTTTCCGTGAAGGTCCTACTCCGTGTAGGAAGGCCAACAAAAGGGCAATTTCCAATGCATGGGATGGAATTGTCTCTCTTTCCTATAGAATCAAGTTAGAAAATGAATCTCGACATTTATCAGGGGGTGTCATAACACTGGAGACCATCTCATGCAAGTAGGCAGCATGGCTTTTAAGAGGCTCTTGTGAATCACACAGGGAACTCTTTCCTTATAGAAGTGCTAGAAAAGTCATCTTCAAAGAGATGAGGATGTACACTGGCCCCTCTGCCTGGAATACCCTTCCTTTTCTTGACCACCTGCAAAATCCTGATCTTGTCAAGCAGAGCACAAGTGTCTCTGACCTCTCTTTCCTCTGTAGAATTGTGCCCCTAGTATATTTAGTTCTTAGTTTATTGAGTTCTTGCCACTGTTATAACACCTTTTAGAGTAGAACAAATATCTGTTGCCTGCTTTATGTTGAGAACTGGCTACGTGCTTTAAGGGTGACTCTTCATAACCACCCAAGTATTATCTCCATTTTACAGATGAGGAAATGAGGTAATGTATGAAAAATGGTTAGTATCTAGCATAAAGTAAAGATGTAAAATAAATTATTAGAAGTAATCAATATTATGTGTTTACATATTGACCTAATATTCCTTTGAGATAAGGGCAGAGTCAAATTCTTTGTAGTCCTAGCACCTAACAGAGTGCTTGGGGCCTAGTAGGTGCTTAATAAATCTTAGTTAAAGGTGTGAGTAATTGGCCAGTAGATCTGAATCTTCCTAAGAGTTTAGAGTAGAGTGAAAGTGATTCAGGTTAGATAGAAAGCAGAGCTTTATATCTCTTATAAGGTATTTGTCTAATTATAAAAATAATAGAAGGGCGTTGAAGAAAATTAGGACAATACAGAAGAATATATACTTTTCACAGTCATCTATCACTCAGAGAAAATAATTTTCCTTCCATTCTTTTCTCTGTGCGCTTTTACTCTGATATCATAATATATATGCAACATTGTATGTTGCTTTTGTGCTATTCCAATATTATAAGTATTTTCCATGTCATCAAAAACTTTCAGTAAACTTTACTTCTAATTGGTGTATAGATAAATATGTTTATTATATGAATTTACTTATACATTCCCTTTACACTGAACATTTAGGGTGTTTGTAAATTTTTACCATAATAAATAACACTGTAATGAACATCTTCGGGCATATGTAAGTTTTGTGCACATCTTTGATATTAACTGTTGGTATAGGGATTTCTACAGATTGAATTAGTGGTCAAAGTGTATCAATATTTTTAGGCTCTTGGTACATATTGCCAGTTTGCACCCAAGAGAGGTAATAACAGTTTATTCATACATTAGCTGTGTCTGAGCACACTCATGAACATTATTATTACCTTTTACATCTTTGCTACTTTGATAGACTAAAAAAGACATTGAACCAGGCTCAAAGGCTACTTAACTTTATGATTCTATTTATATGACATTCTGGAAAATGAAAAACTGTAGGGAAAAAAATTGGATCAGGGTCTGGGGAAGAGGGAAGGGATTGAAAAGAAAGGGGTCCAGGGGAACTTTTTGGGGGTGATGGAAATTTTCTATATCTTGATCTTGATGATGGTTTCGTGACTGTGTATATTTGTGAAAACTCATTGAACTATATACTTGAAAAGAATGAGTTTTCCTGTGTGTAAATTATACTTCAATAAACCTAACTTATAAAAAATGACATTGCTCATTTTTTAAAGTCACAGTTCTTTTGCTTTCCAGTGAAATTGAACGGCTTTATATTGATTAGTCATTTAATGGAGAATTAGTTCCACTGGAGTTCTTTGGAGACTTGTATTTAATCCCATTATAGAATTGTCTACTAAGTCTGAGAATTTTTCCTATGAATTTGAGTGATCTTTTGATAGTGTCTGTCCTACTTGCTAAAAATAGTTTTCTAAAGTTCTTTTAACTTTGTGAATATTTTATGTAGTTATTTGATCTAGCCAAATTTGCTGACATTACTTTCATGGTTTCTTTAATTTTTTAGCAGGCCTTCCCGATAGAAACCTTTGAAACATCGCATTGTTTCAGTAAATTGTACTTCAGTTTCTCTGGGGAATTTACCAGGTATGCTCTGGGAACACTTTTCAAATTAAGAGAAGATGACCTCTCTATGTATAAGTGTAGTTGTTTACCTTCCAAGATGCTTGTTGGGTTCATCCTCTCATCCTTTTCCTACTGCACCATTGGGCTGAGTGACTGGAGCCTGTGCCTGTGACCTAAGTCACCACGCTTTCCCCACAGTGGCAGCAATGCCCTGTAAAGTGATTTTAGCGATAGAAATGGACTAAAACCTCAGTTAATAGAGAACCTCATTTAACTTTTCCTTCTGCTCTCCAGTTTTTGGAAGTTCTGTTTTGTCTTGATTTGCTCCATAATGGGATTGAGGGAAAAGTATTACTTAACCTTGTACATTTCAGTAAATACCTACTGATTGCTTACTGTGTGCCTGGAGCATTGCTAGGTGCTAGACATACAAAGGTGAATAAGATAGACTAAGTTTCCTGGCCTCATAGAACTTACGGCCTAGTTATGTGGATAGACAATGAATAAGTATCAGACAGTGACATCAAATAATTGGAAATTATGATAAGTGCTATGAAAGGAACAAAGATGATGTTGTCTGCCTGCTGCAAGTAGGGACGTGAAGAGTGACCCTGTTCTCACTCCAGTCTGAAAAGTTCTGTTTGGCCTCAACCTTCCAATAAATTTTCCCTTCTTGGAAGACTTCAGCAAAAGGAAAATGGTTGCAAACCAATGCCCTATGGAATTATAAATAAATGTGAGAAGCTGAGTGAGCTTGGGCAAGGCCAGGTTTCCTCATCTATAAAACATAGTTAATGTTATCTGTCCTAGGGGTTGCTGGGAGAATTACCAACTATAAATGTAAAAGAGGCAGAAGAGATACTGGCTGAAGACTCTGAAGTCAGACAGCCAGGGTTCTGGCTTCTCCACTTACTAGCTGCTGCTGTGTCAGGTAAGTTATTTAGCCTCTCTGTGCCTCAGTTTCTTCATGTAGAGGGTGGTGATGGCAATAGTGCCTACCTCCGAGGGTTGATTGGAGAATGAAATAAGAAAAAAATATACATTTGGCTTTTAAAATAGTGCTTGGTGCATGGTAAGAGATAAATCAAGGCTAGCTTCTCTCCTTGTCATCATATCATTGTCGTCGTCATCATCATCATCTTGGAATACAGGTCCTAACACAACCACAGTGAATCCTCATGCATTGTAGCCATGTAGTCAGATGACCTGGAGCAGTCGGGCCCTGGGTCTATGAGGAATAGGTACATGCGTAAAGAGAGAAATGTGAGCAGCACGGTGGCTGTAGACTTTCTGTGTAAAAGGGGTCAGAGATCTCATCTCAGTTCCAGCCCCATTTCCCTATCCCTTTTATTAGGGAGAATGACCTTGAAGGAGGGAGAATTGCACTCTGAGTAGGTAGTACAGCCTTGGCTACAAGCCCAGCTTCACCAGCCAGGTGCAGAGGACAGCCCTCTGATATCTCTGCAATGATTTAGCTTTATTGCCTATTGTCTCTCTCTCCAAACTGCCTCCAGGATGAATGTCCCAGCCAGAACCCCTATAAAGGACACCAGCTCCCCAAGTACCTCCCGAGATGCAGATACTCTCCCTGTGTGAAACATCCTTCAAATTGACCATTAGTGGAGGCTGTATTTTGCACCTTACGAAGAGGAAATTACACTGCATTAGAAGTTTTGCCCTCTGGCTTAGGGAGTGAATTAGATGAGGGATGCAGGCTGGGGTGCTTTCCTACTGGGCATAATACCCAGTTTATTTTCATTTACATTAATTTCTCTACATCAGTGACTGCATGAGGCGTTAAACTATTAAATGCAAACAACTCCCAATTGCTTGACACAAATAGAAATGTTTAGTGAATATTAATTTTTAAAAAGTAGCCTATGGATCCTCCAAAATTCAAAATTGTGAGAACATGTTAATCAACTTTTCACATTGCATAGAGCTTGACTCTCTTTCTCTCTCTCTTTCTCCCTCCCTCTCTCCCTTCTGTCCTCCCTGCTGCTTTCCCTCTCCTCTTTTCTTTCTCCCTTTTTTTCTTCCTTTCTAAGTTTCCTTTGAAAAGACAAAGCAAATACATTTAAGTGGAAAAAGTTAAAGTAGTATAACATTGGTAGCACAATGAATAGAATGCATGGACAGGAAAGCCTTTATCTGGAGGATTCCAAGATGCAAAGAATTAAAAAAAAATCTCCCTTCAGCTGTATGAATGGAGCAGTTCGGCTGCTGGTATGAAAGGGGATTTTAATTTATGCATCTCATCTAAATATCAATTACATCTACCTAATATCTTCCTGGCCTCACTGGCCTGTTAGAAGGAGAGTCAGTTTAGGAAAAAGGAAGATGTCTCTACTGGGGTGTCTCATCAGCACCTCGTTCCCAAGCTTCCAGGAACCTTGGGACTTACTTGAGCAAGAGTGGAATCTTAAAACCTCCATAAAAATTGACGGCTCGGGCTTCCCTGGTGGCGCAGTGGTTGAGAGTCCGCCTGCCGATGCAGGGGACATGGGTTCGTGCCCCGGTCCGGGAAGATCCCACATGCTGCGGAGCGGCTGCGCCCGTGAGCCATGGCCGCTGAGCCTGCGCGTCTGGAGCCTGTACTCTACAACGGGAGAGGCCACAACAGTGAGAGGCCCGCGTACCGCAAAAAGAAAAAAAAAAAGAAAAAAATGGATGGATCTTTCCCCCCATAGTTTTATTCTCATCTCCTAACTTCATTGTATGCTGTGGTTAAAAGAGTTCTGTTGTTAAGAGAGATCTGGAATCCAGGCTCTGTCCTTCATGAGTTGTATGACTGGGCAAAATGACTTTCACCTCTCTGGTCCTCAAATTCCTTACCTACAAGATGGGCAACAAAGTCCTGTCTTCCATGGATATTTCCAACACTCTGATAGTAAAAGCTCAAGTATATGAAAATAAACGTAGAAAAGACACTGGAAGGAAAAAATAGAATGTTAAAAATGGTTGTTTATTTTTCCTCTTTGTTTCGCACCTTTCAACTTTCTATATAGGCAAGCATTATATTTCAATAGGAAAATTATGGTTTATAAAATCACATTTTCTTTTGTTCAAGATCACATGGATTATAATAATATCTATTGAATCTCCTTTTCCTTTTCCTCTGCTCCATAAAATCTACGCTTCTCTCTTACTCTTTTGAAAGGAAAGCAGATATGGGGTGTTATTCATTTCCAATTGCTGCTGTGACAAATTACTGCATACTAAGTGACTTAAACAACACAAATGTATTCTCTTACAGTTTTGGAGATCAGGAATCTGCAATGACTCTTAGGGGGCTAAAATCAAGGTGTGGGCAGGGCCGGTTCTTTTGGGGGCTGTGAAGGTAGAATCCGTTTCTTTGCCTTTCTTGGCTTCTGGTGGCTGCCCGTATTCCTTGCCTTGTGGCTCCTTCTTTCTCTTCTCTTTTTTTTTTTTTCAGTAATAAAGTATTTCTATTTTTATTTTTTAAAATTTATTTCATTTTTTAAATTTAATTTTTATTTTGTATTAAAATATAGTTGATTTATTCGGTTGGCTTTTTGGCCAATCCAGAACAATGTTGCGTTAGTTTCAGGTGTACAGTTATACATATACATACAGCCATTCTTTTTCAGATTCTTTTCCCATATAGGTTATTACAGAATATTAGGTAGAGTTCCTTTTGCTATACAGTAGGTCCTTGTTGATTATTTTATATATAGTAGTGTGTATATGTTAATCCCAAACTCCTAATTTATCCCTCCCCCCACCTTTCCCCTTTGGTAACCTTAAGTTTGTTTTCGAAGTCTGTGAGTCTGTTTCTGTTTTATAAATAAGTTCATTTGTATCATTTTTTCAGATTCCACATATAAGTGATAGTACATGATATTTGTCTTTCTCTGTCTGACATATACACAAGGGAATATTACTCAGCCATAAAAAAGAATGAAATAATGCCATTTGAAGCAGCATGGATGGACCTAGAGATTATCATGCTAAGTGAAGTAAGTCCTTCCCTCACTTTCAAAGCACGTCACTCCAGTCTCTTCTTCTGTCATCACATCACCTTCTTCCCATGTAAGGACATTTGTAATTACATCAGACATACCCGCTTAATCTGGCACAGTCTCCCATCTCAAGAATCTTATTCACCTCTGCAAAGTTCTTTTTTGCCATATTAGGTAACATATGGAGATCTTTTAATGAGGGGACATCACTAAGCCCAGCACATGGGGCTTGTGTATAAGAGGTGATGAATTAAACAAAAACTGGGCAAGGGAAAGCCACAACAAAGTTTCTGATAATGTGAAATAACAAGTACGTTACACAGAATATCTGTTCATGTCTTAAAGATCATAGCTGTACTGGACCAAATGCACTGGCAGGAGATACAACGTGTTTGGGTCTGGTGTAAATGCAGAAGCTGGTGTGTTCTATTAAAAAACCCAAATCATGACATACAACAATGAAAAATGATCAAGTCGCTTCTCCCCAAATCTCTAAAAGGCTAGAAATTCAGTCTAAAATTATTCTTATTATTCTTTGAAATGTTAATTCTTACTGCTAAAAGGCACCAGAAAGACTCATATCAGGGACTACTCCTTGATTCAAAAGCAGCCTGGTTTCTCCAGCTTGGTACCAAGATATGGCAAGGATGACTTTTTTAAAAAGCAAAAAGGTTCAAATGATTATTTTTTGTTGAAAAAGTGCCACAGGTTATTAAACTAGCATCAGGAATGGATATAATCAGATCTCATCTATTATTAATGAGGTTCTGCCTTAATGTGATCATTGTAGGTGTGTGCCTTACACCTAGAAGCTATCATCTAACATAATAACAACCTGAAATAATGAGTTGCCAGCAAGATATTTTTCTTCTGTGAAGGGTTATACCTATAGGGCTGCTTTTTCCTTTTCCTGTAACAACAACAACAATAATAAACTGTAGCATTTTAGACAGAGACAGGTGTAAGTTTTATTTGTAATATAACAGTAACTGCTTATCATCTTTACAGTTAAGATTGGCTACAGAGCCTACACAAAAATGTTTTGAAAACCATATTATTACACCTTATAATAATGATCCCAGAGCCAAAAAAACTCATGTAACTTTTTTTAACATCTACTGTGTGGATGTGTGAAGGACAGAGACAGAGAAAGAGACCGAGAGAGAGAGAGTAACAGAGATCCAATATGATTATGCTTAGAGGTCAATTTACTAAGAAATTTAAAAATATTTTTTCTTGTACACAAGGCTTTTAACTGCAATCCATTTCCTTCTCTAAGGCATAAAGCTCAGAAAAGACATAAATTAAGCCTCTATGAACAGAGGAAGAGACAGACCACATCCTGAATAGGTTAGCTTCCTTTATAGCTGGTTATTACATATAGTTGTGTGAGGCTTGCTCACAAAAATCCTCTTTAATCCTTAACGCAGTTGAATTCTATGGGGTGCAGTTACCTGGAAACCAGATTAGGCAAACTTAAGTGTCAGGAGTGAGAGTGAATGAAGAAATAAGGCAATAAGACCCAAGTACCCGAGCATGTGACAACAGCAAAATCAGTGGCGAAAAGCTCAAGGTTGGCCAATTAGAACCTTGATCTCTCCAGTGGTTATTCCACTAATTCCCCCACTCTCTCCCTTCCTGGCTGGACTCCACTTCCTTACAATCTGCTGGATGCCAGCTCTGCAGTGTGACTTTTGCTCTGCTGGCCTGGTTTCGGGGCAGGGTGTCTTGGAAGTATTGGTGACTTGATCTCGGTCAAGTTAGTGCTATGGCGTCTGGAGGCTCTCCCCTCCTCTGCCTTCCTCAGCACGAGGCTTTCCTGGCTCTTCTTTTCTTTCTTTTCGTTTAAAAATTTTTTTATTGGAGTATAATTGCTTTACAATCTTGTGTTAGTTTCTGCTGGATAGTGAAGTGAATCAGCTATATGTATACATATATCCCCTCCCTCTTGGACCTCCCTCCCACTGCCCACCCCATCCCACCCATCTAGGTCATCACAGAGCACTGAGCTGAGCTCCCTGTGCTATACAGCAGGTTCCCACTAGTTATCTATTTTACACATGGTAGTGTATTTATGGCAATCCTAATCTCCCAATTCATCCCACCCTCTCCTTCCCCGCTGTGTCCACACGTCCATTTTCTACGTCTGTGTTTCTATTCCTGCCCTGCAAATAGGTCCATCTGTACCATTTTTCTAGATTCCTCATATATGCGTTAATATACGATATTTGTTTTTCTCTTTCTGATTTACTTCACTCTGTATGACAGTCTCTAGGTCCATCCATGTCTCTACAAATGACCCAATTTTGTTCCTTTTTATAGCTGAGTGATATTCCATTGTATATATGTACCACAACTTCTTTATCTATTTGTCTGTCGATGGACATTTAGGCTGCTTCCATGACCTGGCTATTGTAAATGGTGCTGCAATGAATATTGGGGTGCATGTGTCTTTTTGAATTATGGTTTTCTCTGGGTATATGCCCAGTAGTGGGATTGCTGGGTCATATGGTAGTTCTATTTTTAGTTTTTTAAGGAACCTTCATACTTTTCTCCATAGTGGCTGTATCAATTTACATTCCCACCAACAGTGTAAGAGGGTTTCCTTTTCTCCACACCCTCTCCAGCATTTGTTGTTTGTAGGTTTTCTGATGATGGCCATTCTGACTGGTGTGAGGTGATACCTCATTGTACTTTTGATTTGCATTTCTCTAATAATTAGTGATATTGAACAGCTTTTCATGTGCCTCTTGGCCATCTGGATGTCTTTAGAGAAATGTCTGTTTAGGTCTTCTGCCTATTTTTGGATTGGGTTGTTTGTTATTGTTTGATATTGAGCTGCACGAGCTGTTTGTATATTTTGGAGATTAATCCTTTGTCCGTTGATTCATTCTGAGGGTTGTCTTTTCGTCTTGTTTATGGTTTCCTTTGCTGTGCAAAAGCTTTTAAGTTTCATTAGGTCCCATTTGTTTATTTTTGTTTTTATTTCCATTACTTTAGGAGGTGGGTCAAAAAAGATCTTGCTGTGAATTATGTCAAAGAATGTTCTATGTTTTCCTCTAAGAGTTTTATAGTGTCCAGTCTTACATTTAGGTCTTTAATCCATTTGAATTTATTTCTGTGCATGGTGTTAGGGAGTATTCTAATTTCATTCTTTTACATGTAGCTGGCCAATTTTCCCAGCACCACTTATTGAAGAGACTGTCGTTTCTCCATTGTATATCCTTGCCTCCTTTGTCATAGATTAGTTGACCATAGGTGCGTGGGTTTATCTCTGGGCTTTCTATCCTGTTTCATTGATCTATATTTCTGTTTTTTTGCCAGTACCATATTGTCTTGATGACTGTAGCTTTGTAGTATAGTCTGAAGTCAGGGAGTCTGATTCCTCCAGCTCCCGTTTTTTTCCCTCAAGATTGTTTTGGCTATTCCAGCTCTTTTGTGCCTCCATACAAGTTTTAAGATTTTTTGTTCTAGTTCTGTGAAAAATGCCATTGGTAATTTGATAGGGATTGCACTGAACTGTAGATTGCTTATTGCTTTGGGTAGAATAGTCATTTTCACAATGTTGATTCTTCCAATCCAAGAACATGGTGTATCTCTGTATCTGTTTGTGTCATCTTTGATTTCTTTCATCAGTGTTTTATAGTTTTCTGAGTACAGGTCTTTTGCCTTCTTAGGTAGATTTATTCCTAGGTATTTTATTTGTTTTGTCGCATGGTAAATGGGAGTGTTTCCTAATTTCTCTTTCTGATCTTTCATTGTTAGTGTATAGGAATGCAAGAGATTTCTGTGCATTAATTTTGTATCCTGAAACTTTACCAAATTCATTGATTAGCTCTAGTAGTTTTCTGGTGACATCTTTAGGATTCTCTATGTATAGTGTCATGCCATCTGCAAACAATGACAGTTTTACTTCTTCTTTTCCAATTTGTATTCCTTTTATTTCTTTCTCTTCTCTGATTGCTGTGGCTAGGACTTCCAAAACTATGTTGAATAATAGTGGCTAGAGTGGACATCCTTGTCTTGTTCCTGATCTTAGAGGAAATGCTTTCAGTTTTTCACCATTGAGAATGATGTTTGCTGTGGGTTTGTCATATATGACCTTTATTATGTTGAGGTAGTTTCCCTCTATGCCCACTCTCTGGAGAGTTTTTTATCATAAATGGCTGAATTTTGTCAAAAGCTTTTTCTGCATCTATTGAGATGATCATATGGTTTTTATTCTTTAATTTGTTAATATGGTGTATCACATTGATTGATTTGCATATATTGAAGAATCCTTGCATCCCTGGAATAAATCCCACTTGATCATGGTGTATGATCCCTTTAATGTGTTGTTGCATTCTGTTTGCTAGTATTTGGATGAGGATTTTTACATCTATGTTCATCAGTGATATTGGTCTGTAATTTTCTTTTATTGTGATATCTTTATCTGGTTTTGGTATCTGAGTGATGGTGGCCTCGTAGAACGAGGTTGGGGGTGTTCCTCCCTCTACAATTTTTTGGAAGAGTTTGAAAAGGATAGGTGTTAGCTCTTCTCTAAATGTTTGATAAAATTCTCCTTTAAAGCCATCTGGTCTTGGACTTTTGTTTGTTGGAAGATTTTAAATTACAGGTTCAATTTTATTACTTGTTATAGGTCGGTTTATATTTTCTACTTCTTCCTTGTTCAGTCTTGGAAAGTTGTACCTTTCCAAGAATTTGTCCACTTCTTCCTGGTTGTCCATTTTATTGGCATATATTTGCTTGTAGTAGTCTCATATGATCCTTTGTATTTCTGTGGTGTCAGTTGTAATTTCTCCTTTTTCATTTCTAATGTTTGATTTGAGTCCTCTCCCATTTTTTCTTGATGAGTCTGGCTAATGGTTTATCAATTTTGTTTATCTTCTCAAAGAACCAACTTTTAGTTTTATTCATCTTTGCTGTTGTTTTCTTCGTTTCTATTTAATTTATCTGCTCTGATCTTTATGATTTCTTTCCGTCTACTGACTTTGGGTTTTCTTTGTTTTTATTTTTCTAGTTGCTTTAGATGTAAGGTTAGATTGTTTATTTGAGATTTTTCTTGTTTCTTGAGGTGAGCTTGAATTGCTATAAACTTCCCTCTTAGAAGTGCTCTTGCTGCATCCCATAGGTTTTGCATCATTGTGTTTTCATTGTCATTTGTTTCTATGTATTTTTAAATTTCTTCTTTGTTTTTTTTGGTGATCTCTTGGTTATTCAGCAGTGCATTGTTTAGCCTCCAGGTGTTTGTGTTTTTTACAGGTTTTTTTCCTGTAATTGGTTTCTAATCTCATAGCATTGTGTTGGAAAAGATGCTTGATATGATTTCAACTTTCTTAAATTTTCCAAGGCTTGATTTGTGACCCAAGATGTGTTCTGTCCAGGAGAACATTCAGTGTGTACTTGAGAAGAAAGTGTATTCTTCTGCTTTTGGTGGAATGTCCTATAAATATCAATTAAGTCTATCTGCTGTATTGTGTCATTTAAACCTTGTGTTTCCTTATTTAGTTTCTGTCTGGATCATCTATCTATTGGTATAAGTGGGGTGTTAAATTCCCCCACTATTACTGTGTTACTGTCGATTTCCCTTTTATGGCTGTAAGCATTTGCCTTATGTATTGAGGTGCTCCTATGTTGGGTGCATAAATATTTATAATTGTTATGTTTTCTTCTTGGATTGATCCTTTGATCATTATGTAGTGTCCTTCCTTATCTCTTGTAACAGTCTTTACTTTAAACTCTATTTTATCTGATATGAGTATTGCTACTCCAGCTTTCTTTTGATTTCCATTTGCATGGAATATCTTTTTCCATCCCCTCACTTTCAATGTGTGTGTCCCTAGGTCTGAAGTGAGTCTCTTGTAAACAGCATATATACGGGTCTTCTTTTTATATCCATTCAGCCAGTCTGTATCTTTTGGTTGGAGCATTTAATCCATTTATATTCATGGTGATTATTGATATGTATGTTCTTATTACCATTTTCTTAATTGATTTGGGTTTGTTTTTGTGTGTCTTTCTCTTTTTTTGTGTTTCCTGCCTAGAGAAGATCCTTTAGCATTTGTTGTAAAGCTGGTTTGGTGGTGCTGAATTCTCTTAACTTTTGCTTAGCTGTAGAGCTTTTGATTTCTCCATTGAATCTGAATGAGATCCTCGCTGGGTAGAGTAATCTTGGTTGTAGGTTTTCCCCTTTAATCACTTTAAATATGATCTGCCATTCCCTTCTGGCCTGCAGAGTTTCTGCTGAAAAATAAGCTGATAACTTTATGGGGATTCCCTTGTATATTATTTTTTACTTTTCCCTTGCTGCTTTTAATATTTTTTTCTTTGAATTTAATTTTTGTTAGTTTTGCTAATATGTGTCTTGGTGTGTTTCTCCTAGGTTTTATCCTGTATGGAACTCTTTGCACTTCCTGGACTTGTGTGGCTATTTCCTTTCCCACTTAGGGAAGTTTTTGACTATAATCTCTTCAAATATTTTCTCAGTCCCTTTCTCTTTCTCTTCTTCTTCTGGGACCCCTATAATTTGAATGTTCCTGTGTTTAATGTTGTCCCAGAGGTCTCTGCAACTGTCTTCAATTCTTTTTATTCTTTTTTCTTTATTCTGCTCCTCAGCAGTTATTTCTACCATTCTGTCTTCCAGGTCACTTATTTGCTCTTCTGCCTCAGTTATTCTACTATTGATTCCTTCTAGTGTATTTTTCATTTCAGTTCTTTGGATCATCTTTACTATCATTCCTCTGAATTCTTTTTCAGGTAGATTGCCTATTTTGTTTCCATTTATTTGGTCTTGTAGGTTTTTACCTTGATCCTTCATCTGTAACATATTTTTTTTGTCATTTCATTTTTTTTTTTGTTTTGATTGATGGGGCTGTGTTCCTGTCTCACTGGTTGTTTGGCCTGAGGTGTCCAGCACTGGAGTTTGCAGGCAGTTGGGTAGAGCCGGGTCTTGATGCCGAGATGAAGACCTCCATGAGGCCTCACTCTGATTACTATTCCCTGGGGTCTGAGGTTCTCTGTTAGTCCAGCAGTTTTGACTTGGCGTTCCCACCACAGGAGCTCAGGCCCAACCCCTGGCCTGGGAACCAAGATCCTGCAAGCCACATGGTGCAGCAAAAGAAAAGAAAAAAAAAAGGAGCATACAAACACAAAGAATACAAGATAAAATAAAATTAGAAAAATTAAAAATATGTCAGGAAAAATAAAAATATAAGTGAAATAACTACAACAAGGTAAAACAGAACCACAACAGAAAAAAAACAAAAAGGGGAAGAAGCCAAAAGGAGCAGAGCAATAACAAAGTATAAAGAATAAAATAAAACTAGAAAAATGAAAAATTTATTAGAATAAGTAAAAATATAAATGAATCAACAACAACAAGGTAAAACAGAACCACAACCTAAAAGAAAAAAAAAAAGGCCGGAAAAGGCCTTGGCTGTGGGGGGCGGAGCTTAGGCGGGAGGATGGAACTCAGGTGGGGGCGGGGCTTGGGGTGGTGTTTAAGTGTGGGGTGGGGCCTATGCTTAGGACCTGGGGACAGGCAGCACGGCCTGAGGGGGGCCCCGGAGTTCAGGAGGTAAGGCCCTGGGTGGGGGCGTAGGGGCAGGACTTAGGCTCAGAGCTGCTGGAGGGAGCCTCCGAGGCCAAAGGATTAGGCTCAGGACCTCAGCAGGCTCCCTGGAGCCCAAGTGGGCCGGGGAAACACTGGCCGTGCTCCCTTCCGTTCCTCTGCTCTCCTGAGGGTCTCCCCTGTTCCCCCTCTGCGTGTGGGAACCCCTCCCCTTCTCCAGCTGCCCCTCAGGGGCACCGGTCCCATCCCGCCTCCACTTTTCCTCCCCGCTCACTTACCCTCCATGTACTACCCAGTTGCTTGGAGGTTCCTCCCACCAGTGTCCTTGGTCCTCCACCAGCGCCTGGTAGGTGCCCTAGTTGTGCGGAGCTGTGAACTCTGCATTCTCCTCGACTGCCATGTTGACTCCGCCCCTCCTGGTTCTTTTCTTGCCCCTTTTCCCCACTGTGATCAGCTGGGTACTGTGCTCAGCTGGGTACTGTGCCTCCATCCACTCTCCAAACACTGTCATCCTCCAGGTGCTTCTTCACATCTGTACTGATGACTCCTGAGTCATTTCTCTAGCCTTGTCCTTGCTAATGTGATTCAGGCTTGAATTGTCACCCCCTCTCTGGCTGGGTCCACAGGAAAGTTCCAGCAGCCTCTCAAACTGTACAAGTCTGGTTTTGCTCAGCAGCGTCTCTTCTCTCTCCATCATCTGGCCTCACCTACTCTGTCCTTACTGACTCTTGGTTAAAGGCCTCACCTTCTCTGACTCCTTCAGTCTGGAAACACCTTTGTCTTTTTTTGCCAGTTTCTCTACTTTCTAGGTTCTGCACTTTCTTGTTTGACCAGGGGATGTGTGTCTCCCCTTGTTCCCAGTCCTGCTATCATTGCCCCAGCAATTATAATAACCTCTTAACTGACCTGTGTGCCTCCAAAGTTGCCTTTGTTGTGCTGCTAGAACTAGCTTCTCAAAACACCTAACTCGTGATACTGCTTGTTGTATTGCTTTGCGTAATATTTACTCAATAAATGCTACTTTATTACTTCCACAGCTTCAGTGACTTTATCTGATAAATTGAAAGATTTAGACTAGATAGCTCTATAATCCAGCCTTCATCTGATATTTTATATGCCTCTAAGAAATAAAGGACGGGGTTTCCATTTGATCTCTGCCTGAAAATCTTACCATTGATGAATTTGGACCCAGGCGATCCCAACATTTGAGGCTCACTTTTAACTCTGAAACTCTTTTTCTCTGCCCCGTGGATTTAACCGATGTCAGAAAATCTCAAGTTCTCAAATCAGTGTTGCTCAGAATATAAAATATACTCTTGAAAAATAGGACATTAGACATTTTCTAAAGGGTGGACTATTTGAAATACCTTCTTATCTGTAAACACCTTGAATTAGGGAGTTCTGTGGTCCATTCTGCTTCCAAAATGTCAGTGTCTTTTTGGAATCTCATTTATATGCTGCTTTGGGGTTTTAAAATGATTTGTTTCATAGAGTCACGCACTTTTTTTTTAACATTTTTTCTCCTTTTATTCAAACATAAAGTCACAAAAATTATAATCATCCTCATCAGTTCACTCAGTCCCATGTCATTAATTTTTTTTGTCTTGTTCTTTTGTTAGCACTTTTATGAGTTCATCAGTTTTCCATTAGAGTTCTGAAAATGTTTATTCATTCAGTTCAGCAGTATAGTCAGTTACCAGAAACCTGTACTTGTCAGAGTCTTTTCCATGAATTCCTTGAAGATGAAACCCTTCTATAGGAACGTTTTTGCAAAAGCATCAGAGTACACCCAGAACTGTCTGTAAATGACAAAAGACTTAAAAATGACCACGGTTAAAGATTTGATGAAAGTTCATAATAATGCAATTGACAAGGAAATTTAGTTATTTCTGAGATATACATTTTAAAGTAATTACTAGAATTATGACTTATAACATTATACCAGAACATATAAGATTTTTAGAAATTTCATGTAATGTCTGAAGTATTTATATTAACATATTTCCATACAGATAACCCAAAGAAAGTTTAGTATTAGGTTTGGTTTTTTTTTATACAACAGGTTCTTATTAGTCATCAATTTTATACACATCAGTGTATACATGTCCATCCCAATCGCCCAATTCAGCACACACACCCCTGCGGTTTTCCCCCCTTGGTGTCCATACGTTTGTTCTCTACATCTGTGTCTCAACTTCTGCCCTGCAAACTGGTTCATCTGTACCATTTTTCTAGGTTCCCCATACATGCATTAATATACGATATTTGTTTTTCTCTTTCTGACTTATTTCACTCTGTATGACAGTCCCTAGATCCATCCACGTCTCAACAAATGACTCAATTCCATTCCTTTTTATGGCTGAGTAATATTCCATTGTATATATGTACCACAACTTCTTTATCCATTCATCTGTCAGTGGGCATTTAGGTTGCTTCCATGACCTGGCTATTGTAAATAGTGCTGCAATGAACATTGGGGTGCATGTGTCTTTTTGAATTATGGTTTTCTCTGGGTATATGCCCAGTAGTGGGATTGCTGGATCATATGTTAATTCTATTTTTAGTTTTTTGAGGAACCTCCATACTGTTCTCCATAGTGACTGTATCAATTTACATTCCTACCAACAGTGCAAGAGGGTTCCCTTTTCTCCACAGTCTCTCCAGCATTTGTTGTTTGTAGGTTTTCTGATGATGCCCATTCTACCGGTGTGAGGTGATACCTCATTGTAGTTTTGATTTGCATTTCTCTAATAATTAGTGATGTTGAGCAGCTTTTCATGTGCTTCTTGGCCATATGTATGTCTTCTTTGAGAAATGTCTATTTAGGTCTTCTGCCCACTTTTGGATTAGGTTGTTTGTTTCTTTAATATTGAACTGCATGAACTGTTTATATATTTTGGAGGTTAATCCTTTGTCTGTTGATTAGTTTGCAAATACTTTCTCCCATTCTGAAGGTTGTTTTTTCGTCTTGTTTATGGTTTCCTTTGCTGGAGTCACGTACTTTTGTGTGTGTGTTCTTTATGGTTTTCTTTGAGGTGACCGTGACAGTGTATCTCTCAGATCTCTGATTGTAAGGACTGTAGTTCCTCAAGGCCCCAGCTCCTGGCCTAAAAATCCATTCCTGCAATTCCATGAGGCCACGTTTCCTGCCAGCTGCTGTCAGTCAGTGACCTGAGCTAGGCTAGGATATGAAGCTCGTGCATCACTGGGAGAGGCGGGTTCCACTGACAAATGGTTTCGGCTCAAGAACTCCTTGACAGTCCTGAACTTTTCTTAGAACTGTACCACATTCTCAGACGCTGCCGCCCAATCTTCCTTTTCTTTCCCTTTCACTTGGGGTCAGACCAGCGTTACACAGCCTCTCAGCTCCTCCTCATTTTCTCTCACAGGCATTTCCCCTAGAAAGTTCTGCCGTGTCTTGGGTACTGCTTCTTGGGAGACCTGGACTCATATACAACCTATATTTGGTATCATAAGAAATTCACCTTTCTCCATGGAAGGAGATGGAAAATTTGGTCTGGTTTTAGCATCATTTGTACACCTGCAACCAGTCCCACAGATTCTTTTTTCCATAGCAAAGGCATCCATTCGTCTTTTTCTTAAAAATGGTTTTTTTCCTATTAATAATTAAGGATACATAACATTTGTGGGAAAAAAACACATCTGTAAAAAGAAGGAAATAAAACTCTCCATAATCCCTCCATCCCTGAATAACCACTGTTTTCCTGTCTTTTCTAAAATATACCAGAAAAGTTTTAAAATAACAATGACTAATAAAAGTTGATCTCTATAGTGGTTTAGTAGAAGAGTTGGCAAACTTTATCTGTAAAGGGTCGGATTAGTGAATATTTTGGAATTTATTTGCTCTGCAGACTCTTGTAACTTTACAACTCTGCCCAGTGGGGTGAAAGTAAAAGTATCCCTAGAGGAGGTGTAAATAGAAACGTGGCTGTATTCTAGTTAAACCTTACAGTATTTAAAAATCAAGTAGGAGACTGGATTTGACCTGGGGGCCGTGATTTGCTGACCCAGGATTTAATAAAAGGAGGAGATCTTGTTGAAAGGCCTAATTTGTGGCTGAATGGGAATTTTCAGACCTTATTTAAAATGACCCACTGGAGCCTGTAGAATCAGCCTGAGCCTTTTGCCAAGCGGCTGCTGGAGCAGAGGCCCCAGCAGTGTCCTGTAAGGGTGCGACTGCTACAGGCAGGGCTCGCTTACCTCTGTGGAGTGGGTCCCAGGCCACAGGGGGCAGGCCCTAGGATGTGTGAGAGGCTCCTGTTTGCTTGGAACTTCCCAAAAGGAGTAGCCATGATTTAAATTGGGAAGGAGAACCACTAAGCTGACAGCTACACTGTGCTCTTTTGCTGTTGTCAGGCATGAGTTAAGTAGGTTGCAAACCCTTCCTAATGGGCTTTTCTCATTTAATTTTGTGGCTACATAAACTTTCATAGCAAATAATGAGTTAGGGCTGCAGCCCAAATGTTATGGACTCTTTATGTATCTGGAGAGCCTGTGTGTGCAGCTCTGCATTCTAATGGCCGCTTAACCAGGCGCTGCCTGGGCTGAGCAAGCTTGTTTTGGCTTGAAGATGGATTCTGCAGAATGCGAGGGGAAGCCACCAGGGAGCTCCTTGGCCCCACTGCCGCCCTCCCCTCTCCACGGAAGCATTTTTTCCCCAAGACTTGACAGCTGTTCCTCTTGGGTCGGAGTGAATTTTTCCCTCGGCTAGAATTCTGACTATGTCTGTCATGATTTGAGTGCTGAAGGATAAATTCTTACCTAGGAGTCCTGCTTTCAGCATCTACACTTGATACTCCTATTTGTCCCAGGAAATCAACATTGACTACCTATTCTCTGGCCCATCTGCTGGGGTGGCACGCTGCCTGGTTCCTGGCAGGGCGGGTGTAGTCCAAAGGGCTGAAGTTTCAGTGAGTGGTGTTTGGAGGGATGGCTGGGAGAGGTGGGGAGAGCAGTGGACTTTGGAAGGACAGGAGGTGCAGGAAACTCCTTTTTCTTGCATTGTCCTCAACCTCAGGCTCCTGGCCCCATGTAGCAGCAGACCTTGCTTTACCCCTCGAGGGATCCTGCCACTTAGAAAACCTGTGCACGAGAACTGCAGGTCTGCATGGGGGATGGTGAATGTTGGAATCTTGTTTCAGTGCTCTCCCCATCCACAAATCTAGAGGGGTCGTCACCTGAGATAAGACAGAGTGAAGTGGGTAAAGCAGGTTAAAAATGATAACGTATAGTGTTACGCCATTCATGTAAAATGTGTGGTGTGTGTGTGCACGTTAGTATTTTCGGAGGTAGGTAGGTGGTGGGATTATTGGTGACTTTTATTTTTGATTTCTTTTTTATTATCCGCTTTTACAAATTCCTACAATAGATATGTGGATGGTAATAATAAGAAAGCAAAGCAGAACAAAAATAGCTGCAGAATAGTAGGTATAAGAGACTTTCCTAAAGGACCTAACCTCTGACTGAGGAAGAATTTCTCAGCCCTCTGTAAAATGTTAATCAACGGGTGCTCGTGAAGTTCAAGCTGGGACTTCAGGACATGAGACAGAGGACCTGGAAACAGAGGAGATGGGGCAGTGGCTGGAGTAGAGGAGGCTGCAACTGCTGGTTCTGAAAGTGCTGGGGAGGCGAGTAAGAGCAGAGCTGGAGCTACGGAGGAGACTCAGCATCTGTGTTATTTTCCTGAGAAGCCTTCAACTGTCCCTCACCACCCCATCCTTCCCTGGACGAGTTGATGGCTCCCTTTTCTGACTCCACAGGCTGCTATCAGAGAAGTTTTCCGCTGTAGGTCCAATTCATTGAAACAATCCAGTTCCTCTCTCTAGAGGTACATGGGTTCTTTGAGAAACGGAACCATCTCCCCAGTGCTAACAAGGGAACCTGATTTATGGCAGAGGCTCAAAATAAATCTCTCCCTTCCCCCAGCCAGAAAACTTTTTCTTTTTACCACTCTAGTTTATTTTTATTTTTTGTGGTAAAATAGATAGAACATAAAATTTACCACCTTAACCATTTTTCAGGTGTACAGTTTATTGGCATTAAGTACACTCACGTTGTTATGCAGCCGTCACCACCATCTATCTCCAGAACGTTTTCACCTTCCCCACCTGAAACTCCATCCCGCTCCTCCCAGCCTCTGGCAGCTACCATCACCATTCTACCTTCTGTTCCTGCGAGTCTGACTTCTCTAGATACCTCGTCTAAGTGTAACTGACAATATTTGTCCTTTTGCCACTGGCTTATTTCACTTTGCATAATGTCCTCAAGGTTCATCCATGTTATAACGTGTCAGAATGTCTTTCCTTTTTAAGGCCCCATTGTATGTATTTACCACATTTTGTTTATTCACTCCTCTGTCGATAGACACTTGCGTTGCTTCCCCTTTTTGGCTATTGTGAATAATGCTGCTGTGAATGTGGATGCATAAATACCTGTTCAAGTGACTGGTTTCATTTCTTCTGGGGTATATACCTAGAAGTGGAATTGCTTAGAAAACTACTCTTTAGTAGCCTGGCATGAGGTTGAAGCCAGATGTAAAAGGGGTCGTAGGTGGAGGGATCAGAGTCCCGGTATAGTTGGAGAGCTACCCACCACAGCTATACCTACTGAATCAGAATCCTTCTGGGTGCTGGGCTACGAATCCATATTTTTAATAAGTACTCTGGATGATTTGATGACCAGCTAGGGTTGAGGAATCATGGAATTCTATGATTTCAAGGTTTCTTTCCACTCTGTGATTGGATAAAACTCTGTCACCGCTCCTACCCATGGGGCTTCTATGAAATCTTTGGATGTTTTCCTCGCAGGTGGAAAATAGAATTTGAAGAGTGCTCACTAATTCTCACAAAAAGAGAAAGAATGGTAAACCAAGTTATATTTAATAGGGTTATTTTGTTTCCAGGGGAAACAAAAGTTCCCATACCTCACCTGAAGCCCACTGCTATATCACTGTCTTTATCCTGCAAAGTTGTTGATTTGATAAATCTACCTGAAGATCTACAGTAATTCTAGCTACCATTTATTGTACCAAAGAGTATTCCTGACTCTTTTGGAAGTATTGCTTTTAATTTCCTCCAGATCTTGCAAGGCATGTATCCAACCTTCCATTTTACAAATAAGGACACAAAGACATTGAGGGCTTAAGCAAGTTGCCTCCAGCCACGTGTAATATACACCTGTTTGTATATATGCAATGACATATCAGAAATTTGGGGTCTAAAGGAATTTCAATCCAATACCCTCATATTCCAGATTCATATTAAGACTGAGAGGTGAATTGTCCTGCAGAGGATGCACGGTGGACGGCACTGGATCAGAATTCACCTGCCCTGATTGACACTCTAATGTGTCTGTAGAGACTCACTCCCTTGAAATTCTTTCATGCTTTCTCCCAGCTAGGCTGTGAGTTTCTTATAAGTATAACCTCATCTTATCCCTCAGTATCCCGTTGTGCCTAGGATAGGGCTAGACACATAACAGCGGGTGACTGAGGGGATAGGAGTGACAGTGCAGATGAAATGAAGAAACATTTGACAAGTGGAATGACCCCCCCCCGAAATGGTATGATTTATTTCTGTGAATGTAAGTGGGAAGAGTTGTTCCTATTAATTATCAATGTAGTGGGGAAAGTACATGGGTTATAGAGCCCAAAAGACTTGGAATTTCATTTCATTTCACTTTTTACTACTGAAGGGGATCAGGGTATGCCACCCCCAAATATACCACTTTGGCATAGCATTATTTTGAGTTGAAGGCAATGGAGGATCAACAGATGCAGGAAGAGTCTCTGCCCTCTTGTTAACTGCCTAAAAGGCAGGTCATAAATGTCCCTTTGTAAAAGTGTCCTCCTCTACCAGGAAGAGAAGGACTCTCTTATTACCAGAGATGGAGAGTCAACACTGAGACAAGTGTGCATAAACAGACTTTACTAAAATAACCCTTATTTTCCATTAGTTCCCCCATATATCTCCTAGTCGCTAAGAAATATACTGCCTTTCCTTTGTTAAAATATTATACAAACCCCAGAGACTAACCTCTTCTTTGAGTTTCACTTCTTTTCTGTGAACTTCTGTGCATGTAAACATTAATAAAAATTGTGTGTCTTCTGTTAATCAAGTTTTTGTTAGTTTAATTTGCAGCCCTCCGTACAATCACCTAAGAGGATAGTGGAAAATATTTTCTTTCTGACACTACTTTGACATCTTGGGAAAATTGTTAAACTCTTAGCCTGAGGATCCTCATTTGTAAAATAAAGAGATTAATATCTACTTCAAAGGTTTATTAGGAATAGAAGATAAAAGCACCATTCACAGAGACTGACACATACTGGGCATAATAAATATTAGATCTTTTCCAAATTCCCTCCTAGGAAAAAGCATACCAATCTCAAGGAAAAGGCTGGTTCACCCGTCGCAGGGGGGATGCATTGCCACTGCAACTGGGGCAACTGGAGGTTGAAGTTAGGGTCAAATTTTTGGACGAGAAAAATGTGTCTCTTTATATCAAATCAAGAGAAGAGTCCAGTTGTACACCCATGTTCACAGCAGCATTATTCACAATAGCCAAAGGTGGAAGCAACACAAATGTCTATCCACAGATGAATGGATAAACAAAATATGGTATATACATACAATAGAACATTATTCATCCTTAAAAAGGAAGAAAATTTTGACACAGATTATAACATGGATGAACCTTGAGGACATTATGCTAAGTGAAATAAGCTAGTCACAAAAGGCAAATACTGTATGATCCCACTTAAATGAGGGATTTATAGACTACCTAGAGTAGTCAAACTCATAGAGATAGAAAGTATAATGGTTTGCCAGAGGCTGGGGCGTGGGGGGCGGGGGGGAATGCAGAGTTGTTTAATGAGTACCGTTTCAGTTTTGCAAGGTGAAGAACTTCTGGAGATTGGTTGCACAACAGTATGAATATATTTTTAACACTACTGAACTATACATTTAAAAATAAAGATGGTGGGCTTCCCTGGTGGCGCAGTGGTTGAGAGTCCCCCTGCCGATGCAGGGGACATGAGTTCGTGCCCCGGTCCGGGAAGATCCCACATGCCGCGGAGCGGCTGGGCCCGTGAGCCATGGCCGCTGAGCCTGCGCGTCCAGAGCTTGTGCTCCGCAACAGGAGAGGCCACAACAGTGAGAGGTCCGCGTACCGCAAAAAATAAATAAATAAATAAAATAAAGATTGTAAATTTTGTTATATGTATTTTACTACAATTAAAAATTAAAAAATTTAAAAAAGAAAAGAGCACAGGAGCAATGAATAATATTTTATTCCAGCAGCATGTAAAACCACATCTTTTCTTTCTGAGTCCAACCTGAGAACCTGAGGCCATTTCTTTGCAGGCAGAATTCCAACCATGCTGCAACAGGTAAGAAATAGCTTCATAATTTTCAGATTAGCAGACTTTCTCTTCTAATGTCTCACTAATTATCATGTAGACTTAGCATAGAACCATACTTATTATCAGTTAATTAGACCTTAAAATGTATCTTTGATAACACCTCTGGCATTTAATTATGTAACTGGTAACTTATGAATGTTATTATTTTCTTTTAGTTACAAATTGAATTTTTTATTATTTCTTATTTGATTGTATTTTCAGTTTAGTATTGCTAAATACACTCTCTTTAAATATAAAATCCCCATGGAATCTTTACTAATTAATTCTTTTTTTTTAACACCTTTATTGGAGTATAATTGCTTTACAATGGTGTGTTAGTTTCTGCTTTATAACAAAGTGAATCAGCTATACATATACATATATCCCCATATCTCTTCCCTCTTGCATCTCCCTCCCTCCCACTCTCACTATCCCACCCATCTAGGTGGTCACAAAGCACCGAGCTGATCTCTCTGTGCTATGCAGCTGCTTCCCACTAGCTATTGGTTTTACATTTGGTAGTGTATATATGTACACGCACTCTCTCACTTTGGCCCAGCTTACCCTTCCCCCTCCCCGTATCCTCAAGTCCATTCTCTAGTAGGTCTGTGTCTTTATTCCCATCCTGCCCCTAGGTTCTTCATGACCATTTTTTTTTTTTTTTTTAGATTCCGTATATACGTGTTAGCATACAGTATTTGTTTTCCTCTTTCTGACTTACTTCACTGTGTATCCTGGAGAATATTCCATGAGCACTTGTGAAGAAAGTGTATCTCGTTGTTTTTGGAGGGAAGGTCCTATAAATATCAATTAAGTCCATCTTGTTTAATGTATCATTTAAAGCTTGTGTTTATTTATGTATTTTCATTTTGGATGATCTGTCCTTTGGTGAAAGTGGGGTGTTAAAGACCCCTACTATGATTGTGTTACTGTTGACTTCCCCTTTTATGGCTGTTAGCATTTGCCTTATGTACTGAGATGCTCCTATGTTGGGTGTATAAATATTTCCAATTGTGATATCTTCTTGGATTGATCCCTTGATCGTTCTGTAGTGTCCTTCTTTGTCTCTTGTAATAGTCTTTGTTTTAAAGTCTGTTTTGTCCAATATGAGTATTGGTACTCCAGCTTTCTTTTGATTTCCATTTGCATGGAATATCTTTTTCCATCCCCTCACTTTCAGTCTGTATGTGTCCCTAGGTCTGAAGTGGGTCTCTTGTAGACAACATGTATACAGGTCTTGTTTTTGTATCCATTCAGCCAGTCTATGTCTTTTGTTTGGAGCACTTAATCCATTTACATTTAAGGTAATTATCGATATGTATGTTCCTATTTCCATTTTCTTAATTGTTTGGGGTTTGTTATTGTAGGTCCGTTCCTTCTCTTGTGTTTCCTGCCTAGAGAAGTTCCTTTAGCATTTGTTGTACAGCTGGTTTGATGGTGCTGAATTCTCTTAGCTTTTGCTTGTCTGTAAAGGTTTTAATTTCTCCGTCAAATCTGAATGAGATCCTTGCTGGGTAGAGTAATCTTGGTTGTAGGTTTTTCCCTTTCATCACTTTAAATATGTCCTGCCACTCCCTTCTGGCTTCCAGAGTTTCCGTGAAAGATCAGCTGTTAACCTTATGGGGATTCTCTTGTATGTTATTTGTTGTTTTTCCCTTGCTGCTGTCAGTATTTTTAGTTTGTATTTAATTTTTGACAGTTTGATTAATATGTGTCTTGGTGTGTTTCTCCTTGGATTTATCCTGTATGGGACTCTCTGTGCTTCCTGGACTTGAGTAAGTATTTCCTTTCCCATATTAGGGAAATTTTCAACTATAATCTCTTCAAATATTTTCTCAGTCCTTTTCTTTTTCTCTTCTTCTTCTGGAACCCGTATGATTTGAATGTTGGTGTATTTAATGTTGTCCCAGAGGTCTCTGAGACTGTCCTCAATTCTTTTCATTCTTTTTTCTTTATTCTGCTCTGCAGGAGTTTTTCCCACTATTTTATCTTCCAGGTCACTTATCTGTTCTTCTGCCTCAGTTATTCTATTGATTCTGATTTCATTTATTGTGTTGTTCATTATTGTTTGTTTGCCCTTTAGTTCTTCTAGGTCATTTTTAAACATTTCTTGTATTTTCTCTATTCTATTTCCAAGATTTTGGATCATCTTTACTATCATTATTCTGAATTATTTTTCAGGTAGACTGCCTATTTCCTCTTCATTTGTTAGGTCTGGTGGGTTTTTACCTTGCTCCTTCATCTGCTGTGTGTTTTTCTGTCTTCTCATTTTGCTTAACTTACTGTGTTTGGGGTCTCCTTTTCACAGACTGCAGGTTCGTAGTTCCCGTTGTTTTTGGTGTCTGTCCCCAGTGGCTAATGTTGGTTCAGTGGGTTGTGTAGGCTTCCTGGTGGAGGGGACTGATGCCTGTGTTCTGGTGGGTGGGGCTGGATCTTGTTTTTTCTGGTGGGCAGGACCATGTCCAGTGGTGTGTTTTGGGGTGTCTGTGACCTTATTATGATTTTAGGCAGCCTCTCTGCTAATGGGTGGGGTTGTGTTCCTGTCTTGCTAGTTGTTTGGTATAGGGTGTCCAGCACTGTAGCTTGCTGGTCATTGAGTGAAGCTGGGTCTTGGCACTGATATGGAGATCTCTGGGAGATTTTCAGTGTTTGATATTACATGGAGCTGGGAGGTCTCTGGTGGACCAATGTCCTGAACTCGGCTCTCCCACCTCAGAGGTACAGGCCTGATACCTCACTGGAGCACCAAGATTCTGTCAGCCACATGGCTCAGAAGAAAAGGGAAAAAAAAAGAAAGAAAGAAAAAATAAATTAAATAAAATTATTGAAATAAAAAGTAATTATTTAAAATTTAAATATTTAAAAAGTAATAAAAAAAGAAAGAACAAAATAAAGAAGAGAGCAACCAAACCAAAAAACAAATCCACCAATGATAAGCGCTAAAAACTATACTTAAAAAAAAAAAAAATTGGACAGACAGAACCCTAGGACAAATGGTGGAAGCAAAGGTATACAGACAAAATCTCACATAGAAGCATACACATACACACTCACAAAAAGAGGAAATGGGGAAAAAATCATAAATCTTGCTCTCAAAGTCCACCTCCTTAATTTGGGATGATTCGTTGTCTATTCATGTATTCCACAGATGCAGGGTACATCAAGTTGATTGTGGAGCTTTAATCCGCTGCTTCTGAGGCTGCTGGGAGAGATTTCCCTTTCTCTTCTTTGTTCTCACTGCTCCCAGGAGCTCAGCTTTGGACTTGGCCCCGCCTCTGCGTGTAGGTCGCCGGAGGGCATCTGTTCTTCGCTCAGACAGGACGGGGTTAAAGGAGCAGCTGCTTCGGTGACTCTGGCTCACTCAGGCTGGGGCCGGTGGGAGGGGCATGGAGTGCGGGGCGGGCCTGCGGCGGCAGAGGCCGGCGTAGCGTTGCACCAGCCTGAGGCGCGCTGTGCGCTCTCCCGGGTGAGTTGACCCTGGATTCCGGGACCCTGGCAGTGGCGGGCTGCACAGGCTCCCCGGAAGGGGGGTGTGGAGAGTGACCTGTGCTCGCACACAGGCTTCTTGGTGGCGGCAGCAGCAGCCTTAGCGTCTCATGCCCGTCTCTGGGGTCCGCGCTTTTAGCCGTGACGCGCCCGTCTCTGAAGCTCCTTTAAGCAGCGCTCTTAATCCCCTCTCCTCGCGCACCGGAAAACAAAGAGGTAAGAAAAAGCCTCTTGCCTCTTCGGCAGGTCCAGACTTTTCCCCGGACTCCCTCCCGGCTAGCCGTGGCGCACTAACCCCTTCAGGCTGTGTTCACGCCGCCAACCCCAGTCCTCTCCCTGCGCTCCGACCAAAGCCAAGCCTCAGCTCCCAGCCCCGTCCACCCCGGCAGGTGAGCAGTCAAGCCTCGGTCTGGTGAGTGCTGGTCGGCACCGATCCTCTGTGTGGGAATCTCTCCGCTTTGCCCTCCGCAGCCCTGTTGCTGTGCTCTCCTCCGTGGCTCAGAAGCTTCTCCTCGTGGCTCCGAAGCTCCCCGACTCCGCCACCCGCAGTCTGCGCCCGCGAAGGGGCTTCTAGTGTGTGGAAACGTTTCCTCCTTCACAGCTCCCTCCCACTGGTGCAGGTCCTGTCCCTATTCTTTTGTCTCTGTTTTTTCTTTTTTCTTTTGCCCTACCCAGGTACGTGGGGAGTTTCTTGCCTTTTGGGAGGTCTGAGGTCTTCTGCCAGCGTTCCGTAGGTGTTCTGTAGGAGTTGTTCCACATGTATATGTATTTCTGATGTATTTGTGGGAAGGAAGGTGATCTCTGCGTCTTATTCTTCCGCTACCTTGAAGCTCCTCCTATGAATGTTATTAAGGGGATATATGACTACAGTAAAGTATAATTAGATCTCATTTTTGTTTCTTGATATCATATTGATTATGATAACAGTTTTGTAGTTTTTACAGCTTATATGGTTATGGTCACATTAAATTGATAGTCTATAAAACAAATGCACATTTTAACACATATTGAAGAAGCATATTACAAAGAGAGAGACTTTGGGAAAAGGAAAAGTAGCTATCATTCTTGATACTATTTGGCAAAAGTTCACAATAAATAAATTGCCTGTTTTCAGGGTCACTTTTTGCCTAAAAACCAATAACACTTAAGAATTTATGCCATAAAAAATTAGCTCCTACTGTTGGAAAACAGAAAAACACTACTCATCTGTTTCCAGTGTTGTGAAAGTCACAAATATGTTCTCCCAAAAGCTGTATGGACATCTAGTCATATTTTATTTTATTTTTAAAGAATACTTATTTATTTTTTGGCTGTGTTGGGTCTCAGTTGTGGCGTGCGGGCTTCTCTGTAGCTGTGGTGCACACATGGGCTCAGAGCACGCGGGCTCAGTAGTTGCAGTGTGCGGTGTCTCTCGTTGTGGCACACGGGCTCCAGAGTGCATGGGCTCTGTAGTTGTGGCACACGGGTTGCAAAGCATGTGGGCTCTGTAGTTGCGGCAAGTGGGCTCTCTAGTTATGGCACGCAGACCCAGTAGTTGTGGCGCATGGGCTTAGTTGCCCTGTGGCATGTGGAATCTTAGTTCCCCGACCAGGGATTGAACTCGCATCTCCTGTATTGGAAGGTGGATTCTTAACCGGTGGACCACCATGGAAGTCCCATCTACTCATATTTTAAATGCCCTACTGTACATTAGGAAATGTGCACTGAATCTTTTTGTAAAATGAAGGATCCCTTTTTAGAATAATGTGATTAATTTCCTCTCTGTAGGAGAACTGTAGGTCAGTTAGAAACTAGATCATCTAGTCAGATTGGCTGGTAGATTCTAAGCCCCTTGAGTACAACATTCTATCTTTTTAAAATCTGAACATCATTTATAATTCCTCATGTGGTAGTTCACATATAGCAGGTGTTTGTTCAGCTTTCTTGGTGTATAATTAACAAATAAAATTTTAAGATATTTAAAGTGTACATCATGTGATATGATATCACATGTGAAAGATTTCTTCCCATCTAGTTAATTAACACATCCATCACCTCATATACTTATCTTTTATTGTGTGTATGTGAGAACACTTAAGTTTTACTTTCAGCAAATTTCAATTATACAATACAGTGTTATTAACTAGAGTCACCATGTTATACATTAGCTCCTCAGAGCTTATTCATCTTATAGCTGAAAGTCTGTACACTTTTACCATCCTCTCCCTATTTCCCCCACGCCCCAGCCCCCAGTAACCACTTTTCTACTGTTTCCCATGCGTTTGACTTTTTATTTAGATTCCACATATAAGTGATACCATGCAGTATTTGTCCTTCTTTGTCTGGCTTATTTCACTTAGCATAATGTCCTCAATTTCCATCCATGTTGTCTCAAACAACAGGATTTCCTTCTTTCTCATGGCTGAATAATACTCCATTGCATACCTATACCACATCTTTTTTATCCTTTCCTCCACTGATGGATACTTAGGTTGTTTCTGTAACTTGGCTGTTGTGAATAATACTGCAATGAACGTGGGAGTGCAGATATCTCTTTCATTTCCTTTGGATATATACCCAGTAGTAGGATTGCTGAATCCTACGGTTTGAATCTTCATTGCCTGTTGAGTGAGAGACTTTGGAGGAAATTAAAGAAACTCTGCTTTTTGTGCTTTCTCTCCAAAATGGAGACGATGAAACATGCCTTAGGAAAACAAGATTCTGATGTGGAAAGGTTACCCAGAGCCTGAAGAATTGGTGGATACTTGGTCACAGAGGAGACTGTGGGATATATAAGGAATAATGATGCAAAATAAATAAGGAAACTCTGGTAGTAGGGTCAGGTATAGGCATGAAATCTAAGCTATGTGAAACGTATTCAGATTTGAATTTCTACAACTAATCTTAGACAAATAGATGGATTGATTTATATAGTTTTCACTCCATGTCCTGATTTGTAATAAAAATGTAATAAATTAGCTGGAATTTGGGGTACCATTTGAAGTGTAGCATAGATGAAGAAGCTCTTTGCTCAAAGCCACAAAGAAATCATTGTTTAAAATCACAGGAGTATGATGCATCAGTCATTAACTGAAAGTTTTTGTCAACATAATTCTCATTTTTCAATTCATATTAAATGGGAAGATTTTAAAAACAAATTTTGATAACTTAGTTTTGCTCTTCACAGAGTAGCAACTGCTCTGTTGTCTTCCTTTTGCTAAACAGCAGATCATTGGTCATATACAATCTAAGGAACAGAGTGTGAAAACACTAGCCTTCTTTCTTTTCTAAACATGAGCTTTCTTATCAAATCCAAACAGCTTTGATTAGAATATTTGTGCAAACTAATTTACAGTTTCCTTCCCTGAAATGAGTGATCCTTGTATAGAAGGAAAGTATGTAGACGTCAACATGCTTTCTGAAAGAGCTGCGTCATAGGTTATAGGGCTTAGTGGGGAATAAAAGATAGACTAGTCGAGAGAGAGAGTTACACAGACATAGAATACAAACTTATGGTTAGCAAAGGAGACAGAGAAGGGGAGGGATAAATTAGGAATTTGTGGTTAACAGATACACACTACTATGTATAAAATAAATAAACAACAAGGACCTACTGTATAGCACAGGGAACTATATTTAATATCTTGTAATAACCTATAATAGAAAAGAATCTGAAAAACTATATATATGTATAAGTGAATCACTTTGCTGTACACTTGAATCATTTTAAGTCAAGTATACTTCAAAAAAAAAAAAAAAGGGAGAGAGAGAACGCCTTGCTGTGTGGTCTTGGGCAGCCTGTTAAACATCTCTGAGACTATATCCTGACTTGTAAAATGGGGCAATGGGTCGTTGTTAGGATAAGAGAAAATATTTGGAAAGCATATGCCATTTGATTGGTGCTTAATAAGTGCTAGCTAATTTACTCTTATGATTGTAAGGAGCTGAGATGCAAATTGCAATGCCACTGAAAGGGAAACCAATCAATTAACCAAAGAGGAGCACAAAAATGGAAGTAAAACCAGAAAAACAAAACTGTTTAACACACAGAAGCTGTAGATGAGCTTTGGGGAAATAGCAGTTGTGTTTACCCAAAGCAGCTTCAGTGTATTTTGTTTGGGGAAGAATGGAGTGAGATCACGTAAGGGACCTTGGACAAGAGTGGGGCTAATAACAGTACTCATCTCATAGAGTTATTATAGGGGATTAAATGAGATACTATTTGTGATGCACCATGCATAGTACTTAGAACAAAATAAATGCTTAATGAACAGAAATAAAAGGGTCTTTTCAGACCAAACACATATTTCATTGATGAAGAAAGTGAGGCTCAGGAGAATTAGGTAACTCTAAGCTTACACCAAAGGAAAAATAGGCCCTTGGTCACCTGATTCCCAAGTCCAGGACCCTTTCTATTTTACCATCCTTCTGAAGTTATTTAAGAATCATTGCAATATACTCCATAATTTCCTACATTTATTCAATAACTAAATCACATTTCTGAGGAATTATTCTGTTCACAATGCTTAGTGTCTGGGAACCCTGAATAATAATGGAATAAATGCTTTAGATGGTATTTAAGAGTTTATCAAGGTACAGGTAATGCATTTAGATTGTGTTACTATCATTATCCTCTTATGAAGCCTGGCTGCTGCCCCCTGGTGCTGGCGGTGTGGAAGTCCTGAACTTCATGGAAGTTCTGCCCAGTGTCTAGGTTTGAGTCAAATGTTGATAAGAAATTAAACAAGCAGTCCTTCAAACCAGACATCCGTGCTCATGATCTGGATGTGAAGTTACAAGCCAGAGACCACCTAAGCATACCAGTGGGTAGCAGAATGACTTCACCTTACTCAGAAAGTAATCCATTTCTGAGAAACCATTGCAGGCAATTTGGCACAGCTGAACTTCATCTTTAACCTTTTACTGTGATTTATGTGATTAGGCTATGGGAGGATGTGGTTTTCAACAGCATGATTAAAGCACTTTGAGGAAATAATTTCTGTCTCAAGCACCTTGCGTACATTTTTGTTTTCAAGTGTTTGTCCTTTCTCATTAAAAGGAGAGACAGGAAGTGGAGAAATATTGACTTTTAAACATTGTCTTGGACAGAAAAGAGAGATGACAAAACAACAGAGTCAAAGCCAGGGTGTTGGTCTTTTGCAGACCTGTACAGTATGGTTTCTTGCCTCAGCATTCCCCAGATTTGTGAATTTCATCCATCTGCCAGGGATTTGTGTTTTTCCTAAACTTAGGAGACCCATCAACTTTTAAATGTTACCAAGCAAGGACTTATTTAAAAACAAACAGGGCTTCCCTGGTGGCGCAGTGGTTGGGAGTCCGCTTGCCGATGCAGGGGACATGGGTTCATGCCCCGGTCCGGGAAGATCCCACATGCCGCGGAGCGGCTGGGCCCGTGAGCCATGGCCGCTGAGCCTGCGTGTCCAGAGCCTGTGCTCTGCAATGGGAGAGGCCACAACAGTGAGAGGCCCGCATACGGCAAAAAAAATAAATAAAAACAAACACACATGACTATCTAAGAACTAATTTTATAAAAGAAAGGACATTTTAATACCAGAAAAATATGACAAACATAATTGTATAATAATGAGCAATTTTATCCAAGGAAATATAATTGTTGTATTAGTCTTTTGTTTTCTCATTTTGCCAGGAAGTAGGTTTAGAGTTCCGTATTCGGAGGACCTGCTCAAATCCAGTTCAGACTAATTTTAGGCCAGAAATATTAAACTCTGCTTCTGCATTTACCTCTGTGCCTCGGGTTATGTTTAGAGCTTCCCAAAGAGTCTTCAAAATGAATGAAATTTATAGGCAATATGTGTTGTTCCACATTTATGGGAGTAGGGAGGAATGTTTTAAGAATTCAGCTGAGTAGTGAGATTCGCAGATCCCAAGATTCTGAGTCATCATCCTGAACTCTACTTGTCCTTTGCCATTTTCTTTTGAGAAATAGTATCTTTTGCTCTTGCACCATGGTACTTTACATCTCAACAAAAAGGAAAAGAGTATATGTTCTTTCTGGAGAGAGTAGGTTGTGGGTGACCTATCTGAGTTCACTGGCTCACTGAACATTGATTAACATTTAAAATGTATGCAAACTTGGCTCCTAATTAAAGTCCAATAATGTAAGACTTTGAACCTGTTCACTGCCTTTGGAAATAATCACAGATGCTGGCTGCTTATCATGAAAAATCATTCTGGTAAATGACCAAATCCCCCACCTTCTCCCATCAGCTGCAAAAGTGATTCTCCATTGTAGGGATCTGCAAATGGTGCATGTTGCAGAGTCCAAGGTCTCCTGGTAGCTGGAATTGTTATGCAAATTATCTCGGTTATAGGAAGAATAAACTTTATAGAGCTCCTGTCATATGCGAATTTGCAAGCAAGTACCAAATTTGGAGATGGAGAACCCTAGCGTTGATCTGTAGGGTCATCAAGAGCTCTTGACGGTAATTTGAGCATGGTGGTGATAAAGGATGAGACACCCTTCTTCCCATTCTTTATTCTTACTCCCTTGCTTTGCTCTGTCTTTGTGGGAGGGTGTATATGGAGCACAGAGAGGGAGTCAGAAAAAAAGTGATGAAATCCAAAAGACGTTAAAGGACACAAATATTCAGGCACGAGGTATTAGTTGCATGTTGAAGAATTAGTCAATTTGTTTGCGAGAGATGGGGAGAGAATCCAAGTAAGAGTGAAAGACTCAGCCTCAGAAGAGAAAAAGAGGAAAAAGTGAGAACCAACATTAATTGTGTACTTGCTGTGTGCCAAAGATTCCAGTACGTATGTTACCCATTTTCTCATCTGACCTGTATTATAGCCTGATGAACCAGGTTGTGTTATTTTACAGGTGAAGAATCTGGGGTTCAGAAAGGTTGGTGTACATGTGGAAGGGTCTAATGACTCAAAGCCAAATTTCAACTCTAAATCTGATTTGAAGATTCATGGCCTTTGCCCCCTCAAGCTGCCTCTTAAAATTACTCAAAAATGCACCCTTGGAAATGAACCTCGGAAACATGATTTCAGAGCTGTAGTTTCAATTCTATGTTCGCCTGGACTTTAGTGCCTCAGAGGCAATGTGGTTACCATAGCTGTTTTTCTCAGAAGCAATTCTGGCAAGACCAGGGCACCACGGTCCTGGAACAGAACACGATAGAACAGGTAGCTACAGAAGAAGCTTTGGGGAGCTCTTCTGTGTGCTTCATCAAGCCCTCTCCCCATACTCTGAGTGGTAGATGTGGGGTTCTCACCCGATGGGAAGGGTTGTAGCTGGAGAAGATGCTGGAGAGGGGCCTTTTGGCTTGGGATCCAGGGCAGGCCCCTCTTGCTGGTTTGAGTGGCACTACTGTCACTATTGTTCATGGTTACATGGGAGAGAAGGGCAGCCTGTAAGTGGGAGATGAGAGTGCAATTTGCTGCAGGGCAAATATTCTTCAATACTAAAATACATTTTAATTCCTTTTTATTGTACCAATCCTTCAATATTAAAAACATTTCAGTTTACAGTTTTCTTACAAAATGAAACTAGCCAGTATTACTCTAACTAATACAACTACAGAGTTCTTTGCACTTTCGTGATGTGGGAAGGTCATCAACTAGCTTTTGCAGACCTTATATTTTGTTTGTAGAAGAGTCTGTCAGGGAAAAAATTGTTGATGCATGTAATCAACAACTTTAATCTTGAAGTTATTGGAAAAAAATGAGCACAGAATTCATAAAGGCCATTTTCAGAAAGTCACTTTTCTGATTCCAGCTGCATTCTAATTAATATCACGGAGTGTTAGCACACTAAGTAAGGAGCAATTATTAGCTATCAGATTCTGGGTTTGGGAGAGAAATGATGGTGTATTGTGCATAATTTTTGCATCATTAAAAATTAAATCCCATAAGCATAATGACTCAAACATCAGGCCCTGACAGCATCTGCAGATGATAAACTATGGTATGTAAAAAAACAATTTACTAGGTAATGGTGCAATATTTTCTATATTTAGACAGCAGTTCCCAAAAAAGGCAAAATGATACTTTATATCAAATTATTTCTAGGCAGAAGTTAGCAAAAGAATAAGGATATATAAGATAGGCTATTGTATAGGAAACTCACAGTTTTTGTATTTTATAGAAGGTGATTTAACTAGAAGAACATGGATTTTGTTGTCAAGTAGACCCAGGTTTGAATCTTAGGTTCACAATCTTTCTAGCTTTGTGAACTTGAGCAGGTTTCTTTTTTTGCGGTACGCGGGCCTCTCACTGTCGTGGCCTCTCCTGTTGTGGAGCACAGGCTCCGGACGCGCAGGCTCAGTGGCCATGGCTCACGGGCCCAGCCGCTTCACGGCATGTGGGATCTTCTCGGACCGGGGCACGAACCCGCGTCCCCTGCATCGGCAGGCGGACTCTCAACCACTGCACCACCAGGGAAGCCCTTGAGCAGGTTTCTTTATCTCACACTTCAGTGAAACTGATGGTGGAATCTTCAGTTTCACCAACTGTCAAAACAGACACCTTACCTTATAGAGTTTTTGTGCAGGTTAGATGAGATAACATAGTTAAAGTACTCCACACGGGTCTGGGGCATAGTAGACACTTAATAAACATTAGTTCATTTCTCCCTTCTTTTTCCCATGTTGTTGAGCTCTTTCTCTGAGGAGAGTACCTTAAAATAAGATTCTGTTGCTCCAGTAGAAAGTCAAGCTCATGGGATGAATCACAATAGAGATCAAAAATTGCTGATTGTGTCATTTATTTTGTATCTAGTAGTTTGTACTTCTTAATCCTCTTTCCCCATCTTGTCTCTGCCCCCACCCCTTTCCCTGCTGGTCACCACTAGTTGTTCTTTGTATCTGTGAGCACAGCATTGGAAATATAGCCAATATTTTATAATAACTCTAAATGGAGTATAATCTATAAAAATATTGAATCACTGTTATATGCCTGAAACTAACAGAAAATTTTCAATCAACTATACATCAATTTTAAAAAAAAAAAGGGCTTCCCTGGTGGTGCAGTGGTTGGGAGTCTGCCTGGCGATGCAGGGGACGCGGGTTCGTGCCCCGGTCCGGGAGGATCCCTCATGCCGCGGAGCAGCTGGGCCCGTGAGCCATGGCCGCTGGGCCTGCGCGTACGGAGCCTGTGCTCCGCGACGGGAGGGGCCGCGGCAGTGAGAGGCCCGCGTACCGCAAAAACAAAAAACAAAAAACACTGCTGATTGAAATTAAGCAGGAACTCTTGAAGACACAACTGTGAGATCTCTGAACTCTTAAGCCAATGATGCACACACAGCCAACCTCTATGGAAGCTGCTAAGATTTCCATGGGTGGGAGAGTGACTGGCATTTGTACCTCTTGGTTTGCTTTTCCGGGGGGACTTGCCATAGTTACCTCAGTGATGATTTTAAGCTTTCAAGGGAATAAAATGTAGCTGATGTCTGAGACCACCCAGGATGTTACGACAATGAGCTAATGAGAACAAGACCACAGATTTGATCTTGTTTCAGTCCTGGAGCCATATATAGCCTGCCATTGTACTGTCTGACTGGTCTTCTCACAAATGTGCCCGCTGGGTCCAAGCCGGGACTAAAAGAGAGACTTTGGGTGGTGACCATTAACTGGTGAGATGATTTCCATTCTTGAATGGCATTTGTGACTTCTAGGACCCTAAGCAACTGATGTATCTGCATTCCTCAGGTTTTCTTACTGTAAGTGAGATTAGCCACCTTTGTCTTACATTCTCCCTTGAGAATCCTTAAGCAAACACAATTACCTGCACAGTGCAGTGTCAGTGATAGTTTTGCATCTGGTTCCATGCCTGTCGTATGTTAGGTAGTGTGTAATAAGTGCTTGTCCTTCCAACATGTGGGGAGATGTCAGTGTAGTGGAAATTGCTCAGGCTTTAGAACCAGAGATACCCACGTTCCTGTTCCTTCTCTATCACTTATTAGCTACGAGGCCTTAGTGTGGTTACTTTACTTCTCTAGAACTCAGCTTCCTCACCTGCAAAGTGGGGATAATAACACCAAATTATAGAGTTATTTTGAGGATTAAATGAAATGATACGTAAATATTGTTTCCTTTCCTCTTTCAGCTCCAAGCTAAAAGTCAAATAACACAAAGAAGGAGTGTGCTGTGGCTTAGTCATGAGGTAATTAATGGAGTATTGTAATAGGTATTCAGAATTTATTTGTAGCTTCCCAGAAGCTTTATATATTTCAGGGATTTCCTACACCTTTTGTGGTCTGTTGAACGTTCTCCTCTTGTTTTCAAGCATCCTATATGCATCCATTCTATGTTCATTTTAAGAACATTTATTCTTTTTGTTCGTAAAGGGAAATACATTCCCTTCACCATCTTGAAACCGGAAGTTCCAGGCTTGCAAATGTTTTTAACATCTTAGTTTTCTTCTTTTCCCTTGAGTTGCCTCTCAGTTAAGAAGGCAGTGCCTGGTAGCAGTGGTAGGGCAGTGGGGTGCTGAAAATGAGTCATGGACACATTCAAATTTTTATGTGTACATTATGAGGTAGAAAGAAAAATAGAAAAATTATGTATCAAAGTGGAATGAGAGAGTGGTATGGACATACACTACCAAGTGTGAAATAGGTAGCTAGTGGGAAGCAGCCACATAGCACAGGGAGATCAGCTCAGTGCTTTGTGACCACCTAGAGCGGTGGTAGGGAGCGTGGGAGGGAGATGCAAGAGGGAGGGGATATGGCGGTATATGTGTACATATAGCTGACTGACTTTCTTATTACAGCAGAAACTAACACCACCTTGTAAAGCAATTATACTCCAATAAAGATGTTAAAAATAAAATAAGAAAATTTAAAAATAATGAAATAGTTCCCTCCAGATAGTCAAGATTTGAAAAAAGTCTAGGGGTTTCCATAGAAGTAACAAGATAAGAATGAAGACAGAGAATATTGGTTTGAGATTCAGAGGATCCAAACTTCCACCCAGTTTTTCCATCCCCTCTTTGTAATCTGGCCAACCTGCACCTGCTCTTTGGGCCTTGGTTCCATCTCCTGTAAAATGGTGGTGAAGGAGGGACATCACACGGATGGCTTCCATTGTCTCACTCAAGTCTTGAAACAATTAAGGTCAACACCTAATTCCAGTGTCTGGGGAATTCCTTGCTGGAGGTTTAAAAGTAGAGTTCTGTGGAAAAAACAAATGATAGACCCATGATATAAGGATTCTATTTTAAGAAGAGGGACTGAGGGTGAAACTCTAGGAGCCAAAGATGTCATAACATTTTAATAGCAATATATTGGTATATAAATATTAAACTGTGAAACTTTTTGTTCAGTATGACCTAACCAAAGGGAAAGAGATCAGTCACACAAACCAATTAAAAAATATTCATATGGAAAGACGGTCCATTTGTAAGTGTCTGCCTGCCTTACAACCTTGCTGATAATAAAGTAGATATAAATAAATAAGTTTTTACTAAAATGAGTGCAACTTACCAAATATTATGCACGCAGCTACAGAAGCTATAATTGGATACCAATAACCTAATACGGCTTGTCCGTGCAGAGACTGTGCTTAAGTGCCTTATCAAACAATAGATCATACATAAAAAAATTGAAAGTAGAGTGTTTTTTGAGTGAAATCAGATTAGACATAAGGACATTGCTTTAGATCTTTGAATACCTTACATCCCTTTGTGTCTTTGAAGTTTTGTTTTTGTATTATAATCTTAATGGAAAGAGTAGAACAGAAAGATCCAAGTTTATTCTTCCTTTTGCTCAGAGTGAGGAAATAGCTTTCAAAAGGTAGAAGCCAAGGCATTTTGGAAAGGGTGGAACAGGAACGATTGATGATTGGGATAAATGGAGATTTCATTAATTTTTTCACTCAGTGGATATTTATCAGGGGCCTATTATGAGCCATACTCTAAAAGTTTCACAAAGGAAAAGTGAATGGACAAAGAGGAATTTCATGTTAATAGAAGACACGTGTGACCTAATGTGGAATTATTTTACCAATATGTGAAATTTCCAGGAAGCAAGGGAATGGAAGTGGGGAGTCAGTTGTGAAGGTAAGGTTGCATGGGAGGGTGAGATGGGGGGGAAAAGGACCGCTCCAGAAACCATATGGGGAGAGAATAAGAGATGCAGGAATGTCTTAGAGAGAAATGTCATGAACATCAGCAAAATAAGTCAAAGAGAAGATGGGCTGCCAGGAAACAATGGAAAAGAGTATGGTTAACATAAAAAGATATTGACAGGATCGACAGAATTATTGTGATGGTGGTACCTGGAATTAAGGCATCATGAAAGAGCTAACGAGGGGTGATTTTATTTTATTTATATTAAATATTTATTTATTTATTTGGCTGTGCCGGGTCTTAGTCGTGGCACACGGGATCTTCATTGCGGCATGTGGGATCTTTTTAGTTGCAGCATGTGGGAGCTAGTTCGCTGACCAGGGATTGAACCTGGGCCCGCTGCATTGGAAGTGTGGAGTCTTAGCCACTGGACCACCGGGGAAGTCCCAACGGGTGATTTTAGAAGTACAGTTGGCACGATATAAGTTGTCAGGGAGCATAAAGAATGAATTTATTCTCAGTAGGGAAAGAGCATTAACTCCTATCTGTTGTAAATGGGAGAACTTGAACCTGTAGAAGGTGAAGGGGAAAGGAATCAACTTTTTAAAGCCTTTATTATATTATGTCACTTGTCATAGATTATCTCATGAATCCTGACAACTTTAGCATATTATACCCATTTTATATAAAGGAGGAAGGAAAACGCAGACATTTTAAGTAATTTGCCCAGGGCATACAGCTGGTGAGTAGTAAGGCTGGGATTTTTCAACCCAGGTCTATCTGATTTGAAAGTAAACAAGGTGTATCAGTCAGGGTCCAATCAGGAGACTGAAACTACACCAACTAATTTTCAGAATTCATTATTAAAAATTGTATGAAAGGTATTAAAGAACTGGAAATGCAATAAATGAGCATTAAGGCATCACAGAGGTAGCGGCTGAGGAAGCAGTGACCAGCCATTGAGGGAACCAAGGAAAGAGGGTGGTGGTACCAAGCCGAGCCACTTGGAGGACGGACCCTGGGGCTGGAACCGCCCCCACCCCCGCATTGGGGGAGGTGCACAGTTTGCTGGCGCTGGTGTCTCAGAGTGTGAGATGAGGCTCCTTTTGCCCGTGTTGTAAAAACTGCAGTCGACTGCTGGTGCTGGTGAAGAAGCGCTACTGGGATGACACTCAGAGGGACTGGAAGTTGAAACCGTGAGCAAGGCCCCTCTTTCCCCTCGTGACTGCCAGTCTCCCTAGTGGCCCCTGTTGGCGAAGTCTAACAGCATCTGGCAAAGGACAGAAAGGTGGTTCAGAGTTCCAGTCTCAGCATCAGTGTAGAAGGGCAAGTCTGAAGCAGGGTACATAGCTTGATGATCAGAACAGAGAAGAGAAATTCAGGAAGGCGGTTGCAATATTTCACCCCTGTAACAGTTCCGAAGAGTTTTATGGCCGATTTTAATATTGGTTTTGTTGAAAGGGGCATGAACAGCCACATCTCACTAATTTCTTCAAATTAATGTAAAATCTAAAGTACAGAATACGTTTGGAAGACATATAGCTTTAAAATTTTGCAAGTATACACAAAGCTGCTTTAATTGGACCTTAAATAAAAACGCATGTTAATTGCCCTGTGCAGTGAGGTAGGAAAGGACAATTAATTGTTTAGCTACTGAAGAGTCTCTGTTATTAGGACAGAAGGACAATTAGCTTTAAAAGCATTGCTCAGAACATGTGTTGGTTTTTTTTTTTCTCAATGTTTCTCTTTTCCAAAAGAGAAGAGAACAAACCAAACCCTTTTCCACAATAACTACACTTTTGAGAAAGCAAGTGCTAAACAGGAATTAGGAAAGAGAAAACATTCCCCAAAGCCCATGGGGATGACAGTTCCTGGTTAACTGTAAAAAATGGAGAACATAATTGAGACAGATGACCAGATTTAGGAAAAATAAACCTCACCATTAAAATCTAATTAAATATTTGCATTTCAGCATTAAGTTTCTTCTCAAAAGTTTTGTGAGCAGCAGGGTGACAGTGAAGATTATTGACTATAATTTGCTGAAGTTTTTTAAACTAAATTAGTTTTGTGCGATGTATGTAAGGTTTACTCAGCAGTGCTTATCCGGTGGCTGCTTTATTATTCTTTTAAAGTGAATCATTTATAACTGTTCTCAGAGATCTTTTATCAGCCACTTATCTCCTTCAACTGGACTTGTGACGCCAAGGGATAAAATGAATTGCTGGCTAATATTGTGAGAATTAATCAGACCACAACAGCGGGAGAGTAATGACTTACTTGCACTTAGATATTTGCATTTGGCAGTAAAATCACAACAAAAATATAAGGACGTTTAATCTTCGGCTTTGACTTGAACACTGGAACATGTTGGCAATATAAAAAACTAAATACAAGAACTGTGTGCTTTAATTTTGGGTGATTAATCAGAGGCATTTATTATGTGAAGAAAGCTCTTATTTGATGCAAATATTTAAAAATTTTTTTAAATTTAATTTAATTTATTTTTTATACAGCACGTTCTTATTAGTTATCTATTTTATATGTATTATTGTATATATGTCAATCCTAATCTCCCAATTCATCCCACCACCACCATCCCCCCCCCCATTTTCCCTGCTTGGTGTGCATACGTTTGTTCTCTACACCTGTGTCTATTTCTGCCTTGCAAACCGGTTCATCTGTACCATTTTTCTAGATTCCACATATATGTGTTAATATACGATATTTGTTTTTCTCCTTCTGACTTACTTCACTCTGTATGACAGTCTCTAGGTCCATCCATGTCGCTACAAATAACTCAATTTCGTTCCTTTTTATGGCTGAGTGATATTCCATTGTATATATGTACCACATCTTTTTTATCCATTCATGTATCGTTGGACATTTAGGTTGTTTCCATGTCCTGGCTATTGTAAATAGTGCTGTAATGAACATTGGGGTACATGTGTCCTTAAAAAACTAAAAATAGAACTACCATATGACCCAGCAATCCCACTACTGGGCATATACCCTCAGAAAACCATAATTCAAAAAGACACATGCACCCCAATGTTCATTGCAGCACTATTTACAATAGCCAGGTCATGGAAGCAACCTAAATGCCCATCGACAGATGAATAGATTTTAAATGTTTTTATCATTTTTCAGTACCTTTGAATCAAACTGGTCTAGTTTCCTGAGTTTTTTTTTTTGTTTTTAAGAGACCTCTGGACTAATGAAATGAGCCTTTTGCCCTTCATCTCACCATCCTTCAAAGTCTGCCAGAACTGTTTCATTCCCTTTGTTTCCTTTCTGTCTTTCCAGGCTTGATTTCCAGTCCCTCAGCCCCACAACAGCTTAGAAGAAAGCAGTGGCAAAATCAAAACCAAGGCGGTGGAAATATTCCTGCTGCTGTTCTGTTGACGTGATTTCATACACTGCTTTCTCGCTTTCTGTAGGGTCTGACAACTTCAAATAATAGGATTAGGTTCCTGGTTGCTCTATAAGCCCTGGTGAAGGTGTACAGTAGGAAATTTCCTGATTTGAGTCCATGGAATCAAATGCTTTAGAGGGCATTTCTTATGATCAGAAGCCACTGTTTTTCAATTTATACGGCTGCGGTCAGTGTGTTAATGGCATCCATTGCTGTTTAGTTCTGGTAATTCATAGAAGTGCAGGTGTTCTCCTTAGCAACTGTATGGGTGTTGGTTTCTGCAACACCCATACATATGACCATGTATATACCAGATAGATAGATAGATAGATAGATGTGAGTGTACCTGTTCACATAAGCTCATACATACTTTTTCCCTCTTCAGATGTGGTGTGGCGTGGTGTTAAGCAAATGGACTCAGAAAGACCTAAGTTTAAATCTCATTTCCAAACCCTTAAAGGCTGTTTCCTGTTCATGGTACTTCACCTCTCAGAACTTTATTTTCCTCATGAGTAAAATGAGAATAATAATATCTACCTTGCCAAGTTGCTGTGAGGAGTGGAGATTGTAAACAAAGAGTGCTTGACACTTGCTCAACAAATGATAGTACTGAGTATTTCTATAATCAGTAGAGAGTCAGCACCTTTGGATTCCCTGAATTTCTTTTTAAATTTTTTATTTTCAAGGGCAAGTTTGTTTTTTTTTTACTTAGATGTAATTTATACATAACATTATATTAGTTTTAGGTGTATAAAATAATGATTTGATATTTGTATATATTGCAAAATGATCACACAATTAGTCTAGTTAACATCCATCACCATGTAATACTTATAATTTTTTTCTTGTGATGAAGGATTCCCCGCATTTCTTGTGTTTTCTGCTTTTAGCAAAGAATAAAGCATATATGTTGACTGGAGTAGCCCCTGGGTTGTAGCTCTGGGAAATCTAAACTCTAAGTCTACCTTTGGATGAATGTAGTTCTAGTCAAGGAGAAGGAGCCCTCAACAGAATCTTGTGTATCTTGTTTTTTGGTCTTTCTAAAGTCTACCTTCCTAATCTCTACAGCAATTTGCTGTCTCTTCCTGTAACATCCTCAAGGACAGAGAATGTCTTGTCTTAGTTTCCTTTATGTCACCAGAGCTGGCATGTATTGAGTAGCTGCTTAGTAGATGCTAAATAAAATGTATAACTATTATTATTCTTTTTCTAAGATTTTGTTCACTTTTACTTTGCTATTTTGCCAGCAAACTCTTCCTTTGGTCTTTGGTCACAATTCGTTTCAGAATAGGATCTAGGATGGCAAATAAGTTTCATCTTGTGAACTAACTTTGTAGGGGGATTGTTATCCAATCTCCAGTCTGAAAGAATGCCATTGATTAGTGATGACTGTCATAGACCTGGGAGTGGGGAACAAGTGTGTCATGCATTTGCTCCCTATGTTAGAGTTATTTCTTTCACCCGTTGGATTTTAAACCCTCTTTGGATGTTTCCCCTGCACTCCAAACGTTTGGCTGGCTGGAGTAGGGAGAGGTTAGGAGGATGAGAATCTCCTTCTGAATCTCACTCCTTCCTGTAGCATAACTTGAATGTCACTGTACTAAAGGATGACCCTCTTGATACATGGGGAGAAAACTCTGGTCTCAAGGTGTTCCTGTCCTATCCCCCCAGGTCAATCTCTGGTGATATCTGAGTGAGGATCAAACTTCTTAAAGTCTCTTGCTGGTAGTGAGAAAGAAATTTCTAAGGCAACAGCTGACAATGACGACCTTCAGGTTTGACAAACCCTGCGCTTAATTTTAAAATTCTGCTCCAAAATCCTTAGTGATGTTAGAGTTTATCTCCCTGATCCTCCATTTTCTTTAAAATGGGAATGGAAGTGTCAGACTTATCACAGGCATATTGAGGGTAAAGAAGGAAATTTTGTTATGGTGTAATTTGAGGGGGATATTATTATTATTATTACTATTGTTGTTGAAAATAGCTTAATTAAAAAAAATCAATCATGCTTGCTGTAAAAAATTCCAAAAATACAAAAAAGATGGAGAAGAAATCAACTCAAGTCATACTACCTAGAAATGACTAAGCATAACATTTTGGTGAACATCCTTCCAGGAATCTATCTTTTGGATAAATCATAAGATACCAACAAGTTTGGTGACCTATTTTATTCTATCCAACAATATGTTCACAGATATCTTTCCATGTCAATACATTTAAATCTACATAGTATTTCTTTTTAAATTTTCATTCTGGAAAGTTTCAAATATACACAAAAGCATGCAGAATATGGTATAACCCCCCTGTACCCATTATCTAATTTTGTCTTATCTATACCTCCCTCTGAGTCTCCCCTAACCCTCTCATCACTGGATCATTTTAAAGTCAATCCAAGATATCATATTTGTGTTAGTTTCCTAGGGTTGCCATAACAAATTACCACAAACAGAGCGGCTTAAAATAACAGAAATGTATTTTCTCATATTCAGGAGACCAGACGTCTGAAATCAAGGTATGACAAGGCTAGTTCCTTCTGGAGGCTTTGAGGGAGAACCTGTTCCATGCCTCTCTTCTAGCTTCTCATGATTGCTGGCAATCCTTGGCATTTTTTGGCTTGTAGCTACATCACTACAATCTCTGCCTCTGTTGCCACATGGCCATCTTCCTTGTGTGTGTACCTGTGTATCTTTCAGTGTCCTCTCCTTTTCCTATAAGGACCCCAGTCACTGGATTTACAGCTCATCCTAAACCCAGGATGATTTCATCTTGAGACTTTTAATTACATCTGCAAATACCCTATCTCCAAATAAGGTCACATTCTGAGGTTTCATGTAGACATGAATTTTGGGGGGTCACTACTTCGTCTACTATAGTATACCTTAATCTGTTAAGTATCTCAGAACTAATGTCATATTGTCTGAATATTCCATTCTTTACTAATGATAGAATGGGTTATATCTCATTTTTCACTAAGCATACATCTTTTCACTTCTGTGTGAGCTGTCTGGGTCAAAGGGGTTCGCATTTCTCATTTTGATACACATGGCCAAACTAGCTCCTGGAAAAAGTGTACTAATGTACACCCCCAAAACAGTGCCTGCGTGTGTACTCATCAACCCTGGATTTTGTCCATTTCTTAAATCTTTACCAAATTGTACGTGGGAAAAAATTTTATTTGCGTTTTTTGATTTTAAGTGAATAGGGGTGATTTTTTTTTTTTTTTTTAAAAAGAGGAAGAATATGCACCAGTAGTGGAAGTAAGAGGGAGTAACAGCTAGGAGTGCTTGAGTGCTGGTGTTCAAAATTGATTTAGATCAAATCATTTCCATGAACACTGCTTGTATCGAGAAGTTCAGGCGAAAAGTGCTAGAGAAATATTATTAATCTTCTATATGTAAGGTATACACATTACACTGTGGGATGTTTATAGTAGAAAATGAATGCCCCACAGATCAAGGAAATAACCTCTTTAAGTTTCTGTGGACAACTGTTAACAAAATGTTCAATCTAGAGGAATTATCGCCCATTGGATGTCACTTCTGTAACCAAGGGGCGATATTTTTCCAATTACGTATTTCACAGCCAGGTTGTATATTAGGCTTTTGTTCATTTTGAAAAAAAGAAAAAAAAGATCATTCTAGATATTCTCTGTCCCATTTACCATCAGTCAGTCAGTCAGGCCTATCAGGTTAGCTAACATATTTACAGGGAACAGTCAATTCTCTGGCTAATGGTCAAAGTGCATTGGGGTAGAATCATCAAAAAGGATAGATTAAGACCTTAACAAAGTCAAGTTTTGTCCCATATTTTACCTTCCTTCCCATTAGTAACTTAGATTTTAAAATATAACATATTTGTGTTTTAATTATCAAAGTAATGCACATTCATTTATAATATCTAGATGATAAGGCATCGCATATAGTAGAAAGTGAAAGTCCCCTCACATTACCCTAATATAGAATAATTTTGAATATGTTTTCTTAGGTTTTTCCTATGCATATAAAAAATTTCTATTACTATTTTTTACAGAATTGGGCTCATATTGCCCTGCAATTTGCTTTTTCACTTATTCATACATGTGGCACTTTTTTATCATGGAACTATACATAGATCAATTTCATTTTAATGACCGAGATATACACCACTGGAGGGATATATCATAATTTATTTAGTCATTTCCCTATTGATTTGAGTTGTTGCTGATTTTTCACTCCTGAAAACAGTGTTTTACACTGTTCATGTAGAACTGTACATTTTTGCAGGTGTTTTTATAGGGTAAACTCTTAGATGAACAATTGTTGAATCAAAGGGTAATGCATACTTGACACATTGATAGATACTGTCAATTTGCCTCCCTCCCTCCCCAAGAAAGGTTGTTCCAGATTCTATATTCACTAACAATGTATCCGAGTCCCTAATATCTTCACTTTTTACTTATTTGCTTATTTTTTTGTAAATCAGAAAACGTCTTTGATTACATGAAAACAAAATGTCACAAAATACTTCAACTTCCTTGCCCAAGATCCAAAGTGGTTTCACGGGTGGCGAGTCTAAGACTCAGAGATGAAGAGACTTTCTCACAAAATTTCTAAATGGAAAATACAGGATTTACATTCATTGTCTAACCCCAAAGCCCATGTTCTTTTCATGACCCAGGGCTTTCTCTCAACAGCAGCACCTTCATCTCAGGCTTTGATTAATTAATTCGTAATGGACTACTGTGGTTCAGTGGTGTGGGCTTTGAACACATCACCAGGTTTTTGAAGTTAAACATCACCCTCCCTTCCTTCCTTCCTTCCTTCCTTCCTTCCTCCCTCCCTTCCTCCCTTCCATCCTCCCTCCCTTCCATCCTCCCTCCCTTCCATCCATCCTCCCTTCCTTCCTTCCATCCTCTCCTCCTTCCTTCCATCCTCCCCCTCTTCCTTCCTTCCATCCTCTTTTCCTTCCTTCCATCCTCCCTCCCTTCCTTCCTTCCTTCCTTCCTTCTTTCCATCCTCTCTCTCTTCCTTCCATCCTCCCTTCCTTCCTTCCTTCCTTCCCTTCCTCTCCTCCCTCCCTCCCTCTGCCCCCTCCCTCCCTTATTCGTTCATCAAACATGTGTTAAATATATGTCATGTACCAGGTAAAAGAAATGTGGCTCCTGCTTTTGAAGTCTCAGAGTAAACTGAGGGTGACAGAGGTACATGTTACAACCCAAATGCTTACAGCAGTGAGATAACTGTTATAATGAGGAATGTATTCAGCATGTCCTGGGAGCCCAGAGAGGGAGCATCCACTCTGACTCCAGTGGTCAGGGAAGGTTTTGAAAATTAGGTAACATCTGAATAAAGCTAACCCCTTCCTTTCCCACAAGATATCCCTTGATGCTACTGTTAAAATCTTGGCAGGATTGCCCCAGGAGTTTGACGTTTGAGAGGAAAAAAAGCAGGGACTTAGTGTTTCAAATGGAAACATTTTATCCTTTTTATCTGATAATATAGTTATTCAAAATTTTAAATAATTCAAAGACACTGAAACCACGGATAAGTTTGTTGTGTATCTTTCTAATACCTACGCGCACACACATACACACATGCATAATTCTATTATAATCTTCTATAATTTGCTTTTTTCACCTCAAAGTAAATACCAGTTATATATCAATATATAACTTACTTTGAATCTTTGAAACAGGTATATACTATTCCAGTATGTGGATTTATCAAAATTAATTTTTTCGGTCTCAATGGACACTGTGCTGGTTCCCAATTTTTTATATTGTAAACAACACTGCAATGAGTCTCTTTGTATATACTGCTTTGGAACCTTGTCAATTATTCCCACAGGTTAAATTTCTAGAAAAGCAATGGCTTCAGCAAGGAGATATATATCTCTAGATTGTCCTCAAAAGGATTATATCAATGACACTGACCCCTGTTGTTTATGAGAGAAAAAACTTTGGAATCAGAAAGAACCAAGTGCAGATCCTGGATCAGCCACTTTGTATCTCAAGTTACTTGTACCCATATCTCAGCTTCCTCATCTCTTAAATACATTAGCAATACTTATTGTAAAAGGTTATATAAATTAAGTGAGATTATCTTCATATTATATATGGATCTGATAGAGTACTTGGCACAAAACAATCACTTAATATGTGATAATTAGTGGGTCTATTGAAAACTGCACCTCTAGGAAAGCAAAAAGAATACTTTTTCATACTCATGATAATGACAGTTTCAGGCTTCTGGTGTGATGAACTATGTAATGCTCTTTTCCACAAGAAGCTCTTAGAAATTTCCTTCCCACAAAGGGCTAAGGCCTGTCCACACATGCCTTTGTATTATATAGCCTTACATGGAGGTCCCCAAGCGTCCCCCTCCTTCCATCTTATTTATCAGATTTAATGCATCCAGGACACCACACCGTGTGCCTTAATGGCCAGGTTTAAGAATGCTTTTTCTTTTTATAACGTAAGGCCTTTAAAGGGTGTTGGTGATCTATAATTTGGAGGTATTTCATGAAGTCCTAGATCACTTGCAGTGAGATAAATTGGACCCGCATAGTAACACATTAAAAACAGGGACATCTGTGCAGCTTCCCCCTAGTGCTTTATGACTGGTCTCTTCCTTTTAAATTCACATCTGTTATAAAGCTCCCAAGTAAATGGCACACATTTCGCTTAAAGGCAGGACAGACTGTAAGGACTAAATTTTATTTTTCCTGACCATTAGTGCCCGCCACCAAACAGATTGTGAAAACGCACACATTTTTGAGCTATAAGCAGGCATTTTGTATGCATTCCCACGAAGGAAACAATCTATTCCCCTTAAAAGTATGTATATATGTGTAATGTGTATAAGTTTATTTGTTAATATACATATTCACTTCTTTATTTAGGAAATATTTTGAGATTTGTGGTGGGCAATTCCGAATTTATACATTGTGATATGATTTAAAAGGTTTTTTTTAGACTACTTTTCAAGAATGGCAGGATCTTGATAATTGATGGAGCTGGGTGATGGATACATGTGGGATCATGATACTACTACCTTGGCCTGTGCACACTTACAATTTTGCTTAATAAAAATTAGATTCAAAAGATTATATTTTTCTGAGTCAAAATATAGCCCATGTCACTGTGCTTTGTCCACAGCAGAACATATAAAATTCCACATCTGACTGAGAAAAGATCCTTAGAGCTTAGTATAAAATCAGATGGCTGAGAACAACCAGTGTTCTGTTGGCCTTTGATTAGAGTCAAGTGTTTTTGTGGTATTACAATCCGACTGTGCTATGGAGAGTCAGGGCAATTTACTTTGAATTGTAAATGTCCAATATAAGAATTATTTAATCCTGTTCCATGCTCTCATCTTTTGATTATTTGAGATTGCAGCCTAAGTCCCATTTACCCTCTTTTTTTTTTTTTCCCCTTTTAAGGGCTATTTAACTTTTCAAGTGATACAAGCCAGACTCAGAACATGAGAATTAGCATTAGAAGATATGGTTTGAATCTCGGTTCTGTGTAACCTTGAGAAAGATACTTAATTTCTCTGAAAATCCATTTCTTTTTCATATAGAAAATTGGTATAAAAATAATCCTTACAGGACTGCTGTGAAGATTTAAAAAGAGAGTGCATAAAAACATGCTTTACAAACTGTAAAGCCCTACAGCCTAAGAATAATGTGATTGCATTCTTGTAGGGCTCTATCATCTCAAAGAATAAAGAACTCTTGGGAACCCAGAGCACAAGATATACACAGGATAGGAGAGTGAGGATAGGATAGCACCCTTTACCTTTCTCGGCTGAGGGAAAGGGTTTGATAACTTTATTCATACCAAGTAGTGCTTTTCAAGTGTTAACCTGCCCCTTGGAGCTTATTAGGATTCAGACTTCCAGACCAATCTCTGGGATACTGATTCAGAAGGTCTAGGGTGGGGATAAGACCATATATTTTTTTTATAAGCATCCTTGGTGATTGTGATGTAGATGGTCTGAAGATTACATGGCTTCTAAGGTATAAAAGTTAACCTTTTAAAAAAAAAAGTTAACTGTAAGGTCGGATCTTAACAAACGGCACCGCGAAACAGAGGAAAGCTTCAAGTGAGCTTTATTAGGGAGCGCTCCCGGGCGAGGTTCACTGGTCCGAGAGAAAGGGGCCAGAGAAGTCGCACCCGGGCGAGGGTTGGGCAAGATTTTATAGGGGAAGAAGGGAAAGGGGTGTGGTGAATCTGGCAGGGCGCAGGGTATTCCTTATTTGGTGGTCTCTTCGGGTATCGTGGCAATATCTGGTGCCGGTTGCATCAGTCTTGGGACCGTTAGTCCCGCCCCTCGAAAGGCGGGAAGGCTGGGCCGGGTGGGAAGTCCCCAGGTCAGTTCCTGGAACTGGGTGGTCCGGAAAGTCTCCAGGTCAGTTTCTGGAGCTGGGTGGTCCGGAAAGTTTCCGTCTGATTCAACCTGTGAGTCTGATTGCGTTCCCCTGCCTCGGGCCAGTTGGCCTTACATTAACCTTTTAAAGCCTATTTCCAGTTTAAAAGACGACTGTTATCTGCCCAATGGCCACTTGAGATGACACACAGAGGCTTTACTGTATTTGTATAATCGAATTCATCTGGGTGCTTGTTAATTGAATTGGCCCTTCAGGGGTATTCCAGGTGCTTCAGGGTAGGACCATTACCCTAATGGCCGCTGAGCCTGCGCGCATCCGGAGCCTGTGCTCCGCAACGGGAGAGGCCACAATAGTGAGAGGCCCGCGTACCGCAAAAAATATAAAAATAAAAGAATAAGACGACTCTGTGATCAAGAAGTATTATTTAACTTAGGAATGTTACCAGGAATGAAATGCCAGACAGCAGTGCAGGAAAGTTTTGAGTGGAACCTCCCCAGGGTCCTTCCAACTGTGCTGCACAGCGCTGTGAGGCGTGGGGGGAGCGTGGAGGGGTGGACCTGAAAGTTCCAACCCCCTAGTCACGTGATTGTTTCCCCTGGCAACTGTGCTTTCCAAAAGTAGTCTTTTTACAGTAAACTCTGTTGTGGTTGAAAGGGGCTTGTTATGAATGCCAAAAAAAATGCTCCTTTCAGCTTTATTGCCCTTATCACTTAGGAAATTGTTGGTACACGAGGAGAGAAGAAAGAAGCAGACAACTCCAGACTGGTAGGTGGTGGTTTTTTTGTTTGTTTTTGCGTTATGTGGGCCTCTCACTGCTGTGGCCTCTCCCATTGCGGAGCACAGGCTCCAGACGCGCAGGCCCAGCGGCCATGGCTCACGGGACCAGCCGCTCCGCGGCATGCGGGATCCTCCCGGACCGGGTCACGAACCCGCGTTCCCTGCATCCGCAGGCGGACCCCCAACCACAGCACCACCAGGGAAGCCCTGGTAGGTGGTGGTTTTAATAAACAAGGGAATTTACAAATGAGGCTTGTCTTGAGGGGCCGGCCGCAAGATGGGTAGATCTCTGCACCAGCCTGCTGGAATCTTAAAAGTTTATATATAGGCCTTAAGAGGGTTCACTCGTATATGCTGTGCAGATGATCTCAACAACACAGGGCTCTCTTAAGGCTGCATCCTTGAAAACAGTTCCAACCACGGGAATGGTGAGCAGGATGTAGAGCAGGATGTACGTTGCAAGGACAGGGGAGGGGGGTGAGGAACGTCCGATTGCCGGAATCCAGCTCACAGATCAAGCGGAGGTCATGTCCTCTCGGTGACCTCCTCCGACAGAAATTTCAAGGATTTAAAGAACTCTGTGCCAGGAATGGGAGGAAGGCCAAATATATAGATATATATATATATGTGTGTGTGTGTATATATATATATGTATATATATATATGTGTATATATATATGTATATATATATTTCTTGTTCTAAATCATAACACAGGCTGCCTTAAGTTGAAGCTTCTGTTAGTGACTTTGCCTCTACGTGGATCTATCCTTAAGGTAATGTTCTGGAGACTTGATTTGCATTTTCTGAATTATTTTGAGTGTAATTATTGTTTTGTCAGAAAACTATAGCTTTTACTTTAGATAATTGACTTTAGAGGGGTTTGTTGCATTGTTAAATGTGATTTTTATTTAGACTTAGGGCTAAAATATTTCCTGTGGGGAACACATCTTTGGTTTGGTAATGTAAGTCAATGGAAAAATACGTTTTGATTAAAAGAAAATTGCTCTTTTTTAATAAAAGTATGTGGTTCTTTTTTTTAAATTTTGTTTATTTATTTATTTTGGCTGCGTTGCGTCTTCGTTGCTGTGCACGGGCTTTCTCTAGTTGCGGCGAGCAGGGGCTACTCTTCGTTGTGGTGCGCGGGCTTCTCATTGCAGTGGCTTCTCGTTGCGGAGCACGGGATCTAGGCGTGTGGGCTTCAGTAGTTGCAGCACACGGGCTCAGTAGTTGTGGCACGCAGGCTCAATAGTTGTGGCTCACAGGCTTTAGAGTGCAGGCTCAGTAGTGGTGGCGCACGGGCTTAGTTGCTCCATGGCATGTGGGGTCTTCCCGGAGCAGGGGTTGAACCTGCATCCCCTGCATTGGCAGGCGGATTCTTAACCACTGTACCACCAGGGAAGTCCCGAAAATTGCTTTATAGTCATTTTTTTTTTCCTGTACGCGGGCCTCTCACTGTTGTGGCCTCTCCCGTCGTGGAGCACAGGCTCCGGACTCGCAAGCTCAGCGGCCATGGCGCACGGGCCCAGCCGCTCCGCGGCATGTGGGATCTTCCCGGACCGGGGCACGAACCCGCGTCCCCTGCGTCGGCAGGCGAACTCTCAACCACTGCGCCACCAGGTAAGCCCTATAGTCAATTTTTAAAGAAGAATTGGAACAATTGCATTAGATGAGATTGCCCAGTATACCTACTCTCCAAATGTTACTCGTTTACTTTTTACAAAACAGCTATTTTCAGTGTTCTCTTTATCTTCTTAGGTTTACCTTCTCCATTCAGATTGTTGGGGTTTGATTTCTTTATTATGCAATATTTAAGTCAAATAATATGAAGGATATAAAAGCAGTTTGGAAAGGATAGTACTATAAAAATGTAAGAGACTATTAATGTTACGGAGCCTCCTTCCTCTTCTGTGCCATGCCGAGATTCTCCAGAGTTTTGGCATGAAGGATACTCTAATTATACACTATTCTGAGCCTAGGTAGACCCCACCCAGAATCTCTTGCCTCCTACCCTATAAGCTTGAGGCGAGCAAACTAGAATATAATGTTAAGATTCCCTTTATCTGTCTTCTGTATATTCTGGGTCAGGCGGTGGAACTAAAAGGGGAGAGATAGATACATCTGGGAAAGAACATCTTGCCTGACTCTTCCTTGATGCTAGTTTTAAGCAGACTGCTGAGCTGTTTTATCTATCTACCAGATTTGGGCGATGACCTCTTTTCAAGGTATTTATAAGAGCAGCATAAGGCACGTCTCCTCTTCATTGCTGTTTCAATCAGGCTACTATCAGGAGAAGGAATTCATCCCAGATGGCTCGAATTCAGGAACCCTAAGAGTGATTCCATTCAGATGTGTGGGCAGGTTTAGAAGAGCCGAGGCACCTAGATGCTAACATGCATGGAAAATTGTTGCTACCCAGAGGACCAAAAGAACAAGGGAAGGAAAAAGTATCTGGGAGTCTAGTAACAACCAGAGCCACAAGGAGAGGCTGCCTGACTAAAGCTATGGTAGTAGAAGGACATGGAAACAGGGACTGAAGCTGTCAAGCAACAGAAAGAGACCTCAGCTTCTCTTTCCACTGGCTCCGGTTGACTGTAGCCAGCGAGAAGCCAGGTGGCAAGAAAGCCTAGATGATGCAGTCAGCAAAGTTCAACCTCCTGGGACACAGAACACACAAAAAGGTAGAGAATAGACTGGGGATAGGGAAATCTGAAGGACACCCAGTATAATTGTTCCTTAGCATCAAACAAACATTTTCCCGCATTTTCTTAAGTCTTCCACCTGCTTCTCATCAGGTAATACCATTTTTACAATGCAACACTTTGAGTTATTATTGATTCTTTAAGGGAAAGTATTTTGGGCTGTAATTATGAGTATGGGGGTTGACCTGAGAAATAGTTGATCAGATTTTTTTCACATGAGCAAATTGGAGTTGGGGAAATTCTAAATAATATGAGAACATTTTATATGTGAGTTTGTGTTCTTTGTAATCAGAAAAAATAATTTAGGCAATGTATTTTTCAGGAAAATGCATTATTGGTACCATAATGTTTAACACAGTTTATTGTCAATTGTCTACACGTGATTGAAGGATTTTCAAAGTGGGCATTTCAATGTAATCTCTGATCCCAGAGATTTCTTGAATTGTGATTTTGATGTGGCTCCTTTTAATGAAGTATGCCTTTATCAGTAAACTTCCTGCTTTTATTAAAAATATTACCAAATGTGTAAACTATTTTGTTTTATCCTATACCTGAGTAACATATTCTTGCTGAATCCCACTGTGAGGGGTACGTTGTAAAGTGAGGGTGAGGGATGGGAGGAGGAATGGGTGAGTTTTCAATAAATGATAGACATGTTAAAAAAAAATCAGGCTTCCCTGGTGGCGCAGTCGTTGAGAGTCCGCCTGCCGATGCAGGGGACACGGGTTCATGCCCCGGTCCGGGAAGATCCCACATGCCGCGGAGTGACGGGGCCCGTGAGCCATGGCCTCTGAGCCTGCGCGTCCGGAGCCTGTGCTCCACAACGGGAGAGGCCACAACAGTGAGAGGCCCGCGTACTGCAAAAATCCATGCCATCGAAATGGCAGTGGTAAAGTGGCTAGGTAAAAAATAAAAATAAAAATGGTCTGCTGGTTTGCACATCTGTCCTCTACCCTAAATTATGAGCAGTTCAGCAGAAATTGAGTTTGGGCTCGTCGTATGTATATAAATGGATTAACTGCTATATGACTAAATTGCAATATTGCCACTCAGTTTGATAGTTTGGCTTGAGGAAGGGGAAAACACAAGAGTCTGTAGTATTTGATAAACTAGAGATCTGTGAAGAACTATGGTAATGACCGTGAAAGTGCTGTGTGTGATGGCAAGTGTGCTAGAGCCAGTAATTATGAGGGGATGGTGGACACGGTAGTGATGGTTGGTGGATAGAGCTGGTGATATTGGTAAAGGAAATGTGGAGATGGATATGGGGGTGATGATGATGGTGGTAGAGCTGGCAACACTGGTGGTAGACCTGATGATGCTTGTGCTATAGGAAGTAGTAATGAAAGTTGAAGGGGTGAAGATAGTGAGTTGGGAGCAGAGCTGGTGTTATAAGTCAGGATGTTAATGGGGATGGAGAAGGTGGTAGTAATGATACTGATAATTCCAAAAATGATGGTAGAGCTTAGAAATCTTGAAGCTTTATGAAGTGAGGTGATGCTGCTGTGACATTTAAAATTGTTTTATGTGTCTTTTGTTGGATACAAATAATGAAGCCCAGTAAATTTACTTGCAGAGAGATTTGCCAAACTAAGCATTCTCATTGCAGATGTTCTTTAAGTTTTTCCTTAATTACAGATATTAACACCATGCTGTGCCCAAAACACAGTGCACTCTTGTCAATTTCAACACAGTGCACAAGTTCTTCTAATAAATATCATTCAACCCCAATTATTGGACACTTTTAGAGTAAACCTGGCTTCCCCTATTCAATACAATGCACTTGAAAGTTGATTTTTATCTTGAAAGTGATGCTATTTAGTCAGGGATTATCTTTTATCTCTGTTTGCAAAACAGCTGGAAGCGTAGCTACTGAGATTTGATATTTGTCTTCCTGCACTTGACTGCCAAGCAAAATCATTTCATTTTAATCCACAGAATTTACCTTCATAAATTAGCATGCACGTATACCATTGAAAGACTGAAATTACAAGCCTGACCTTCTTGTAGGTATAATATATGATCGTTTTTTGGATAGAATTTTCTTTGCCTCTCTGACTGTATGTTTGAGATTAAACAAAAATGTGTATAGTAAATTTTCCTTTTTCACTGTTTAAAGTAAGCCTCCTTCCCTCTCCCTGGCAACAGGTGACTTATTCTTCCAGCTGTGAGACCACATTTGACTCTAGACCAGCATGAACTCTGCTCAACAAATTTGCTGCTTAAACAATTAAAATGTTTTCTTATTTGAGGTATTTAAGAATATCAGGTACAGAGAAGAACACATTTAATAACCATGGTTTATAGTTATTGAATGTTTGCTATGCAGCTGTCACTTTTCATGACTATCTTGTGGTATGTTCTAATACCTTCACATTTTATGGATAACAAGAGCAAGGCTTAGGGAGTCACACTAGTACATGGCTTAGCCAGGATTTGGACCCAGCTGCCTACCCGTACCCATGCTCTTAACCATTATGGTATGCTTCCTATAGGTTTTCGCCAACATAGAATTTAGTTCAACTTTTCCTTTTCTACTTGGAAAACCAAGTAGATTTATTCTTTTAAAAACCTCTGGGTTTATTGGAGAAGGACAAGGATTGCCCTCCAGGAGAAAGGAAACCATATGGAAATTATCCATTTTACTCTTAGAAACTGTTTATTTAACTGAAGAGATTGGACTTGGAGTTAGAAAGATGGAAGGTTAGTACTCACTCTTCAATCTACCAGCCATGAGATCATGATTTAGCTTCTTAATTCCCAGAGGCTTGGAACACCAGAGGCTCCTTTTCCTGGTCTGCCAAAGAGAGAAAGAATCTGCCATACTCAGATAGTAACAACTCCAGAAAGACTGAACCCTCTAAGTAACTGCAATGATGTCTTAGTCAATTTCCCTTCCTCTGATTTCCACCTCACAAAGCCATTTTCCATACTTATGCCGTGATACGTTTTCTAGAGTGCAGCATTAACAATGGCTCTTGTCTGCTCAGAAACCTTCTTTATCTAACCATTACCTGTGGGGTAAAGTTAAAGTGCTTAAGTTGATATTCAAAGTCCTTTTCCACCTGGTTCCAGCTTAGCCTTCCAGTCATACCTTTCACATTCCCCTTTAAAGAACCTATATGCCACTTAGAGTTGTTTGTCGCTCTGTTATCCCTTGCCTTCATGCCTTTGTTCATGCCTTGAATTACTTGTCAGTTACTTACTTAAATATTTTTGATTATTGCTGTGGACTGAATGGCATCTCCCCCAAATTCATGTTGAAGCTCTAACCTGCAATGTGACTGTATTTGGAAATAGGCACTTTAACGAGGTAATTCTGAGAGGGCTGCTGCCCTTATGAGGAAAGGAAGAGAATTTTCTCTTTCTCTCTCCACCATGTGAGGACACAGCAAGAAGATGGTTGCCTGCACACCAGGAAGAGAGCTGTCACCAGAACCTGACCCTTGTGGTACCCTGATCTTGGACTTCCAGCTTCCAGAACTGTGAGAAGATAGAATTTTTGTTGTTTAAGTCATCTACTCTATCGTATTTCGTTACGGCAGCCTGAGCAAACTAAGGCAAGTACAGGGGACCCTTGAACAACATGGGCTTGAACTGCGCAGGTCCACTTATACGTGGATTTTTTTTTCAATAGTAAATACTACGTTACTGTACCGTCCGAGATTGGGTGATGCAGACCCATAGATACGGAGGAACCTCATTTATGGAGGGCGGGACTACAAAGTACACGTGGATTTTCAATGGTACTGCACAATCTGCGATTGTTCGGTTGAACCTGAAAATGCGGAGGAACCACAGATACAGAGGAACCAGGGATACAGACGGTCAAATATAAATTATACACCAGTCTTTGACTATGGACGGTCGGTGCCCCTATCCCTCCCACTGTTCAAGCTTCAGCTGTATCTACTATTAGGGACGATCGTTTGAAGAGTGAAAATTCCTTCATTTTTGATTCTGTGATCTGGATTGCTGGCTGGTGAGTTTTCCCTCAGTCTCAGTGTCACCTGATCTTGGTTAATCTCCTTTGCCCAGGGGAATTTCCAGTATGTCTCAGAGCAGGGCTCATTTATGATCAATGTTTTGAGTAATATGGAAAGTTTTCCTGGAAGTGGCATGTGAAGATGTGGACACCCTCTCTTTGTTGAAGGTATCTGTTTGAGTGGATAAATCTAAACTGCAAAAAAGAAAAAGAAAAAAAAGCAATTTTTCTGCTTGCTAGTGGGAAGAATAACAGCTGAAGTGATCATCAAAATGATTGGCATGATCTGTTATTTCAGCAAGATTATGAGCGAGAGGAACTATTGAAAGAGAATAAAAGAAGTAATAATACATTATCTAATTATTTTGGAAAAATGGGGAGAATTAAGGAACTATATTTGAAATACCATTTTTTTAAACAGATTTTTTTTTATTTTTAAGAAAATTATGCATTTTCCCACCTCACTGTAGCTTTATGTTGCCATTCTATTCAGTAGAGCATCGATCCTCCTCTGGAATCATGGTGGGAAATTAAATGTTTAATTGCAATGTGTTAGTGTTAAGATGGGCAAATTGCCTCCAATGTGGTTGTTATTAAGACTGTCATTATAGCTTTATACAATAACACCTCATTAGTGACGTCTTCATCCTTGGGAGATCAGCTGAATTGTTTCTCACACCTTGGTGAATACATTCCATGCAGGTCCTGGGACATTATGAGACTGATTTGTACTTCTAGTGCATTTCTGCCTCTGCTTCCAAGTCCTTTACACACAAATGTATAGTAATATGAGAATGGAAACATAGGAGGTGTCCAGGAATGTTTGATAGAGGAGGCAGCACTCGTGCAGAGTTCTAACTGTTGACCTGTATTTCACTACACATGTTAACAGTGTCCTATGAGTTCAGGGGACAGGGTGTCTTCAGTGTCTGACCCAGCAGTTAGGTCTTGGTGTTATCTGAAATAAAGTGTGTATTTAACACTGTCTCACAACAGTATTAAGCACTTTATAGTTATTTTTAATAATTACTGTGTATTGTACACTATTATGTTCTAGGACCTTTCCTAATTCTTATAGCAACTCTTCCAGGTAAACATAATTATGCTCATTTTACAGATGAAGAAACTGAGGATGGGAGAGAGAGTAACACCTCTAAAGAGAGAGGTTGCCAGGGGTCCCTGAGCTACTAGTTGGCAAGGACAATTTAAACCCAGCATCTTTTCATTCTACCCCAGGGCTCCCTGACTAGGATCCTACTCTTACTGAGTTATTTTTTGAATACATGTTGGATCTTCTTGTTGCTTTACAGTAGGAAATCAAGCAGCCAAACCCTCTAATGGACTCGTTATCTTTGCAAATTAGGGCAGTCTTCTTTACACAAGGGCTGTTCCTTTGATTAGCATGGTCTGATTTGCATGGGTTTGATTAGCTTGGTCCAGGCTCCAGGATACTAATCATGTCTTAGCATATTGACAGTTGAGTTTGATGGTGTAAAAAGCAGATGACCAGACTCAGGAATGTGGAGACTGCCCTAACTTACTGCCAACATGGTGGAGCTGTCTGTGTAGCCATCTCCCTGCCTTTTCATCAAGAGTAGTGTATCATGTGATTTTGTCCTTTCAAAGTGCGCTAGAACCATACTCAGCAATGGTAAGGCAGCTTTGTAATGATCTGCTTGGCTGCCTCTTGATATATGCATCTACATTGGACCCTGGATCCCATCCTGTCCCTAGGCAGAAGCATTCTAAGGAGCCTTTGGCCAGAATTCCATGGATTCTGTATCAGTGCAACCTGATAACTGGTCTCCGTCTTATCTTGTGTGAAAGATTGTTTAATGGCCATAATTCCTCCCATCCTGGTATACATTACACTTTGCAGTTTGGCTTTGCCGCTCCACACACCCAGAGTTGGAGTCTATTTCTCTACACCCTTGAACCTGGGCTGGCTTTGTGTACTTGCTTTAACTAGTAGAATGCAGTGGGAGTGATAATGTGTGACTTCCAGAGTCTAGGCCATAAGAGGCCTTATAGCTTCCACTTTTCATCTTCATGGACCGCACCCCTGAGGCCACCATATAAGGAAGGCTGCTGGAGGTTGAACCACTGGAGGAGACCAAGACACCCCTGCCCATAATAGTAGCAACTTCCATATGTGTATGAGGTCCTCTTAGACCTTCTAGTTCAGCTGACTGTGTGGCTGAATGAGGGACTGAGGCAAAAATCAGATGAGTTGTCCCATCAATGCACAAAATCGTAAAAAATACAAAGTCACTAAGTTTTGGGGTAGTTTATTATATGGTGATGGCTAATGGACATACTGTGTTCTCTGGTTCCAGTAATTCAGGGACTAAGTTTCCTCAGGTGAAAATGAGTATTTTTTTTGGACTGGATCATCTGCAAGGATGTTTTCATTAGTAATATGCTAGGCATTACAAAGATTAGGGTGAGAAAAGCATAGAGGTGAGAAAAATAACTAAAGCAGAGTCTTCAGGAATATGATCTAACTCTACAAAGGTAAGTTAGATAAAGATTGAGGAAGAACTTGCATGCCAGCGTGGTGACTATTCATGTTAGCTGTTCACCTATGGAAAGACTGTAATGAAAAGAAAAGTGGAAATGAGAAAATGAGCTTTCACGGACGTTGATAAAGGAGCCAACCACGGCTGATGAGACCTAAGGGATGAGCCTGGTTATCTGTTGAAGCATAAAATTTTCTTGGCCTCTCCTGTGGTTTTGGTAGGGCTCAAACTGCACACTGGTGAACTCTGGGGTCCCTGAATTTGTGGAGGATAAAGAGTTCTCACCAAATCTCCCAGAGTGAAGTTCTCCAAGAAACCAGTAAGATCTGCTGTTTCTTCCCATGAGTATGCTAACCACCACATAGCCACCATCTGTGTATAACGAGGTAGCACTCTAGTAAGGATTTTAAGCTGCATTATTATTCTGCATGTTGTCTGGACTTGGTTGAGATTATGATTTTTCACTTTTTAGCAGAGCCGTGGGAAATAAATGCTTATAAATACAGTAGTTCGTAAGAGAAGACGCAAGCCACAGGGGAAAGTAAAAATCAGTTATGAATGAAGCTTGCATTAAGTTTTAAGAGTAGTACGATATTGAGCACCTTACAAAAGGAAAGCCTTAGATGGTCAAAAACTAGACACTGAGGCCTTCTGACGAGGAACTTTTAAAAATACTCCTCTCCCAGTTCTCAGTCTGCATTGCTTGTCCCTTCCTTTGGCAGAGGAGTTGCTAATCCTACTGTTCAGACTTCATGACGCTAATTAGGCCAGGGGGTCCCTCTACATTAAAAAATTATCCACATAGCTGTGACTCCCTCCTGTTCTCATCTCCTATGTGGCAAGATGGCAAGGCTACCTCCCACTGGCAGAAGCCCAAGCTACCCAGTATTCACCTCTTTTCTCCCACCCGGGTATACCTGGGAACACTGAACTCTTTTTTCCCATGTGGGAAGACTGGAGGTAGGATTCAACCCTGGAGATTCCTTTAAGGCCCCTGTACCCAAGCCAAAGGTTTCCTGTGGAGTTTACCGAAGAATTTCATAGTGGGGGTTAGGGCCCAAGCCCAGTGAATAAAGAAATATGACTTTGTGTCTCTTTGCCATTGATACTTGAGTGCATGTAACCTCAGAACATAGTAAAGGCAGGTAAGAGTTGACTGTTCTTGGTGCCTTGCCTCTTACCTCTAATAGGTATCAACTATAATGAAGTTTTGCTTCCACAATTACTAAATGAATCCACACCCTCAAGGGTGTGAAATCTTAGGGAGGAAGCTTTAACCCAAGAATTGAATAGTCCTAACACCACTGATGCATCATCTTTTGAGGAGGTCAGGTATAATGTTCCTGTCCACTGGGAGTAGCTTGAAGTCACAGTTGGTCGGGACAGGAAAGGGGACCAAACTACACACCATAAATGTTGCACAAAGACTAATGACTAATATACTTCCCATTGTACCTTTTGGGATGCTTCTGGTTGTAAGTAATAGAGAATCCCAAATCAACTGACTTGAGCAATAAGCTGTTTATTATCTCACAAAAAAGAAGTTTAAAATTAGGCAAAGTCCAGGGTTGACTAATGCAGTGGCTCAAAGACATCATCAAAGGCCCAGATTTCTACCATTTTTCTACTCTCCACTCATAATGTGTTGACTTTATTTTTAATTTTTTAAAACTTTTTATTTTATATTGGAGTATAGTTGATTAACAATGTTGTGATAGTTTCAGGTGTACAGCGGAGTGATTCAGTTATGCATATATATGTATCTGTTCTTTTCCAAATTCTTTCCCCATTTAGGTCGTTACATAATATTGAGCAGAGTTCCCTGTGCTGTACAGGAGGTCCTTGTTGGTTATCCATTTTAAATATAGCAGTGTGTACATGTCAATCCCAAACTCCCTAACTATCCCTTCCCCCTTCCTTTCCCCCCTGGTAACCATAAGATTGTTCTCTAAGTCTGTGAGTCTGTTTCTGTTTTGTAAATAAGTTCACTTTTATGGTTTCTTTTTAGATTCCACATACAAGCAATATCATGTGATATTTCTCTTTCTCTGTCTGACTTACTTCACTCAGTATGACAATCTCTAGGTCCATCCTTGTTGCTGAAAATGACATTATTTCATTCTTTTTAATGGTTGAGTAATATTCCATTGTATATATGTACCACGTCTTCTTTATCCATTCATCTGTTGATGGATGTTTAGGTTGCTTCCATGTCTTGGTTATTGTACACAGTGCTGAAGTGAATATTGGGGTGCACATATCCTTTTTTTTAAAATAAGCTAATTTATTTATTTTAAAATTTATTTTTTTGGCTGTGTTGGTTCTTCGTTGCTGTGCATGGGCTTTCTCTAATTGTGGCAAATGGGGGCTACTGTTTGTTGCAGTGCACGGGCTTCTCATTGCGGTGGTTTCTCTTGCTGCAGAGCACAGTCTCTAGGTGCGCAGGCTTCAGTAGTTTTGGCATGAGGGCTCAGTAGTTGTGGCTCACGGGCTCTAGAGTGGAGGCTCAGTAGTTGTGGTGCATGGGCTTAGTTGCTCCGTGGCATGTGGGATCTTCCCGGACTAGGGATTGAACCCGTGTCCCCTGCATTGGCAGGCAGATTCCCAACCACTGTGCCACTAGGGAAGCCCCTGGGTTCACGTATCCTTTCGGACCATGATTTTCTCTGGATGTATGCCCTAGAGTGGGATTACAGGATCATATGGTAGTGCTACTTTTAGTTTTTAAAGGAACCTCCATACTGTCCTCTCTAGTGTCTGTACCAATTTACATTCCCACCAACAGAGTAGGAGGGTTCCCTTCTCTCCACACCCTCTCTAGAGTTATCGTTTGTGGATTTTTTGATGATGTCCATTTTGACTGTTTTGAGGTGATATCTCATTGTAGCTTTGATTTGCATTTCTCTAATAATTAACTATGTTAACATCTTTTCATGTGCCTTGGCCATCTGTGTGTCTTCTTTGGAGAAATGTCTATTTAGGTCTTCTGCCCATTTTTGGATTGGGTTTGTTTTGATGATACTAAGCTGCATGAGCTATCTGTAAATTTTGGAGACTAATCCCTTGTTGGTTACATCATTTGCAAATATTTTCTCCCAATCTGTGTGTTGTCTTTTCATTTTTTTTATGGTTTCCTTTGCTGTGCAAAAGCTTTTGAGTTTAATTAGGCCCCATTTGTTTATTTTTGTTAATTTGCATTACTCTGGGGGGCAGATAGAAAAAGGTATGCAATTTATGTCAGAGAGTGCTCTGCTTATGTTTTCTTCTAAGAGTTTTATAGTGTCTGGTCTTTAATCCATTTTGAGCTTATTTTTGTGTATGGTGTTAAAGAAAAAAATTCATTGTTTTACATGGAGCTGTCTGGTTTTCCCAGTACCATTTATTGAAGAGACTGTCTTTCCCCCATTATATAGTCTTGCCCCCATTGGATAGTCTTGCCTCCTTTGTCGTAGATTAATTGACTATAGGTGTGTGGGTTTATTTCTGGGCTTTCTGTCCTGTTTCATTGATCTACATTTCTGTTTTTGTGCCAGTACCATACTGTTTTGATGACTATAGTTTTGTAGTATAGTCTGAAGTCAGGGAGCCTGATTCCTCCAGCTCCGTTTTTCTTTCTCAAGATTACTTTGGCTATTCAGGCTCTTTTGTGTGTCCATTCAAATTTTTAAGACTTTTTGTTCTAGTTCTGTGAAAAATGCCATTGGTAATTTGATAGGGGTTGCATTGAATCTGTAGATTGCCTTGGGTAGTATAGTCATTTTGAAAATATTGATTTTTCCAATCCAAGAGCAGGGTATATATCTTTCCATGTTTGTGTCATCTGCGATTCCTTTCATCAGCAACTTACAGTTTTCAGAGCACAGGTCTTTTGTCTCCTTAGGTAGGTTTATTCCTAGGTATTTTATTCTTTTTGACGTGATTGTTAAGTGGGATTGTTTCTTGAATTTCTCTTTCTGATCTTTTGTTGTTAGTGTATAGAAATACAACAGATTTCTGTGTATTAATTTTGTAACCTGCAACTTCATCATATTCATTGATGAGCTCTAGTAGTTTTCGGGTAGTGTCCTTAGGATCTTCTATGTATAGTGTCATGTCATTTGCAAATAGGGACAGTTTAACTTCTTTTCCAAGTTGGATTCCTTTTATTTCTTTTTCTTCTCTGATTGCCTTGGCTATGACTTCTAATACTATGTTGAATAAAAGTGGAGAGAGTGAACATCCTTGTCGTTCCTGATCTTACAGGAAATGCTTTCAGCTTTTCACTGTTGAGTATGATGTTAGCTGTAGGTTTGTTGTATATGGCCTTTATTTTGTTGAGGTACATTCCCTCTATGCCCACTTTCTGGAGACATTTTATCATAAATGGTGCTGAAGTGTGTCAGAAGCTTTTTCTGCATCTACTGAGATGATAATTTGGTTTTTATTCTTCAATTTGTTGATGTGGTGTATCACACTGATTGATCTTAGGATATTGAAAAATCCTTGCATTCCTGGGATATGATCATGGTGTATGATCCTTTTAATGTATCGTTGGATTCAGATTGCTAGTATTTTGTTGAGGATTTTTGCATCTATGTTCATTATCAGTGATATTATCCTGTAATTTTCTTTTTCTGTGGTATCTTTGTCTGGTTTTGGTATCCAGGTGATGATGGCCTCATAGAATGAGTTTGGGAGTTTTCCTTCCTCTGCAATTTTTGGGAACAGTTTCAGAAGGATAGGTGTTAACTCTTCTCCAAATGTTTGATAGAATCCTCCTGTGAAGCCATCAGGTCCTGGACCTTTGTTTGTTGGGAGTTTTTAAATCACACTTTCAATTTCAGTGCTTTTGATTGGTCTGTTCATATTCTCTATTTCTTCTTGGTTCAGTCTTGGGAGATTGGACCTTTCTAAGAATTAGTGCATTTATTCCAGGTTGTCCATTTTATTGGCATACAGTTGCTTGTAGTAGTCTCCTATGATTCTTTGTATTTCTTTGGTGTCAGTTGTAACTTCTGTTTCATTTCTAATTTTATTGATTTGGGCTCTCTCCCTTTTTTTCTTGATGAATCTGGCTAAAGGTTTATCAATTTTGTCTATCTTTTCCAAGACCAGATTTTAGTTTCATTGATCTTTGCTATTGTTTTCTTTGTTTCATTTATTTCTATCTTTATGATTTCTTTCCATCTACTAACTTTAGGTTTTGTTTGTTCTTCTTTCTCTAATTGCTTTAGGTTAGATTGTTTATTTGAGATTTTTCTTGTTTCTTGAGGTAAGATTGTATTGCTATAAACTTCCCACTTAGAACTGCTTTTGCTGCATCCCATAGGTTTTGGATCATTGTGCTTTCATTTTCATTTGTCTCTAGGTATTTTTTGATTTCCTCTTTGATTTCTTCAGTGATCCACTGGTTGTTTAGTAGCATATTGTTTAGCCTCCATGGGTGTTTGTGTTTTTTACAGTTTTTTTTCTGGTAGTTGATTCTAATCTCGTAGTGTTGTGGTCGGAAAAGATGCTTGATATGAGTTCAGTTTTCTTTAAATTTACCGAGGCTCGCTTTGTGGCCCAGCATGTGGTCAATCCTGGAGAATGTTTCATGTGAACTTGCGAAGAATGTGTTTTCTGCTGCTTTTGGATGGAATGCCCTATAAATGTCAGTTAAGTCCATCTGGTCTAATGTGTCGTTTAAGGCCTGTGTTTCCTTTTTGATTTTCTGTCTGGATGATCTGTCCATTGATGAAAGTGGGGTGTTAAAGTCCCCCACTATTATTGTGTTACTGTTGATTTCTCTCTTTATGACTGTTAGTATTTGCCTTGTGTATTGAGTTGCTCCTATGTTGGGTGCATATATATTTACAATTGTTATATCTTCTTCTTGGATTTATCCTTTGATCATTATGTAGTGTCCTTCTTTGTTTCTTATAGCAGGCTTTATTTTAAAGTCTATTTTGTCTGATATGAGTATTGCTACTCCAGCTTTTTTTTTGATTTCCATTTGCATGGAATATCTTTTTCCATCCCCACACTTTCAGTCTGTATGTGTCCCTAGGTCTGAAGTGGGTCTCTTGTAGACAACGTATATATGGATCTTGTTTTTGTATCCATTCAGCCAGTCTACATCTGGTTGGAGCATTTGATCCATTTACATTTAAGGTAATTATGGATATGTATGTTCCTATTGCCATTTTCTTAATTGATTTGGATTTGTTTTTGTAGGTCTTTTTTCTTCTCTTCCTCTCTTGTTCTCTTCTCTTGTGGTTTAATGACCCTCTTTAGTGTTGTGTTTGGGTTGCTTTTTCTTTTTTGTGTGTTTTTGGGTTTGCTGTTCGCATGAGGTTTTGATACAGCAGTCTATATATGTACAAGTTTGTTTTAAGTTTCTGGTTCCTTTCCCACCCAGAGGAATTCCTTTAGCATTTGTTGCAAAGCTGGTCTGGTGGTACTGAATTCTCTTAGCTTTTGCTTGTCTGTAAAGCTTTTGATTTTTCCATCAAATCTGAATGAGAGCCTTGCTGGGTAGAGTATTTTCAGTTGTAGGTTCTTCTCTTTCATCATTTAAAATATTTTGTGCCACTCCCTTCTGGCCTGCAGAGTTTCTGCTGAAAATCAGCTGATAACCTTATGGGAGTTCCCTTGTATGTTATTTATCATTTTTCCCTTTTTGCTTTTAATATTTTTCCTTTATCTTTAATTTTTGTCAGTTTGATTACTGTGTGTCTCAGCATGTGCCTCCTTGGGTTTATCCTGCCTGGGACTCTGTGCTTCCTGGACTTGAGTGACTGCTTCCTTTCCCATGTTAGGGAAGTTTTCAGCTAATATCTCTTCAATTATTTTGTCAGGTCTTTTCTCTCTCTCATCTTCTGGGACCCCTATAATGCGAATGTTGGTGCATTTAATGTTGTCCCAGAGGGCTCTTAGGCTGTCTTCATTTCTTTTCATTCTTTTTTGTTTATTCTGTTCCACAGCAGTAATTTCCAACATTCTGTCTTCCAGGTCACTTATCTGTTCTTCTGCCTCCGTTATTCTGCTATTGATCCCTTCTAGTGTATTTTTCATTTCAGTTATTATATTGTTCATCTCTGTTTGTTCTTTAGTTTTTCTAGGTCTTTGTTAAACATTTCTTGCATCTTGTTGATCCTTGCCTCCATTCTTTTTCTGAGATCCTGAATCATCTTCATGATTATTATTCTGAATTCTTTTTCTGGAAGATTGCCTCTCCACTTCAGTTAGTCGTTTTTCTGGGGTGTTACCTTGTTCCTTCATCTGGGACATAATCCTCTGCCGTTTCGTTTTGTGTAACTTTCTGTGATTGTGGTTTTGTTCCGCAGGCTGCTGGATTGTAGTTCTTCTTGCTTCTGCTGTCTGCCCTCTGGTGGATGAGGGCAAGAAACTATCCAAGAAACTCGTGCAAGCTTCCTGATGGGAGGGACTGGTGGTGGATACAGCTGGGTCTTGTCCCTCTGGTGGGCAGGACCTCCTCAGTAAAACTATAATCTGCTTGTCTGCTGATGGGTGGGGCCATGTCCCCTCCCTGTTGGTTGTTTGGCCTGAGGTGACCCAGTACTGGAGCCTACAGGCTGTTTGGTGGGGCTAATAGTGACCTCCAGGAGGGTTCACACTAATGAGTACTTCCCAGAACTGCTTCTTCCAGTGTCATTGTCCCCACAATGAGCCACAGCTGTCCTCCACCTCGGTAGGAGACCCTCCAATACTAGCAGGTAGGTCTGGCCCAGTCTTTATGGGGTCACTGCTTTTTTCCCCTGGTTACTGGTGCACATAATACTTTTTGTGTAGCCTCGAAGAGTGGAATTTCTGTTTCCTCCAGTCCTGTGGAAGTCCTGTAGTCAAATCCTGCTGGCTTTCAAAGCTGGATTCTCTGGGTACTCCTCCTCCTGTTGCCAGACCCCCCAGGCTGGGAAGCCTGACGTGGGGCTCAGAACTTTCACTCCAGTGGAGAGCTTCTGCGGTGTAATTGTTTTCCAGTTTGTGGGTTGCCCACGCAGCAGGTATGGTATTTGATTTTATCACTATTGCGCCCCTCCTACCATCCCGTTGTGGTTTCTCCTTTGTCTTTGGAAGTAGGGTGTCTTTTTTGGTGTTGATGGTTGTTCAGCAGTTAGTTGTGATTCCGGTGTTCTCGTAAGAAGAGGTGAGTGCACGTCCTTCTACTCTGCCATCATGAGCTGAACCCACAATGTGTTGACTTTAGTTGCCAGGCTTGTCTCCTAATCTGTGCCAGCTTTCTACAGCAGCTTCAAGCACAGAACAGCAACCAAAGGCCAGAAAGAGAAAGGAGTCTTTTCTCATGGGCCTTTTGAAGAATAGGAAAACTTTTCCAGAAGCCCCTCTTCAGACTTTCCCTCCTTCCTCATGTCCAGGATTATGTTGTAGTTCTTCTTCTAAACCACTGACTCTAAGAGGAATAGAATTAACAAAACTGACTAAGATTAATCCAGGTATCCACTGAGCCTTAGGAGTGGCCATCTCTCCTGAAGTACCTGGCTGCCTGAGAGCCAACCTGAACTGAGGTCCTGTAAAGCAAGAGAGAAGGAAAGGAATGGCTATTCAGTGGGTAACTGAGTGTGTCTGCCACAAATCATGGTCGACTATTATATATGTATCAGTCACTCAGTTAAATTTGGTAGGGCTAACTCTAACACAATTGTGGAGCAAGTCTCCACTCTCTTTCTAACTTGGAGAGATTCTGTATTGGTTTCCTATTGATATAACAAATATATAACAAATTATCACAAACTTAGTAGCTTAAAATAATGCACATTTATTATTTTATAGTTCTGGAAGTCAGATATCTGAGATGAGTCTCACTGGGCTAAAAATCAAGGTGATGGCAGGGCTGCATTCCTTCTGGAGGCTCTAAGGGAGAATGGATTTCCCTGTCTTTCGCAGCTTCTAGAGGCTGTATTCCTTGGCTTCTGGTCATCTTCAAAGCCAGCATGCTTGGGTAGAGTTCTTCTCATGCTGCCATTCCTCGGGCTCTCTTTCTTCTGCTTCCCTTTCCTACTAAGGAACTTTGTGATACATTGGGCCCACTTGAATGATCCAGAATAATCCTCTGTCACAAGGTCAGCTAACTAGCAACCTTAATTCTATCTGCAATCTTAATTCTCCTTGACATGAAACCTAACATATTCACAGGTTCTGAACACTAGGTACGTAGGTATCTTTGAAGGGCAATTATTCTGCCTACCACAGTGACTATTTTCACCCTTCAGATACTAAGGACTCTCCCAGCAGTGTCTATGGGAATGAGCACAGCATCTGGGTTTGAATTTTAGCTTCTCTACTTACATAGTACAGGTATGTGTACTTGGACAAGTTATATGACTTCTGTAAGATTTAGTGTCTTCATATATAAAATGAAATTAATATTAATTATCTCAAAGGGTAGTTGTAAGAATTTAGTAAGGCTATCTATGGAAAACGCCTAATAAGCTGCTATGCTCAGAATATATGTTCAGTAAGACGGCATTGTCACCATTTCCTTCATCTCTGAAAGCCTATGGATATTATATAACCACTGCTTCTATTACTAGAGGTATGGATTCTAATGCTAGTTTTCCTAGCCATGTAATCATTGGCTGGGTATTAAATTTTTCTGAGGTTAAGTTTTCTCATCTGTAAAATGGGAATAATAAAAGTCTTTTCCTAGAGGAGGTGAAGATGAAATGAAATAGCATGTACTTATTGCCTAGCATGGTTCCTGATGGATACGAGTCATCCGTTAAATTCAGTTCCCTTCTTTTCCCCAATGCCTGTTCTCACAAGAGCTTTACAACTCATTCACCAAGGCAGTGGTTCTCAAACTTTAGTGCACAACAGAATCATCTAGAAAATTTGTTTAAAATACAACTTCTTGGGTCTTACTCCACTCCTACCAAGTCAGGAATTTGGAGATAGGAAGGGGGGCTGGATAGTCTGTATGAAGACATAAATAATTGATCAAACTTTCACGTAATATCTTTCACAGAAATACTTCGATTTTAACACTGAACAAAGTATCTTAAGGGTTTAACTAGGAAATTTCAGGCATCAGCCAGCAGGTATTGGAGATATTTTGAGGGGATGCTAGACCTTGCCAGTGTTTCTGAATTAGAACATATATCAGGGCAAAAAGAGTTTAGATGAAGAAGGAGAAAGAAAACCAATGGTTACTTAGATTTCCTGTGCATTACTCCATATTACCTTTGTCTTCATTAAAGTGGGAAGTGGGGAGCTGGTGGTAAAATATTTAGCATTAAATTATAGAGATTTTACAAAGATGGCCTCTGTGGATGCTCCTTTTTATGTGATAAAAGTACCTTAATATTATCTCAACATGTTCTTCACTCTGACCAAATTACTAATACTTTGATGGTGCTTCATGTCCCTTCCCATTAGTAATGTTCTCACAAGTGAAGAGAATGAAAGAAGGTAAGAAGATACTGGATTTTATCATCTGTTCTGCCCTGTTCATCCTTGCTTGTAGGTAGGCTCCCTTTTTATTCCACATTGAGCTCCACCCAAATAATAACTCCACTCTCAGTATGTAAATATACAGCGATAAGACATTAGAAAATGTTTTTGTTAACAGGAATATTAAAGCAAAAGAACAAATTGCAATGTATTAGATAATATCCAATAGATATTTTCTCAGGGAAATTTTTTTGAACTACAGTTGTTGCTAAAGAGGAGAAATTTAATCCACGCATGCTATTGGTTATGATTTTTTTCCCGCAAAAGTGGGATCAGGAAAAGGGACACCAAAGCTGTACTGACCGAATTCCCAGGTTTGTGGAATCAGAAGGGATTCTTGCTATTCAGTTATGCCTGGCTGAAGACAGTGCATTTTCTTCTATGATGTTTATGTCACTTTTCATTAATTCTGAGAGGCCTGTTCCTTTAGAAACCAGGGTAAACAAAGTAGTGTATTGGATTAGATCTCTACCGTGAATAAATTTATTTTCTAGCAAGTGTAAAAAACGAGTAAGGCCAAAACCCCCCAGAGCAGAAAATGTCACAGTGATTGCTAATACATTACTGCGCAGAAAAAGGCCTAATAAAACCCCTATTAGGATGTCATACCTGCTTACGACTGAATTCTCCAGAAAGTTTATTTGATATGTCTAAGCCAATTATCAAAGTCTTAGTGATAAGAAGCAGCTCACTGGACCTGAATGTGTCAGAATAGAATGACTAAATTGTGGGAATTCATGGGCCTCTGCTTTGAATAATTAACTTGCCTCTTTGTAGAATGCATACACTTTGGAAACTAATTTTCTCTTTGCACAAAGCATTTTGCCCTTGTGCTGCCTTTGAAAAGTAAGCTGTTTAGCTGTAAGATTATTCCCTTTTTCATTATATCTGCCTCGAGCTTCTTTCCCTATCTTTAGGCCCAGCCTTCTCTTTGCTCTTTGTCTTGGTGGCATCATTCTGATGACACCGATGTAGCCTTCAACAGGAAACGTGATATGCAGTGATGACATTTCCTCTAAATGGAATTTAAGCATTTGCTCTGCAATGATATTATAATGCTTCATCTGTCTTTGCATTTTACTCTGACTAAAATGCAAAGTTTATTTTTAAGGAATTTCAAGACTGTTTTCCCTCAGGAGAGAAGCAGAAGTGTTGGTTGCATTTATCATTTTGTAGATAAAAAGTAAAACTGATCCGTGTCTGTTTGGAATTACAAAATCAATAACCAGACCTGGTTGTGCAAATGACCAGACAATTCAAAAGGCCTTTTTCCCCACAAATGGGCCAAACAGATCCCTTGTTCTGGTAACACGTAGGCAAGTGTTTCTCAGTCTTTGGGTTGTGATATGGACAACTATCTTATGTTCCTTCTCCAGCTCTAAGATAGACATCACAGTAGGGTTTCATCAGTGTTGTGCGCTGACACCATCCCCCTGGAGACTTCCCTGATAAAGTTTTCCACGCCCTTTGGAGACCTATCGGTCTACTAGTGAGAGAAAGAATCACTGGAGAGCATGGGTAGAAACCATCAAGCAACGGGTATTTTGGCTTGTTTTATGATCTAGGATTTGACATTTCTTCTTCCAGCAGTTTTTGTTTGGTAACTGCAATTGACATCTGGTGGCTACACACCTGGCAAAAGGCTCATGAAGATTAATGAGCATTTAAAATTCATTGGAAGAAACACAGGGTAGTATGTAGTCTCAACTTATATTTCTGGACGCACATTCCTATGCAACAGAAAAGGTCTCTTCCAACTCTGATTCTAAGAAACCTGTTTAGGAAGACCTGCCTTCCCCAGAGGAGTTGAATTACTTGGCATCATGTCCCACGTTTCAGTCCATACAGCGAGCTTCTAACAAAATCTTACAGGAAGAATTAAACTGTACCTTAAATAAATTTCAAAACCACATGTTCTGTATAGGGCTGCTTTTCTTTCACATTCACTCAAATAATCAATAAAGTCCATGAAAACGGCTTAGCATGATGGAGTCTGCAATGAGGTAAATCACTGAAGTAACCTCCGTGGAGACTGATTTTCAGGATTCACAAAATTTGCCGAAATAGAATGGTATACAAGTGTTCGTGGGCAAAGTACGTCGGTGTTCATCCCCTCCTCTTCTGGGTCTATTTCAAAATGTCCTATCCAGATTTCGAATCCTATCTAGACTTTGAAGATTTCTTGTAAAAACAGCTCTCACTACAGCTTTCTTCCTTCTGTCCACACTCATTGCTGTAGCTGTGGCTATTTTACAATATCCACAATAGGAAAGAAAAAAGGCAAAGAGCAAAAGCCTCTGGATTCTTACCCACTGATAACTGTATCGACTGGTATGATCCTCTAGGGTGATTCTCAAGGAGAGTAAAAATAAAAGCAAATGCTTGAGAATAAAATTACTCCCTCTCATTTAAAAATATGCTTTTGGAAGGAGGTTGGTGATCATAAAAGGCAAATAAATGATGATAGGATGTCACAACTCCAAAACTGATTAAGAATCACTGCTCTGAGAACTTACGTTCTAAAGAAAGCATCCCGCATCTGTACAAGTGTCTCTTATACATATGCTAATCAGTTCCACTGATAATTTTAGCTTTTGGTTTGTTTTCTTCCTGTTCTTCCTGTTATTTTATGTTCTTCTTTGCTCAACTTCATAGGCACATCCAGGGGAACACAATTGCTTATCATTCAAGTTTGGGGGAGTATGTTGGGAATATGTAATAGTCTTCGGCACTAGATGTTTTCCTTCATGAAGTAGAATTTGATGAGTGCTTTTGAATAATAAGAATGGTTTGGGGTGACTGGAAGAAATCAGGGAGTACAGTACAGATTTATATCTCCAGTCAGATTAAAATATTTATATATTTCTGGACATAATAACCTCCTGATTCCTTCATCTCTTCTCGAAACAGATTGTATTAAAAGGAAACACTTGAAGTGTGGCATTGCAGTGGACTCATGAACCATTTATTCAGGCTTCCTCTTTGCACCTGGAAAGAGGGAAAGAGAAACACTTCTCTTCAACTATGGCCTGTAACAAGGATTGTTACGCCATGTCTAAAGCAGCTCTCTGAGGCTGATAAAAACCTTGTTTTGAAAACGAAGATGCTTCAACCAGCTCCCTTTGACAGTATCACTGTCAGCTGGCATTCAGGCACACAAATCCACAAGCAGAGCCCCACCCCTTGTGCAACATGGCTAAGCAGCTCTGCTGTCTGCCTGGGTCTTGCCTCCCCGGGAGAGCTAAGCCCACCTCCTGGGTTTCTCATCCTTTACTTTATTGCCTCCCTTTAGGCTCCCTGCATCATATTTAATTCCTCTTTCTGCTTTGGTGTCTCCATCTTTCTCAGCTCTTTCCATCTTTCTAATTTGGTCCCTACTCACTTTTGTATTTCATATCCTCCCCCCCACAGCTTCCTACCTCTACTCTCCTTCTGCCCCTGATCGCCTGACCTTAACTTCCATTGACCTACCTCAGCTGGGAACCAGAGATGAAGGGAGCTCACTGACGCAGTCCATGTCGATTAGCCTCCCCGGTCACTAAACAGGTTGGCAGAGGGTGAATAATAAGGGAGACAAGAAGAAGATATCCAGCATACTGGGCAATATGCATGGCATGCAGAAACTATTATTTTTTGGACCTTCTGTTCACTCTAAATTTGTGCAAAATTCTAAGCACATTTATTTTCCTTTATAAAAATTATTGTTTGTCAAAAGAACAGAGTGCTCAGATATGTAACATATGTTGATTATTATCTTAAGTCCTTCAGATATGTAGAGCTTGACTCTAAGAAGGAAAATTTTACGCTTCCTCATCTGTGCTCAGTGACATCCCTTTCTGACGGTCAGTGTTATAGCATCTTTCTAAAGTAGCTGTCTTAGTGAAAAATCACTTTGGGGCAGGTTGCTCTTGCCATACAAGACCCTCCTAGGGTTAGGTAAAGTGGAGTTTACCTGAAGGAAGAGAGCATTCTCAGTGATCCCGAGAGATGAGAGTTATTGGTTCTGTGATGTGTACCTTTCCCGCCTGAGAAATGCTGACTGGAATTCTTTTGATTCTTGTAGTTTCAAGCCTTTTCAACTACATCTTTAGATAAATAGACTTGGCATATTTGACTCCAAACTTCCATAAAAGTCCAACTCTGTCTTGTCTTAATGCAAGATAAGACAGAGTTTTAGCCTTAGTCTGAATTTGTTTTAGTTTTAGTCTGAATTTGTGAAAGTATCACTGAGTCAGAATTTGCCATGTAGTGGTCTGCTTACTTAAGTCCACTAAAAGTTTTTGTCTGTTTTAGTTTTGTTTTCTCACAAGCCAAATATTAAGACAGTTGGGGAATAGGACAAGCTAATGACATGTTTGGTTTTGCAGGCACTATATCCTAAACTAACCCAACCTCAGTTCATTCGTTTTTCAAGGGTGGTGTGTGCTTGGGTTGAGTAGTGAGCTCCTTGTCCTTTGAAAAACATTGATCTTAGGAATTTTGATTTTGTATTTCGAATAAAGTTGTGATAATGTACAAAGGAAGGAAAACTTTAGATTTGAGTTTAGGTGACATGGCCACACATGACTAAGTTATGAAAAGCATGTCCTCAGGAAAAAAAGGAAGGAAGAATTGAGAAAAATTTTACATACACTATTTTGCAGCTTGACTTTTGTGTGTTTAGTTTAATAGCTCTAGTTTGTCCTATTAAAATGATTTGCTTTATTATAGTTTATTTCTACTGTGGAGATACAGTCCTTTGTGAAATCCTAACCAGGCCTTGTGTTTTAAAAAAATTCCATATATGCGGGTCAGATATTGCTTTACAAAAGGTGGCCTGAGGAACAAATGCTTTTTACAACAATCTTAAAATCACTAGGTAGGACCATATTATAACATAAGAACTGGGAAATTGTGTTTGTGGTGAATGTTAACCACACCACATAAAATGTGTATAATCCTACTTTGGAATATATAATTCAGGGTCTAGCTGAATACAGGCTATAATGGATAGCATTGGGCTGGGTTGTTTCAAGATGACAGGACGGAGCATTGAGCTTGTGATGGTAGAGACATTTTAAGTGACATGGCAGGAGAATTCTTTGAGCTCTTCAGTAGAGCAGATAGGGCTTCAACAGCCTGAGGAAACTGCCAAGTATCACCTTATGGACTTGGCTAATTTCTAGGAAGCTCTGTGTCAAATTTTCTACCTTTAGTATAGAATATGATGGCATGAGCTTTGGGTAGTAACCGTACAGATTCATCTTATGTTTTTTTTCCCCTGTTTCCACATTTATTTATTACATTTTATATTAAGAGAGGATTTGTGTGAGTGGAGAGTCTTTCCTGGCACTATGTTCCTGCAAAGCTTCTGGGTTCCATTTTGTGCCATTCCTCAGAAAACCAGACTGAGAGTCTAATCCTTCACGGGACAGACAAATGATGTGGCATCAGAGCTGGTAAGTTCACAGTGTGGATTTTGTGTTCTGTTTAACTTAAATCCAAATCTTCTGTACTTATTAAAAATGAAGCTCTCTTCCGCTTTGGAATCAAATATAGTCTTAGCTACTCTCTCCTTGGGATCTTGGGAAGCATGGAAAATTCTCAGCCCATTTGCTTCTTAATGTGTTTTTGAGTACATGTTTTAAAAAAACAAATATGATATCATCATTATGTAATTAAAAATTGGATGGTGCAGGATTTTAAAAAAATCATTTCTCATTAAAGATAAATATATACCCATGTATCACTGATCCTTAATCTTGAACATTATCTGTTTTGTGACAATTAGATGGTTGCTGTAGTTACTTTACGAAGTCGGGTTTACAATGTAAAGACGCTAAGCATAAAAAAAGTAGAAGAATATAACAAACAAATAAGAGCTTTTTAAGGGGCAGTTCTATTTGATACAACGAAAAAAATCACAGAATGAAACAAGAAAAAAAACTGTATCCTCTTGAAGGACCATCCTTCAAACAAGTAAGAGCAAGATGGCATTCAAATCTGGGGGGGCTGTCTGGGCAGCAATGGTGGGGGTGAATCACCACCTGTCTTATTTTAATAACCTCTCCAGTATCTACAAGCTTTTGTAAAGTCAGAATGCTGTTTGTTTATTTAAAGCAGCCCATTATATAAGGATTCTACACATATCCCTTAGCAAATCCGAGACAGTCTTGCTTAGAGCCTTACAGAATTTATTTTCCTTTATAAATCAGCTAACAGACCTAATAAATCAGGTTTTCTGTTTCCTCCTCCTGGATATCTCTTGTCAACCCAGATTATCTACCACTTCCCTCTACTCCAGTTGGTCCCCTAAGCACTGAATTTCAATCAAATGGCATTGCTCAGATCTCCTGCCAGCATTTAGGAGGGGCAGGCTCTCAGTTTTACTTGTGCCCCGTGGTCAGTGTTCCTGCCTGCTGTGAATCACATGGGTTCACGCACTGGAGCAGGTGGGAATGACCAGAACTCCCCTACTGCTCAGTGTTCACTTCTGACCCATTACCACCAAGGATGGCTGGATGGTCTTCAGGTTATGGCCCTTAGTTACGTTACCTTTGTAGTTTCTAACAAGCAGCAGAGGCTCAGCAAATCTTGGTTGCATATATAAATGAGTGCATTGAAGCCTTCTCAAAATGTGACTAATTCTTTATAGCCTTTATTAATATTATAATTTTACATCTATTTGTATGATTATATCAATAGACTGATATGTCTAGTTCTCAACCTTAGTTACCCTTTGGAATCTTTTGGGGACCTTTAAAACGTATTCATGTGTGGGCCTCACCTCAGGAGCTTTTGATTTTATTGGTCTGGGGTTGGCTGTGCACTGGGAACTGTGAAAACTCCCTGGATGATTCCAATATACAACCAAGGTTGAAAGCTGCTGTTATAGACTGTAAACTCCTTTAGGTAAAGGATCACATTTTCTGCTCACCATGATATTCCAGCACTTAGTTCAGTGTCTAGCATCTAGCAGGTACTCAACAAATGATTGTTGAGTGAATAAATAAAAGTTTGAAAACATGGTTTGTAATAACTCTTGAGGATAGCACAATAAAAAGAGATTAATTGAATAGAGGTTTTTCTGAAGATGCTTCTGGTATGTTACGTTACCTGTGATGAAGCTCATATGGCCACAGTGTGGTCTTAAAGGACGCTACTCCTGAAACATCCAGGGATCGTCTCAGGGAGCAGAGGTCTCCCAGTCTCTGGGCGTTTTAGAAGCTGTCGCTCACATTGGCCTATTTCAGGATGGATGGTGTGATGGTTGAGCAGATGAAACTACTGGAAAAACAATTTTTTTTGAAACTCTACAGCTCTTTCTTTAAATTTCTAATCAGAAGGAAAATGTTAAAGCTTGGAGATTTTGTATGCAAAGCTCCTTGACTGTTAATTAGGTGAGCATTAGGAGGAAGAAAAAAAGAAGAAAAAAAGTGGTATCCTCAGTAAATGAGGAGAAAAATGCTTGCACAGTAGTAGATCAGCAGGTAATTTAAAGATGAAAAAAAACGAGCAGGGGAAAATTCAGGGCTAGGGTTATGTGATTGACCAAGAAATGCAAATTTTTTTCTTTTAAAGAAAAAGCTGACTTTTAATTTTTTTATAGTATCATTCGGAAATGATTGAATTTAGGTGAAGTATAGTGCATTTGGAAAGATACAGCTTAAGTGGCGAGATTCAGAGCTGAAGTGTGGATTCTCATCCTGCTCCAGTTACCTGTTTTGCTGGATGACCTTGGTGTTCTTTCCTCCCCCTTGGTAGCTCCTGCCCCACTTGCCTTCGTGACTCCCGAGATGTTAAGTTGGCCCCATGCTTCAGCCTGGCTGCGTCTCTGGTGAGGAAAGGGCAACGGTGTGGAGTACCCTAGGAGGTGAGGCCGCTGCCTGGTGTTACCTGCTGCCAGGGGTTACCTGCCACAGCAGTGTGAAAAGAATTTCAACATAAAACAGTGTCTATGCCTCTATCGCTTATGAGATAGAGGTTGTCACTCAGAAAGGCCAGCCCCCAGACAGCTCTCCCGCCCATCTCATCTCCTTTAAAGAGGTGAGAGGAAGACTCAGCCTCACAGGAATAGTCTCACAATGAAGTGGAAACCCTTCAGTCATCTCACCCCAGTTGTCCATATACAGGACCAGCAGTGTTGAACTGTTCATCCTCCGAACAAAGAGCAGTGTGTCTTCTTAGATATATCCGTGGAGAGAAGCTTCGTTCGTTTGTGGTTACTCTGACGATCAGGGACCCTTAAAAACATTTTTATGTCATTCTGATCCTGTGACATCTTTGTTTGAAACCCTTTAGCTGTGCCCCTTCAGATATGGAAAAAGTCCCAAAATGTTAGCAGGGGAGATATTGAACATTGTAAATAACCATTATGGCATCAAAGTGGACACTGGTCTAGAACAGGAAAGGAGATTGGAGGTCCTAGACCCAGTTATTACCATTTAGTTGTGAGGAGCTCTGAACGTCCCAGTGGAGTGGAGGATGGCAACCAGGGACCCCATTCCAACTGATACGGAAGTTTTGATTTTGTAGCAAGACGTTGTAACTATTGTAGCTAGATGTTGTAGCTAGGTGTGTACCCAGTTTATTAGCTGACCTAAGTGCATCTCCGTTAGCTAGCCCCAGCCTATGCCTCTGGCTTAACTTCTGCTTTTCTTCTCTTACACTCTAATCTCCAGCTTTGCTGCACCAATTGCTATTCCCTGAGTGTGCGAGATGGTTTCCCATTTTTGTGACTTTGCACGTACTCTTCCCTGTGCCTGGTATATTTTTCCCTTTCTTGAATTTCTGCAAAATCTCCTACTCTTCCCTCAAGATCCTGCTCAATTGCCACCCTTGCCCCCAGCCACACTGCGGTAGCATTTTTATCACCCTTCCTTTGTGTCCCTGCATTCTTCTTCGTATGCCTCTATGATTGTCTGTCTCACTGAAATGATAATTATTTATTTACATTTCTAGCTCTCCACTAGATTGTGAATTCCTTTCAGGGCACAGAGTAGACGTGGTATCCACATTCATATCCTCAGGACATGGCAGGTACTTGATAAATGTTTGTTCAGTGAACCAATGAATGAATTCTTTTGTGTAAATAGAGAGCAAGGGGTCAACATTCTCATGTAGGGATATTTTATACAGTTGTGAACTCCCCTCACTCCTTTTTATTTTATCCTTAATATTATCTCATGTAGGTTAAATAATATTACATCTTTTAATCTTCCTCCAGAAAACTTTTTTCCTCTTTCTAGTCAACTTTGCCTTTTTGGCCTTTATTTTCTCTCCGTTATTTAAAAAGTGTCATGGCCAGTACTAGACACAGAACATGTTTAAGGTATGAGCTGATGAATGGGACATTGGAAGGCTTATTTTGGAGTCCTTGGGGGTCACACTCCTTCCAGGGCATTCTTTGCTCATTTCCTCTCTTTCCTGATGACAGTATTTCATTGCTGACTCACACTCAGTTTGTCTACTCTGATTCCTGCCATGATTATTTGTGACTTGGTTCTTGGTTGTCTCTTTCCATCCTGTATTTATCCAGGTCTGGTTTTGTCCCCAAATGCTCCAGCTCGATCTGACCTATTTTTCTTTTCCCTCTTAGGACGTGTGTATTCTGGTTTTCAAGCCCACTTTGGCTTTTAGGTTGTCTTTCAGGATGTGTGCAATTCTGTCTCATTTGGTCATTTCTTTGGATTTGAGGATCTTATTCTTAATAGAAGCAGTCTTTGTTGGCTAGATTGAATAGGGACTGTAGCCTTGGCAGTCTTTACAGATGTATTGAGTAGGATATTAGTTCCAGTAGGAGATGTGCATAGTTATGTCTACAGAATATGGTAAAACCAGTAAAATGTTGCCTTCCTACTGTTTTATGGGTAAAGTGATGAGGCAAAAAAAAAAAAAAAACCAACAAAAAACGTGGTGATGACAAGGGAGGTGGACAGCACAGTTAGAAGAGCACAGTGGCACATTGCCACGTAAGTCAGCTTGCCTGGGTTTGAATTAGTTCTGCCACGTCTTAGCTGTGTGCCTCTAGGCTGGTCATTTAACTTTTCTGAGCCTAAACATGTTCATCTGTTTAATGGTAATAATAATAGTATCTGCCTCATAGGGATTTTGTAAAAATCAAATATGTGAATGCTTGCTTATAAAGTGCTTAGCACTATTTCTGGCAAGTAGCAAATGGTCAATGTTAACAATTACCACTTAATCCCTTTACACGATGTATTTATTATACTATTGATCTCCCCATAGATGTCTTTGTCTGAATGTGGTTTCCCTTTCTTCCCCCTTCCCTCACTTTAGCTAAAGATCTTAAGAGTTAACATCTGCATCTTTTAAATGAAGGAGATGGCCTGGATTGGTCATTTTCCAAATGATACACCATAGTAGAGACCTGGGAATTCCCCAAAGGCTCCTTGAGAAGGCCTGGGAATGGTACAAGTAGGCACAGCTACAGCCCTTGCTCTCCCATGGGAGAGAGCAAGCCCCCTTTCTCTGTTTTACATATTGGACTTTCACCCTACTGTTTGCTTAAAGAAAGAGTTCTTGAAGCTAAAGGAAGTTAGAAAATTCCCTTCCAGCTTGAAAATAAGTGATTTTGAATGTAGAACATAATGAAAATTTGATTTCTACCATTGTTTTGTGAACGCTGAATTAACAATTTGGAGGAATTGCATTACATGTTGCCTCATCCAATGATGTAATAATCAAATAAAATAGATTCTAATCCTGTTTAGTCAGCTTCCCTCTGTTGTTCTCAGTCTGCTTTGAGAAGACTGTCAAATTGAATTTGCTGTCCTTCCTGTTTGCCAAAGTTTATTATTTCAATTTACAGCAGCAGAGATGTTATAACCTGGTCTTTTATGTACTCTGTTGTGTTAGCTCTGATATTGTGCCAATCTGCACAAGAGAGTAATTACGGAATGATGGGCCTTCCCTTGCTTTCAGAAAAGCAACAGGCAGGTCTTTCTGATGTCTAGAGGGGTTGTGTGTTGGAAGCAGAATCGGGATGGGGGGATTTAATCTGCTTTTCTTATAAATACCTGAAGAAATCCCAATAAAATACTATTTAAATATTTTTTCACAAAGCCATAAAGAGGCTAATACCAAGTAAAGCATGAGCTGTATCTAGGAAAAGATGCTTTGAAAAGAGAGGGATAAGATCAAGCTCTAAATGCGTTTAATTCATTAGCCATAAAGCATGCCGAGCTGGGTCTGTAATGATATCAGAGCATTCAGGGGAAGATTCAGAATGAGGTCTCAAAAATCCCACGTGGAAGCTCCTGTGACTGTCTACAATCTGTTCTGTAGCTACCTTGGTCAGATTATGTTGGCTTTAAGCAGGGAAGGAGATTAGGCTCTGCCTTTCCCATCTGCCATTTAACACTGAATCCTAACGCTTAAGTTGGCCAGGGTGATAACATAGTAAGAAAACAAGCGAAAATTACTTCTTTATTTACACTCAAATATGATAATGGCAATGTATGCTTGTTGTTAAAATTCTAAATGTGCAAAAATTCATAGCCAATTCCTGGTTTTCTCTTTCTTAGTTTCTGAATTCCATGCCTCGAGGTAATCACTGATAATAGTTGAAAGCGGATCCATTTGGAGTTTTTCCTTGTATAGACAAATACACACACTCGTATGTACATATAAATACATACAAAAATACGCACACATAATTACACCTGCACATGTTACATAGATTAAAAATATAGATGGGATTTTATTTTTCCTTAATTTTATATGTTTGATACCTTTTCATGTAAGTATGTAAAGATTTACCTCACTTTGTAAGAATGAGAATCACATTTCAAGGGGACTTTTAAACTGCTTCTTTCAGTAAAAACCCAGCAGGTAGCACAGGGCGGGGGTCGGGGGGTGGGGAGGCTTCCACCACCACCTGCATTCACAGGCCTCTGCCTCTGACCTGCCTGACCTGGGAAATGGTTCTGTTTTTAAAGGCAGCCTCAGGCATGGTTAAGAAGCATGTCTCCTGTTCACGAAGGCTCAGACCCCTGTTGTGAAAGAAAATGACACCTTAATCGAGTTGGTTTTCTGTCCAGCAAATTACACCAACTTCCCTTTGGGAAATGAGGGAATGCTGCTGTGACTGGGACACACGTCTGCCAGGGCCTGGTGGGGCGGAGAGCACCCTCCCACAGAGGCAGCCTCGTCGGACTTCTCTCCCATTAGCTAACAGAGCTGGCTTAAGTGAGCCGTCCATTCAGCAGGCCCGACTGATTTGCTGATACCATGGACTAGCGGGGAAAGTTCTTAAACTAATTCACTTAAGATAAGGGGATGGCTTCTCCTCAAAGGCAAAGCAAGGAAAGATCCTCCACTTCTCAGTAAGCCTGTCCAAATTGTCCGCCAGCCACTCGAGGATGAAATTGAGTCTAACACTACAGCGTGTATACCTAGGAGTACACTTTGCCAGTAAATATGTAAAGGGTATAAGCTAAGCTTCTCCATCATTTACCTGCATTTTGTTTGGATGACAAGAAGTGGCAGAGTGCACTGCAGAGTGAGATTAGGTGCTTGAAATGTGGCTGCAGAGATTAAATGAGTATTTCTTGAGGCGCCCTTCATTATGGGGAAATGGTAGAGGACAGATTTCCTGAAGGGTTTTCCACTTGGCTGCATGATTAAGTGTTCAGGGAACTATATAATTGGTAATATACTTTTTTTTATATTCCTGTGTAAATAATTTCTTTATTTAAACTTCACAATGTGTAATATTTAAACACTTGTCAAGGAATAACTCACTGGTGGCAGAAAATTCTAAAAGTCTAACAGCGGGATTAAGGGTGTGATGGCTGTAGCTGATTGATCTCTCTAGTTTTCTTGAAGAGGAATCTTACCACAGGGGTATAATTTGGGAAATAGAACCATACAGTGTCAGTAATTTGAGCAGTTATGTGGGAAACTCTGAATCCGCCTCAAATTGGTCTGCTTTTATTTTTTTAAACAGGGTTGAAAGTATGTTTTTAATTCTCCGTGCCTGTGTGTATATATGTATTTAAAAAGTTTTTTTTAACATCTTTATTGGAGTATAATTGCTTTACAATGGTGTGTTAGTTTCTGCTGTATAACAAAGTGAATCAGCTATACGTATACATATATCCTCATATCCCCTCCCTCTTGCGTCTCTCTCCCTCCCACCCTCCCTGTCCCACCCCTCTAGGTGGTCGCAAAGCCCCGAGCTGATCTCCCTGTGCTATGCGGCTGCTTCCCACTAGCTATCTGTTTTACATTTGGTAGTGTATATATGTCCATGCCACTCTCTCACTTCTTCCCAGCTTACCCTTGTATATATGTATTATAGTCAGTTTTGTTGTTGTGTTTTTGATGTTTTAAATTTTATTTGAAGTCAAATAAGGGAAATATATGACTCTACCCTAATCTGTGAGATCTGTCATGGGTTTAAGTATATTGCCCATGTATCGAGACGGTGTCAAAGTCATTTGTGTAAATAATAACAGAAAGGAGCACTACCAATTCATCACGCGTGGGGATATAGTGTGTTGAAGGAATTTACTAGGAAATCAGTATTTGTCATCACGTTTGTCATGGTTTATAAATCCCAGCCTAATTTACAAGGGTTTAAGGCCTTTCACCCAAACATAAAAAGTGACCCATTAAAGTTAACGAGCCTTCTTTATCTGGACTCATCTTTTAAATCTACCATGTGATTAAATGTAATGAAAGGGAGATGGGGGGCATTTAAAGTGCAGCGGAGAGTGCTTTGGTGAGAGCCGAGGACTCAAGGAATTCTGAGACCAGGACGAACCAGATTTGCAAGTGACAGAAATAAAAACACCAAAGGAAGCCGACACTTTAAACAGTATGCTACTCATAAATTTGGTGGAACATTGGTGGGCAAACATTTCGAAAGGATGAAGATTAGTAATAGGTGCAGAGGGATTTGGGTAGGATGGAAAAGGCCCTGAAGTTATGCTGTATCACTGCCAAACAGATACAGTAGTTTATAACTGTATTTGGGGAAGAAAAGAAAATATTATATTGAGAATGTCTTAAGGAAGTGGGAACCATCACTTTGAAATGTATTCATCAAGAAAGAAAGAGTCCCTATCTCCCAGTGTCTGGGGTGTATGATGGGGCTAGGAACCTAACACTGGTAAGGACATTTAGCCAGTACAGATGACCTAATTGCATTGACCACCCCTCCAAGCTTAAGTACTCCAGCATTCTTCTCTTAACTCACCCCAGCTTTAAAAATCCCCCACCTTTTTCAGAGGAGTTGAGTTCAGTGTCTCTCTCTTATTGCAATAGTTTTTCTTTTATAGCACTCAGTCAACAGTTGTTGAATTGAATTTGAGGAACTTCAACTGATTTTATTTTCATGTATAGCATCAGTTTAGAAAAAAATAAAAGTCTTTATGAAGAATCCCAATGCTGGGAGGAATGTTTCGCAACAAGGGAAAATGATTTGATAGATGGCTTAAGGTATCTTAAGAAAGACAATCAAATGTAGTTTGAAGAATGAGATGATATTCTCTTTTAATGAAAGTTTATATAGCTGAATTATCTTCTCTGGAATAATTTAAAGTGAGTGACATTGTATAGAAGTGCCTAGCCAATTGCAAATGCTCAGGAATGTTTATTGCATGGCAAGGAGTTAGGTCTTCACTGAGTGGTGCTTATTTCCTGTATAGTCATCACAATGGGGAACCATTGCTATGGACTGGAATTGTGGGGCTGATCTGTGTCCTCCACGGTATTGATCAAGAAACAGAGACCCTTGGGACTTCCCTGGTGGTGCAGTGGTTAAGAACCCGCCTGCCAATGCCAGGGACATGGATTCGAGCTCTGGTCTGGGAAGATCCCACTTGCCTTGGAGCAACTAAGCCCATGTGCCACAACTACTGAGCCTGCGCTCTAGAGCTTGCAAGCCACAACTACTGAGCCCACGTGCCACAGCTACTGAAGCCCACACACCTGGAGCCTGTGCTCTGCAACAAGAGAAGCCACTGCAGTGAGAAGCCCACACACTGCAACGAAGAGTAGCCTCACTCACCTCAACTAGAGAAAGCCTGCGCGTGCAGCAACAAAGAGCCACTGCAGCCAAAAATTAAAAAATAATAATAAATTTAAAAAGAAAGAAAGAAAGAAAGAAGAAACAGAGAACCAAAGGTGGTGCTATGCCTATTTGGTGGAAGGAAGTGGAAACCAAGGTTGCCTTATGTCCAGTCTTGTGTTCTTTTTATTCTCTTCTAGAAATTTTAGGTCTACTCTGGTGTTATGTTTCGATTGGAAGGAGAAATTTAACTGATAAGACTTATGAAAAAGACAATCAACAGGATTGTTTAGATGAGAAATATAACTTGAAGAATGAGAAGATTCTTGCTCATCCATTGTTCCTTTTGGTAGATTGCAGCTACGTAGAGTTTTACAGTTGACATAGCTCTTTCACATGCATCATCTGATTTGATCCCCAAAACCAGGTTGAGGGGGCAAGAAACAGCTTGATTACATGATTTACCAAAGGTCACCTGACTGTAAATGGCAGAGTAGAAACTGGAATGAGATTTTTATCTCATCTAGTTTAGGAAAAAATCTGTCTCTTACTATGGGTAAGCAAAAGTAGGTCTTGAAGACAGAGTGTAGACAAAGAGAGAGTTAATAAAAAATAAAGAAAATAATAAATATGTTTATGACAGTTTTTTGTTTTAGGTGTAAATGTAAGCAAAGTACGGATAGCAGTGAAAATTTACAAGGGTCATACCTTGCCTGGAGATGGGGTTTGGATCAGGAAAGGCTGGCCCAAAGAAGTGACATGCACATTCTCAGGCTGGTATCCTGGCTCCTAGTTTAACAAGAGTTCAACACCAGTGGGCTCTGGTCAAAAAGCTTATCCTAGCAGTATTTGGAGAAATGGGAAGTACAATGAGATGGTAGTGTATTTTTTACCAAGCTAAATGTATTTAAAATAAAGGTCTTTCTCGTTTTCTGAGATTGCTTTTTCTTATTTATAGTTTTAAAGCACACTTTCTTTTATACAATAGTTGTTATGGTAAATAAGAATTGTTTTCAGTGAATTACTTGGGACTATAGAAAATTTCAAATCCTACAGCATCTCCCCAGTTTTATTTAAAATGTTTTTAGTTAGTGAAATCCCAAATTCTGGGAACCAGTGGTCTCTATCCTGTTGCAAACCCCAGCCCCACACTTGCTTTTTATTTTATGAGTAGAGGAAAGACCTTTGCTTTGACTAACCTAATAAGTCCAAGGAATAAAATTGCACTTATGTGGGAGATAGGATTAAAAATAATGAGGCAAAAACTCAGCAGCATAACGTTATTTCAGGAAATGGGAATAAACAGAGAATTTAAACACGTTATTTTTTATACTTGCTAGGAAGTTTCCTAGCTAGCTATCAAGTCCACCTTTATATAGATGAGGGTGAGAGACAGGGCAAAAGGAGAGCGAGTTGAAATTGAAAGCTGCTCTGACAAAGAGAAGGCAAAGGCTGGCTGGGGTGAGAAGAGGGAGAGGTTTCTTGATCCCCGTTGCTCTTCCTGCAGAGAATTCCTTTCTCTGTCTCTCCTCCTGGCCTTGTATGTATCTATCAACAGATTCTGTTCATGCCTTAGCTTTGCGGAAGCCTGTCAGGCTGGCAGAATGCCCTCCCTCATTGGAATGTGTCACAGTGCAGAGGGCAAAAGCAATCGATGGCCCTTCCTGGCCTCCACCTCTCCTCCTGCCCTTATAAATACTTTCATTTGCATTCTGTCACTGTGATTGTGGCTCATCCCTTTGCATTCTCCCTTTCTAGTTGAAAGTCATTAATCTGCAAATGCAACTAATTAGCCCTTTACTGTTCCGGGAGCAGAAAACACTGCTCACTCATCGTCCTGGTTTATTGGATGCCAGAAAAATGTACACTTAAGGATCAATGGATCTTGCCAATAGAAAGAGTGCTCTGTGTAATTACACAATTGGCCCTGGTAAGCTATCAAATGAGAATTGTGCAGAGGACCTAAAACCTGCCCTGGAAGCGTGCAGTTACCTAAACCATAGGCTTACATTTCTTATTTTCTCAAGTACGTTGTGCCCATTTTGTGAGGTGTGCCACCTCAATCCATCTTCTTGAAGAGTGAGGCACAGAAAATTGGTGAAATTGGGTGTATTTCAGCCCTGACATTTTTCTTTTTGGAGAAAGGTTGAACTCAGGACCTCAGGGTTGGTGTAAGATTGGAAAGGCCAAATCACTTTATCTTGTTTTTTCAGTGGGGAAAAAAAAAACCCAACAACTCTTGATCCCAAATAAAATAAGAACTAAAATGCTTATGCCTAGCCGGTTTTTTTCTTAAAGAAAAAAAAAAAAAAAAGACAAGACACAATTGACTACATGCCTCTGGAGAAAACTCCTGATTCCCTTAAAGGAAAATAATTTTTCTGCAGAGGCAAACGTGTAAAGCAAGTGAGAGGCAGGTTACCTGCCCACTGGGAAGCTGGACTGGAAAGGAGTTTAAGCCACAGAACATAGTCCCCAGTCACTAACACGGTATACAGTTGTGCTATGGGTGTCCATATGTTTGGGTCTGCGTCTATTTGTGTGTGATTACTAGTGTGTGTGTGTGTGTGTGTGTGTGTGTGTGTGTGTGCAGAAACCCTTTTTGCCAAAGGGAAATTGAAAGCTGAAAAGTACCAGTAGGAAGTATTATATTTACATGACACAAAGTCCAGGGAGAAAAAAAATGCCTTCAGTGACCTTTACCTGGTAACCTTTGGAGAGAGTGAGATGGGCAATTGTGTAGGGTAGTTGAATTTCACTGGGGAGAGACCAGGTGTTAAAGAGGATTGTTGCCCTTACTGGACTTAGCTCTCCACTGCCCACACTCCGTATCATCAGTAGAAGTCCTGGGCAGGTCTTTGTGATGGGTCTGCAGCTCTGTTTACCAGCTATTGTGAGCTGGGTCCTTTTTGGCTCTGTGCTGAGAGATAGGATTCAAGATATTGGTGCAGCACCAGAGAGCTCCCTATCTTTATATTTGCCTGGTGGTTAAACAGTTCTTTACGTACATGAGAAAATACATTGAAATGAACAAGTGAAACTGTTTTCTCTTCTTCCCCAGAATATTCACAATAATTTAAGAATAGCCAACAAAGCTGGGTTTTTTTGAATAGCATCTCTTGTTCTTTGAAAAAGATTTTTTTTTTTACCATTTTTTCTTTCTCTTTCTCATACTCACCTGTACTTTAAAAAAAATTTTTTTTTAAGAGCAAAAGCTTTTGTTCTTGTTGTTCTTTTTAAAAAAATAAATTTATGTATATGTATTTCTGGCTGCTTTAGGTCTTCGCTGCTGCTGCACATGGGCTTTCTCTAGTTGCGGCCAGTGGGGGCTACTCTTCGTTGCGGTGCGTGGGCTTCTCACTGGTGGCTTCTCTTGTTGCGGAGCACGGGCTCTAGGCCTGTGGGCTTCAGTTGTTACCATGTGAGGGCTCAGTAGTTGTGGCTCGCAGGCTCTAGAGCACAGGCTCAGTAGTTGTGGTACACAGGCTTAGTTGCTCCACGACATGTGGGATTTTCCTGGACCAAGGCTTGAACCCATGTCCCCTGCGTTGGCAGAAGGATTCTTAACCACTGTGTCACCAGGGAAGTCCCACCTGTACTTTAAATTCAAGGTTACAAAGACAGTGGTGATAGACTTAAATTTATTCAAATTCGTCATCCATACCTGCTTAGTGTTTATCTAACCTTACTAATTTCCAGAGAGACATTATCATAACAGAATGATAGAGAATAAGCCTTCTATATTGAATGCATAGTTTAAGGCAGTCGTTCTTAATGTGTTTTGGGGCCACAAGCCCCCTTAAGAATTGCTGTCACAGTAAACCTTCCTCTCTCCAGAAAAATGCACTTAACCAAAACACTCATGCCATCTCACTTCTGATCTTAGGGAATTCACAGACACTAAAGCAATTGCTTTCTGGAGTCCCAGGTCCCAGATTAAAAACCTATGGTCAATGGAATGCCTCTGAAACAGTGGAGAAATTAGAGTGTATAGTAGGATCTCTGAGCACATTGTGTTGCAGAATAATTACAGATGGCTGGTTTGTGGGAATGACTAAGATTCAGTCTCAAGTTAGGCAGACTTGTGTCTAAACACAACACTTCTACTCCCTAGCTGTGTGAGAAATTTTTTAACCTGTCTAAGCTTCAGTTTCCTCATTAAAAAGAGGGTAAAGTAACATCTACCTCATTGGGTTACTGAGATATGGCCTGGGACACTATCAGCCCTAGAGACATATTAGTGATTGTCATTGTTGTTAATAATGGGGAGTGTTATTCAGAATTGATTAAGGTGGGATACCCTTTCTTCCTTTGCTTGTCAGTTATTTATCATTCATTGCCAGCCTTAGCGAAACAGACTCTGTTGTACACCCTTGAATGCCCACCCCCCTTCCCTTTTAAAAATTTCTACTTAGCTACTAAGACTCATCTTACTTGAGAAAATTTAGTTTTAAACTTTGAAATGCAAAGAGGTCCATGTTTTTAAACAGTGATTTATTTCATGTTGATTTCAGGTGACTGTGGTCTCTGGAGCTCAGTGGAGGGAATGCTTACTTGGTGGGCAGTGTTTTTCTAGAACATTGCTCAGCCGTGGCCTGATGTTTACCTCTTACATTTTCTTTTTTTTTTTTTTGCGGTACGCAGGCCTCTCACTGTTGTGGCCTCTCCCGTTGCGGAGCACAGGCTCCGGATGCACAGGCTCAGCGGCCATGGCTCACGGGCTCAGCCGCCCCGCGGCATGTGGGATCTTCCCAGACCGGGGCACGAACCCGTGTCCCCTGCATCGGCAGGCGGACTCTCAACCACTGCGCCACCAGGGAAGCCCTCCATTTTCCTCTTACACACCTTGATTTCAACCATGAGCTCTTTCCTTTTTTTTCTTCTCGACTTTCCCTTTTCTTAATTCCTTATCAGTGGCAATTCTCTGTTCATTTCTAGTCAATTCAGCTCAACAAATGATAATCGAACATCTTCTATCTCCTAGCCACTGAGCTAGATATTGGACACACAGAAATAAATAAAAAGTAGTTTTTATACTTGGAAGTCCTTGGAGTCTGAGTCTGTTAGGCATAGTATCATCATCATCATCTTTATCTTCATCCTCATCATTACTGTTGTTTATTGAGTAGTTACTCTTTGTCAAGCATTGTGTTAACTATGTCATATACGTTGTTTCATTTCACCTTTCTATTGGATTCTCTTTTTAGAATCAGTCGTATTTTTATCCCAACACTGCAAACTTTTATTTGTTCTCTCTAGTTCTACCCAGCCGTTCTCACTTCTCCCTATAGTAACTCTTCTCAGCGTCTGCAAGTCCTTCTCTTGGTCAAGTACCAGGTCCTTATAGCCCTGGAGTCGTCCAAAGTCTGGACATGGCTGCGCTTTCCCCACCTTTGAGGCTTTGAAGCTTAAAAATGATATGACTTGCGCTTCAACAAATCAGTGACTGGCCAGTTTTCAGTCTTGGATGACTCAAACGTGTTCCAAGTCAGACTTAGAAGATACAAATATCATTTCATATAATTAGGAGCCACAGATGTCTTCTGATTTTACCAAAGAGTTGGGGATTGTCCCCAGAGCTGGGAGTCTAGCCAGAATGGTGGTAAAGCCCTGTGGTTTATGAACTCACTAACTTTAAAAACTATAACATTATAATCTAAGGTGACATTAGAAGCAATGAGTAAGCATTTTACAACATAAAAAGGACTATTTAAAGGAATCTCATTATCTTTCCTAGAATGTTCACAATAGGCTGTGTATACACAATTATAGGATCGCTCCGTACAATACAAGAGGTTAGTAATTTATTGATATGCCAGAGCTGCAGGATTCCCAACATCTTTATGTATGCAACAACCTGGTTGGCATAGAGTGGTTCAGGGGCTCCCAGACTTTCTGTGGGGGAGGAGTAACTTTTGATTTACTAGAAGACTTATAGCTATCAGTCACATTGGAGCAGGTACCAGGTGCTGGCGTTCAGTCTTAGATTCCACTGTGGAAGACAAGTGTACTTTAGTGAGAGGGGGTAGGGGCTGTTACCTAGGGTCACCCTCCCAGATATGAGGGAGCTTCTGATGTCCTCAGCTGTCCTTGTATATAGTGCCTGTTGCTGAATCAGAAACCCCTGTGTGCTGTTTGAAGCATATCAAAAGCACAGGGGGTGTCTAAGATAAAAACTTTTGAAACAATAATAATTGGGACAAATTTTGAATGCCTAATACATGCCATGCACCTTACTGGGGATTTTGTATATATAACTAGTACCTCTTACTAGCATGTTATGGGGTTGACCCAGTTATTCACATTTAATAGATAAATAGATTGAGGGCTGGAGAGGTGAGGTAACTTGGTCAAGATCCCATGGTTTGCGTGTAGCTCACCTTGGATTTTGTCATGGAGCATTTTTATTTTTAGGATTGAATCTTTTTGGAAAGGGACATGATTCCTATCAATTTCTTAGCTATTAAAAAATTTTATATGAAGGAATAGTTTTACTTTTCTGGTGCTGCTTTTATCTTGTGCAGGGTGTGGTTTGAACATGTTTCTAGATTAAAATGCAGTTTTCAGAAATGGCCCAGATTAAAAATACTTGAATGTCGCTGAGTTGCAATAGACACAACTGAAAAAACGTCATCCCACTTGCCCTGTCTTTAAGTGTGATGATTAATGTACCGTTGCAGGATGATCTATGTGCCCATAGATTACTGCCTGAATCACTGTGTCTTCATTATGACTTATTGTTTGCCTGAGATCACTGAACATTTTATTTAAAGGTAAGTGAAGGATTAAAGCACTTTTCTTTCTTCTTGGCTAGAATTTGTAAAAAAAGAAAAAGAAAAATGAGAAAGAGAAAGAAAGAAAAGAAATAAAGAAAGATTAGGTAGAAAAAGGACTGCACTGATGCTCAGTTAAAATTAAGCAACTGGAATCAGATCAGTCATTTGTCAGTGAGGCATATGCAGAGTTTAACAGATGCTTAATGGTAGCTAAACCCAAGAAATTAAACTCTGATAGATAGTTGATATTATCAGATATCAATATTGTTCTGTATATCATAGGAGCATGGATATGGGTGTCTTAGCAACTTGTGTAATTTTACAACACTCTCAGAAAACAACTGGAGAAGAAAAAAAATGAAATGCAGATATCCAAATTAGTGGAATTTTAGAAATACATATATTACTGATCCAGCTCCATTTTGCAATATTATCGGTTCATGTATTTTTGCAGTTTTTTTCCATTGTGGCAGAAGAAGGGAAAAGCAAGCCAGTCTTTTAAATTTATTGCATTACATTAGTTGCACTGTAAGATTCTTTGAAGATGATTGTCTTGTGGATTCTAGTTCCAGATCAGTGGACATTTGGCTGGAAGGATTTATATTGTGCACTCAGAGAATTGGGCTTTAAATCAGTGTTACTGTAGGCTGCAGAGAGTTTGGTTTTTACAACTACAATAACTAACTCACTGGGGAAGTGTATGTGTGACCCTTCCCCGATATTCCAAGGGAAGTGTGTGTGTTTGGTCATCAGTGCTTTAAATTCTAAAAAGCAACGCAACAGAAGCATTAGCTTTCCTATTGCCAGGTGTCTGTTTTACTTGGTAAAAGAGATTCTATATAGAGGGGAAATAGTTGCATTAGTCTGTAATTTGTGAGAGAATTGAACTTTTGATTCCATAGAGGAGAACACTTAGATTGAATTATATCAGGTTCAGGGGACATTTTAAGCAGAAGCCTGCTGAAGTCCCCTCTAACATTTTTCTTTTTATGAAGAAGGCTTTTTCTAACAGTGATGGCAGAAATATCCTCTAGGAAAGATGGGAGACTACAGATTTATGTTCACCCATTCATTATTTGCTTTTTTATCCAACCATTTATTCTTCAAACAGTTAAGTACCCACAGAAGCTAGGCTCTGCTTTTTGGGAAGCTCTCAGTCCTAAAGTTCAGAGGATTTTAATATAGGAAGAGACCCTAGGGATCATCGGGTCCAGTGTCCTCAATGTAAGAATCCCTTCAACAGCCACCTTATCAGTAGTCCTGACTTATTATGACTTAAAAGCATTGCTTTTTTTTTTTTTTTTAAGTCTATTAGATCTATAACAACTCTCTGGAAAAAGGCAGGGCAAATATACTCTAACCAGCAGCCTTTTAAATGTTCTTATTAAGCTTGTGGTCAACCAAAACCTGTAGGCAGTTTTAAACCTTCATACAGAGGGTTGCAAACCTTTTCTGCAACCCATTTGTGCAATTGATGGTTTTGAATCTAAATGTAGGACTTTGCATTTATTTCTTTAAAATTTTATTGGTTTGGCTTTGCTTTAATGTTCCAGTTTAAAGATCATTTCAGACCTGAGTTCGAACATCTCTCATATTAGCTCTTCTGTCCCAGTCTGTGCTATCTGTAAACTTGATTAATATGCTGCCTGTGTCTTTATCCAGGTCATTGATAAAAGCGGTAAAGATATAGTTGGGAGGGCAGAGCCCTAGGGGATTTTACAAATCATCTCCTTTGGGGTATGATTATTTAAATAGACATGAGTCAGTCTAACCACCCAAGCTCATTCATTGCCTTGTCATCCAAAGGGTATTATAGATAGGATGAGGTCTGGGCTGGTTTGCCCAGGAGTGTCCGTGTTTACCTGGTTTACACTTGCTTAGCCCTAATTAAGCAGTACCTCCTTTTGCTCTCAGAAGTATTCTTGTTTGGCTGAAGAGTATTATGGTTACCCTACTTGTCAGAGACCACAACAGACCACTTAGGGAACTCTAGACACATGGTATTCCTGGACTCTTCAGATCCTCCAATTTACTAGCCCTGTCATACAATGAAATGAAATTTATTTGCCAGATTTGTTTTTTTTTTTTTTTTTTTTTTTTTTTTGCGATACGCGGGCCTCTCACTGTTGTGGCCTCTCCCGTTGCGGAGCACAGGCTCCGGGCGCGCAGGCTCAGCAGCCATGGCTCATGGGCCCAGCCACTCCATGGCATGTGGGATCTTCCCGGACCGGGGCACGAACCCATGTCCCCTGCATCGGCAGGCGGACTCTCAACCACTGCGCCACCAGGGAAGCCCGCCAGATTTGTTCTTAATCTGTTCATTGTTCCTAGTGTTCCTTTATTTTTCTAAATGTTTTCAAATAGTCCAACTTTTTCTTTTCCTGTCGGGAACTAAATTTAAATTTACCAGTCTGTAATTACAGTTTTTGGTTTATTGTGTCCTATATGTGTTAGGCATTCGTCCAAATGTTTTATCTCATTTAACCTCATCATAGCTCTGTGAGGTAGGGATTGGAACTGCAATTTAAAGGTTAAAAAAGTGAGCTATCACAGCTTAAGTAACTTCCCCAAGGTCTCAGAGCTAATAAAAGAGACAGAATTCAAACCCAGGCAATTGGACTTCAGAGGCCTTACTCTGTCCCATTAATTTCCAGAATTTAGTCTTTTCCCCATTTGAAATCTGCGGCACCAAAAAGACTAGAAACGAAAGAAGCTGAGTTCAAAAATGCTCCTCCTAGAAAATCATTTAAAGCTAGGTAATAAAATGAAGGTAATATAAATTTTCTAGCGCGCTAGCAGGAATTGATGGAATTACACGATTTAAAGGACAAAGCTAAGGGACACCCCACAAAACTTCTGACAAATGGGCCATAAAAGTGCTCAAAGACCACTATGGCTCAGAGACATTCTTCCAGCCCTTGAACTTCTGTGGTTCCTAGATGGGCTTACAACATTGGTTATCACTTTTCTATGGCCCAGGGAGGGAGAAAAAGACCACAATGAGCCTAAAAGCCCTTTCTGGGACATTTCTCTTAGAAAAGTGATCCGTTTCCTATTATGTGAGTGTATGAGGGTACATGCATGCAACAGCAAAAATGTTTCAAAGTAAAACAAAAAAAATTGTTCCTGAGCCATTTCAGTACTTTTATATTGTTATTTTAGCAATGCCTGGCACATAGTAGTGCTCAATAAGTGTTTGCCGAGTGAAAGAACAAATTCCCACAAAAATTCTCTGTGATTTTGGAGTGAGGAAGGAGGAAAGGGTGGGGTCTATCTTCACAAAGGCCCTTTGTCTTTTTTTGCATTTTGGTTCAAAATGCTCAGCTCTGCAAATTCTTATGCTGGAAGCTTTTTGAGGATATCACTTACCAGGGAAGGGACACCCCTCCCTCATTCTCTCCAAGCACGTTCTTCATTTCAAGACACATAACTTATTTATTATGTTATGTTAATGAAGGTACAGCCCGTGGTTTAGAATGTGCCAGGCTCCGTGAAAAGCAGAAAGAAAAGGACCCTATAAATACAAAGAATCTGGACGAGAGAACATTTTATTACAAGACTCGCTCTTTTCTTAAAGACAGTAAACATGATGAATTTCTCTTTGCAACTGAATTTATGAAGATAGATGATTCTCTCTGTGGTTGTTTTAACTGGGTTTGCCTTGCGGTCTGAAGCAGAGTTGCAAACCCACACAAATACATTTATTGCCATCCCTAATGACAGGATACACTGTCTTCTGTATGGCTGAGTGGGACTTAGGAAAATGACATTGTTTTACCATAGGGATAGAAAAGGATTCGTCCAATTTACATGTTTCAGTGGGAGAGACCCCAGAATTTTCTGTAAGGGAAGCCATGGACTGCCTTAAATCCTGCTTCTCCTACAGCTCTGGTAGTGCTCTTTTCAGAGTCAGACTGAAAAATCTTTGGCTGAGACGTTTTCAAACACCAACCCAGGAATTGGTGGCTGAGTTTTGTGCTTGATTCTCGTACATTCAGCTCACACTTTGGCTTTCTGCTGAGACGACACGGAAGGGAGGAGTCAGAGGAAGGGGGGAGGGGGGTAATGGAAAGCTTCTGAGCTCAATGTTTAAGTGTCTTTCTCCCTCAAAAAACGCCTTCAAGCCCGAGTGCACAGGCCCGACCTCACGAGGGAACTGGCTCCACTTTGCTAATGACGGCAGCGCGCATCATTGGCTATGCAGATCACAGAAGAAAGCCATTCTGCTCGGCTCTAATTCCATCAGGATCATTTACCTTGTGAAGGATAGAAAAGAATGAATTGAAGATCAAAATCATCAGCCTTATTTGGCTTCATCCAAGATTTATGGCAGCTGCTTTCAAGGGCAACTGAAAAAAACCAACTGCGAAATTCACATCTGTACCATTTCTTGTCTTTCAATATTTTATAAATGTTACGAGCAAAGTCAACCTCTGGGGACATTAAAATTAAACAACCTCTATCCCTCCCCTATATTGGAATGAGAGTATATATCAATAATCACTGTATTTAACTACTCTCATCTGTATCCTACCTTTCAGGATTAGCAGTCTCGGAAGCTTATGTTTAGTTTACTATCCATTTGCCAAAGGTTGTTATAACATGGGATCTGTGTCTTTGTGATGTCAAAAGCATTAAACTTTGATTTAAATTGTTAATAATACAGTGCCCTTTATTGCCAGCTTTAGAAGTGAATTCATTTTTTTTAAAAAAGCAAACATTTAAGGGATATCAACTGACATTTGAAATGAAGATATATTGTTCTTAATTTAAGTGCCTTGATGTGCAGCCAAAAAAAAAAAAAGTCAACTTAATATTAAAAAAAAATATATACCAGTAGGACATTTGCTGTGATCTCTGAGGAAGTAGATAAGGTTGCTTTGGTTTCTTTAGATGCTTTGATTACTTTTGACAGCAAGAAATATGTCTTGCATCCATATGATAAAAGACTACAATATACGTGAGGCTGATACAGTGGCTCACAGATTATCCCAAGGATCAAGTACAGTGGACAAAAATTGATAAGGCAAATTAGTTTTCTATTTGTGGGATGCTCAAAAGCTCTAAACTTCTCTTTTCATCATAAAACATTTATTCTTAAAAAAGTCCCGAGTAGAGTAGCTCATACGGATCTTCTTCGTGGTCTCTTTTATCACTTACAGCAAATGAATTTCGCATCAGCCTTTCTCCACTGGGGCTGCCACTGTCTTGGCTCTTAGCTGCTAACGTTCCTGGTCACAAGAAAGGTAAAAAGTCAAGCGTCAAAGGGAAATGGGACTGAACTAAATAAAATCTGTCATGAGAAGTGCTTAATATTGAGCGAATAGCTGGAATGCATGGTGGAGCCAGAGAGATCTAGGCTCAAATCTAAGTCCTGCCATTTAGCGGGGCCACCTTGGGCAAGTTACTTAACATCTCTGGTATTAAGCTCAATATCTTTTCCTGTGAAATGGGGATAGTTTGTTCATATAGCTGCTGTGAGAGTGAAGAGATTGAACATACTTGTTGAGTGTCTGGAACTGTGCTTGACGCTTAGAAGGGGCTGGATTAACATTGGTTCTTTCCCTGAACCTCTTCTCCTTATCAGAATTTAATACGATAGTTACAAATTGGTCATAAGTATCTACTTAGCTTTAGGAGTGCGTTATTTATTTAGGATACTTGGAGAGAAGGTTGATAGGATGATGATTATTCCTGGGCATGGTCCTGTATTATGCGTATTCATAGATATGTAAAATGAGGAGAGAGAGAGAGAGAGAGAGAGAGAGACAGATTGCTTGAGATTGTGAGGGAGTCCTTGTTCATCCTCCCAGGTATGTGCCTAAGGGCATGTGACTTTTAACTGGGATACATCTGTATTGGGATGAAGCCTCTAGTTTCAGGCTGTCATTCTACTCTCCTTTGCCTACTCTCCAACCTTTTTGGACTTTGTTCTCCCTTTGGCTTACTCAGCTCCAGTCGCATTAGGTCTCCTAAACGTTCTTTGAACATGCCCTGTCCCAACCTTTCTGTTCTTTAGTCTTTGCACTTACTGTTTCTTATGCCTGGAGCAAGTTTCTTCCTGGCCTTACAACAAATGATGTCTCATCTTAAATATTAACTCCTCAGAGATACCTTTCCCCATTATTCCGGCTAAGGTAACCCTCTCAGACCATTTTCTATTTATTTTCTCCCTTATCTAAAGCTATAATTATTGGTTTTGTTTGTTTATCATCTGTCTTCCTTTCCCTAGCTGCCGTGCAGAGCTTAGTACACAGCACAGAGCAGGTGCGTATTAGCAACAATAATGATACTGAGAGTACCAATAGCTTGTGCTCAAATAGCTCTTCTCTACGTATATGGGTTGTTTAGCCCCCTCTAATCCTGTGAGGTGGACACTATCATTTTCCCATATTACAGATATAGGAACTAAGTGCAGAGTAGTTAAGTGAGTTGCCTAAGGTTAGACAGCTAGTAAGCCAACTAGATGAATGAATGCATGAATTCTAGCCATGAGAGCAAACCTCTCTTCCATCTTGGCTTTTACTGAGAGTTTCTTGCCTTGTGCCAGTTAAGAACTTTTCTCTATTTAAATCTGCAAATGATCATAGTTTCATCTTTACCACCCTGCCCCTCTTCTCTGCCCTCGATACCACCTGGCCCCCCTTGCCCACTGCATTGTAAGTTGAAATTAGGCTCCATGCTTTCCCCGCTAGTAAGGAGAGATGAGGACTGAATTCTGTCTTACTTAGGTCACTTATATAAGAAAATATTGTGATGCTCTGAGGTTTGTTTTGGGGAATCTCTTGTAAGACCTTAGTAGGAGGTATAAAGACATCTGAGAGAAGAGGTGTAAACACAAATAATTGGTCCTACCCTATGCCTGAGCAAAAGCATGTACTCACCAACACCTCAGTTCTGCAAAGCAGTCATAAGATAACATATATATTTTCCGCTTCTGGGAAGTTTATTTACAGCCGAAACCATATTCCCTCTCCCTCTAGCAGCCACAGACATTGCTGGGATCTCTGACCGTGCCCCTTTCTTTCTACACTGAGTGTCTCAGACCTAATTTCCCTTGATTGAAGACTCAGTGCCCTCCCTTGACCATCAGCCATCGTCCTGTGTGGTGATTGGGTGTCTCCAGGGGACGCTGGAGGTGTGTGGGTTGGTGGCCTCTGCGTTAAATGTCTCTGGACTGCTTTGCTGGAGAGCCCACCTGCACGTCACACTCTGTCTCCTCCTGCCACTGCCGGCTGTCATTTCCCCAGCTGTCAGGTGTCCCAGCCGCTGTCACCCCCTGCCTTCTTTTATGTCCGATTGTCAGAATGATGGCTTGAGGGTGGAGCCACCTCTGCTCAGGAGTCAAGTGTGTTTATGACTTTATGACAGTCATTTTCCACACAGAAGACATTTTTTCCTTTTTAACCTCGAGGTTCTGGATGGTAAGGATGATTAGAAGTGTGGCTTCTAGGAAATTAAGAGGGTGTAATTTTTCTTTTTGTAATTCTATAAAATTACAAATTTTATAAATTTTAATTGTATACTTTAAGATTATTAAATGTAGACTTTTACCTTAATACTAACATGCTGATGCATTTAATGCACACGTATTTATTTCGTGCCTGCTGAGCCCTGGACATGGTAACTAGGATAATGCTGGGTAAAACCAGGTGGGTCTTAACCTTCATGGAGCTACAGACTGCAGAGGCAGGCAGACCAACCAATCAGCGCATAAATGTCAAACTGGGACTCTCATAAGGCATACACAGGAGAAGGTAGACTTTGGGGATCCAGTCTTGTCAAGAAGGTTCGGGAGAGTGTTCCTGAGGAAGAACTTGGCACTAAGCTGTGAAAGCTGAATCAGAAGTAGTGAAGCTCAACCTTACGAAGTGCTCTAATCTTTCACAAAGAGATTTTCTCCCCATTCTTTCGTCTCCACTCTCCCACCAGCCCAGTGAGCCCTTTTACCCAGTGATAGATGGTGAGTCAAGTGTCAAGAGAGCTTGCCCCAGGTCACTCAACCAGCAAGGGTTGCGACCGGGATGAGACACCCATCTTTTCACTCTTAAGAAATGGGGCCACAATAAAAAGAAACGAAATGGAGTTATTTGTAGTGAGGTGGATGGACCTAGAGTCTGCCATACAGAGTGAAGTAAGTCAGAAAGAGAAAGACAAATACCGTATGCTAACACACATATATATGGAATCTAAGAAAAAAAAGAAAATGGTTCTGAAGAACCTAGGGGCAAGACGGGAATAAATGCGCAGATGTAAAGAATGGACTTGAGGACACAGGGAGGGGAAAGGGTAAGCTGTGACAAAGCGAGAGAGAGGCATGGACATATATACACTACCAAACGTAAGGTAGATAGCTAGTGGGAAGCAGCCGCGTAGCACAGGGAGATCAGCTCCGTGCTTTGTGCCCACCTAGAGGGGTGGGATAGGGAGGGTGGGAGGGAGACGCAAGAGGGAGGAGATATGGGGATATATGTATACGTATAGCTGATTCACTTTTTTATAAAGCAGGAACTAAGACACAATTGTAAAGCAATTATACTCTAATAAAGATGTTAAAAAAAAGAAAAGAAAAGAAATGGGGCCACAGATCTAGTCTCAAATCGTATTCCTCTAGTTCTTATTTGGCTTTTAGCACTCTCAACAGTAGAATGGTGACTGTTAATCCCCATTTCACAGGGCTTTTGAGTGGGTGAGAGGAGGTGGCAGGATGCCTTAGCCAATGTTCATACTTTTCCTTCATTTCCCCGTTATGACCTCTTTCTCTCTCCACTATCCGACCCGTGTCAGGCTCTGCAGGACGGAGGCACCCTGCACTAAGGGCAAATTCTTGTAATCATCCCTATATGCTGTGTGTATATTAGTTCTGACAACTTTACACATGCTTAAAGTAAATACATCCCTCCTAACACATCAGGACAGGGCATTGCACAATTGTTCTTAGGTATCTAAAGAGTGAATCTGCTGGATACAGAAAGTTAGCCCTCTAATGCAGCTTTTGTATGCTGCCTCACCCAGAGGACTAGGCTAGTAGTGATGATTTTTGTTCTAGCTGGCGGTTAAATTAAGACTCAGTTGTAGCAGCTAACTCATCCCAGCTATCTATGTACATCTACTTCTCTTTTTGGTAAAATGTATTTTTGATCATTAAGTTGTATGGTTTTGGATTTTTTATGGCAGGTTACTTTGGGGAAGCCGGCAGCTTATACAAGAAAAAGCCCAGACACTATAAAACTCTTAGAGGAAAACATAGGAAAAACACTCTTTGACATAAACCACAGCAAGATCTTTTTGACCCACCTCCTAGAGTAATGAAAATACAAACGAAAATAAACAAATGGGACCTAATTAAACTTAAAAGCTTTTGCACAGCAAAGGAAACCATAAACAAGATGAAAAGACAACCCTCAGAATGGGAGAAAATATTTGCAAACGAAGCAAGGGACAAAGGATTAATCTCCAAAATATACGAACAGCTCATGGAGCTCAAGATCAAAAAAAACAAACCACCCAATCAAAAAATGGCAAGAAGATCTAGACATCTCTCCAAAGAAGACATACAGATGGCCAAGAGGCACATGAAAAGATGCTCAACATCACTAATTATCAGAGAAATGCAAATTAAAGCTACAATGAGGTATCACCTCACACCGGTCAGAATGGCCATCATCAGAAAACCTACAAACAATAAATGCTGGAGAGGGTGTGGAGAAAAGGGCACCCTTTTGCACTGTTGGTGGGAATGTAAATTGATACAGCCACTGTAGAGGACAGTATGGAGGTTCCTTAAAAAACTACAAATAGAACTACCATATGACCCAGCAATCCCACTACTGGGCATATACCCTGAGAAAACCATAATTCAAAAGGACACATGTACCCCAATGTTCGTTTCAGCACTATGTACAACAGCCAAGACATGGAAACAACCTAAATGTCCAATGACAGATGAATGGATAAAGAAGATGTGGTACATATATACAATGGAATCTTACTCAGCCATAAAAAGGAACGAAATTGGGTCATTTGTAGAGATGTGGATGGACGTCGAGTCTGTCATACAGAGTGAAGTAAGTCAGAGAAAAACAAATATCATATGTTAATGCATGTATGTGGAATCTAGAAAAATGGTACAGATGAACTTACTTCCGGACAGGAATAGAGACACAGACGTAGAGAAAGGACAGGTGGACGCAGGAGGGGGAAGGGGAAGGTGGGACGAACTGGGAGATGAGGATTGCCATAAATACACTACCATGTGTAAAATAGATAGCTAGTGGGAATGTGCTGTAAAGCACAGGAAGCTCAGCTCAGTGCTCTGTGATGACCTAGATGGGTGGGATGGGGGGCTGGGGTGGGAGGGAGGTCCAAGAGGGAGGAGGTATATGTATACACAGAGCTGATTCACTTCATTGTACAGCAGAAACTAACAGAACATTGTAAAGCAATTATGCTCCAATAATAAATAAAAGAAAGAAAAAGAAAAAGCATGGGTGGCAGAGTTAGAGAGTCCTGGTTTTGAATCCATCCTACAACACTTACCAGATGGTGGCCTTGATTATTCAGTTATTCAATTTCTTTGTTCCTTAGTTTCCTTCTGAAAAATGTGGTCCATAACAGCTTCTTATAGATGCAGATTAAATAAGAGGAATAAATAAGAGAGGTAAACCTGTGAAAGAATCCTCTTCTGTAAAATGGAGAAAATAATAGTCATACTCCGAGTGTGGTTGGAAGGGTTAAATAAGATCTTTTTTTGTGAAATGCTTAGCACCGGGTCTGATACGTGAAAAATGTTCCCCATTATTATAATGGACCAGATATTTTGCTAAGGGTTAGAGGGGCTAGAAAGTGAACAAGATGAGTGTATGTGAGTGTGCCCGTGAGTGTGTGTATAACAGGGCTATGTCTGGGATGTGCTGAGAGAGAGCACAGTGCAGGGGCCATAGTTCAAGTACAGCCCTGAGTTCCGAGCCACTATTGAATGTCTTGGGTAAAGAGTGTCAACCCTGAGCAGTGTCCTCCATCTAGAAAGTCACTGAGCAACGTCAAATCCTCTCTGGCAGGAGTTCCTTACTTCTCTTGATTAGACTTCAGGACTGAGTCTGCAACCATTTTTCTTTCTTCTTTCATCGCACCTCAAATACTGTACATGGTTAGTTTTCTTGTAAAACCAAAATGACTGCAAATCATTCCACAGAGCTGGGGTGTGCGGATGGGCTTTTGATGGATGAAGTTAAGCTGCAGAGTTCTGATCACTCTGGATGTTGCCGATGCCACCTCTGAAGTGGGTGGGACCTGTGAGAGAAGATGAGGACTTTATGATGCGCTGCGAAGAAAAATGACGGCGAGACAAGGAAAGGGCCAGAGGATGGGGGTTGTGCGTAAGGAGTGCAAGGGTGCCAGTTTGGGGGAAGGTAAAACACCTTATCTGACAAGGAGAGAGGGGTTGAAGTAAGGGCTGTTTCCTGCAACTGTCAAGGACAGCGACTGGATACTCTGCAGAAGGTGTACGATTTTACTGCTTGGGAGATGCAATTAGAAAGCTCACTTGATACAAGTAAAATATATTATAGACTTGTGGGGAGAGGGCATCATGGTAGCAGTTTTCTATACATAGAAAATATTCAAGTATGTTTCTCTAAGGACTGACATTGATGGAGACGTCTAGCCAAGAAAATATTCAGTGATCACCTGAAATATATGTCTTTTAATTGACAAATGATGACACAAAGAGATGACAGATGAAGAGCAAAAGAATGAAAAGAATTGTACTTGTTTCTGAATGCTTATTTACTTAAACAAAAATCACTTAACAGCGTGTAAGGATTCTGATATAGCACAGACTGAGACCAAAATCCATCTGTCCGTCCGTCCATCCATCCATCCAACAAATATTTATCATGTCCAAATGAGGGTAGATGTGTTCCGTATTTTGCTTCAGAGCTGGAAGCACTAGGATACAATGCATGAAAAATCAGGCAGTTTTCAGTTGAGGGGTGGAATGAATGGACTGTCTTGACGGAAAGTGAATTCCTCACCGTTCCTTCTTTCCTTCCTTTAATAAAGATTTCTGTATTCCTTTCTCTGTGCCGGGTATTTTTCTGGCACTGGACATTTAGTAGTAGATAAGGTACACCGAGTTCTACTCTGGTGGGAGTTTATATGCTAGTGAGGCAGAAATTAAAAACAGAGTGATAGAGTTGCTGGGTAAGTGCTATAAAGTCAGGTCATGGGGTGCAGTGATGGGAGAAATGGGGGAACTATTTTGAAAAGGGTCATCCTGCAAGGTTCTCTGAGGAGATGGCATCTGAGTCATGTCCTGAATGAGGGGTAGGAGTAGGCCATGGAGAAAAGTGTTCAGGCAAAGGGAACAGCAGGTCTAAAAATCTGAGGAGGGAAAGAGCTTGGCAGGCTTGAGGCAAGATAGGGTAAGGCCTGGCAGGTCAAAGAAGGGAGCTTGGGTTGCACTGTGGAGGGAAGTGATAAGATCTAATTTCTGTCTTAAAAGATCATGCTGCCTCTTGTGTGGAGAGTGGTGTAGTAGGGAAGAGCGCTCCTTTTGATTCAGTTCTGCTCATTTTCTTAAATGCTAAGGGAAAGATTCGTTTTGTGTGTGTGTGTGTGTGACAAGAAACTAGATAATAGAGATAGTGCATTGTTTTCTGTCTTATAGAATCTTGAAATACTTCAAAAATATATTCTAACCTGAACTAAAGTTTTACTAATTTATCCTGGAATAAGTCAGACCAAACTGTATTTAATACAGTAGGAATATAGCAAAATAGTAATTCAGTCCTTCAGGACTGAATGTAGAGACCTACCTGTATTCTATTTATTTGAGAAGTTTGTCATCATCAACACAATCTATTCTAGAAGTCGTCATATTCTTTTAGTTATGAGAGTAAGCATTCTGGGTGACAGATAACAACAGTTGGTACTAACATAGTCTTCCTGTGTGCCAGTAATGGTTCTAAATATTTTGACTGACTGAATTCTTACAGCAGTCTTCTGAGTTAGGTACTATTATAGTTCCCATTTTATGATGAGGAATCTGAGGCTCAGAGACATTGGGCAACTGGCCCAAGAACACACAGCTAGCCAGCATTAACTGCTGGCATGCTGGGCCAGGGACCAGTCTTCTTTCTATATACTGCCTCTCTATACAAAGAGGATTGCCACTGGCCAAAAAAGATGCCAAACTGCAGGTGCCACCATGAGGATTGCTTCAGAAATTTCTTTACCGTGTTCTGACTCCACTTAGGGTCCAGCTTCTTCGCCTGGGCTCAGTCCAGCCCTGCTGCTCCAGGCAGCACACTCACCTCCATCCCTCTGACTTTTCTGGCTCTTGTGCCACAGCTTCTAGCCCTGTTCATGGATCTCACTTTCAAGTTGGTTTCCTTCTGCTCTCAGCATGGGCCGGTGCTGTGATCCTGGCTGCTTGGGAAGGATGAAGAGGCCTGGCCTGGATCTGTGGTGCTGGCTCATCTGCTCAGGGACAGAGAGGAGGGGTGGGGGAAGTAGAACTCCCTTCAGGTGACTGCTGAGATGCCAGTGGAAGGGATTCTGGTCCCAGGGGACTCTAGCTCAGGTGGTACAAACAGTTCTAATACTGTTGTCATGGTGATCATTGGGTTTAAGGATTTCCTTGAGGAGGTTGCCAGCTTCACCCTGGCCTCTGCTATCACCAGGGAACCCCTCTGGAGGGCCGTCAGTGTCCTTTTGGGATGCACTTGTCATACCCCTTCTCAGATTTTTTTTAAATAGATACAGACAAGTGCACATATACAAGTGTGCATATAGGTGGCTTGATATGGGGAATCACTGTTCCACTAATAATTTGCCTAGTGACCATTGCAAGACAACAAACAATTGTGAGTTTAGTAGCAACTCTTGATGTTAATGGACTATACACACTTGGCCCAGTGCCACTCAGGGTGGACCCAAGACTCCTGCTGCGCCCCTCCCCAAGCCCCTCGGCTCCTTTGTGTAAAATTTAGGACATGCTCCTCTGCACCCTCGGAGGGAACAGAGAATGCGGGTGGGACGGGGCTGGTCCCGACCTTTGCAAACATTTCTTGGTGCTTGCCTTGTGTGATCTGCGGAAGAAGTAACAGCTCACCGCAAGCCCATACTCTCCATTGGGTTGCTTGCCTCCCCCTGCAGCCCTGTGATAAGATGGGGTAGTGTTTGTGGGTAGTGATGGATGCGTCTGTCCCAGGGCATCACAGAAAGCCCTGGAGGCATAGTTGATCCCAATAGCGGAACACCTTCTTCAAAATGTGAGATGCTTGCATTTTTGAGTACTCAGCTTTAGGCCTTATTTACAATATAAGAACAACAACAACAAAAATCCCTTTTGACATCCTGATACAGAAAGAATTTTGCCTATAGATGTTTCTTATTTTCCCTCTCATATCTTTTTTTTTTAAACCAGAAAGGCTAAATTATTTGCTTAAGGGTATTCAGTAAGATGAGAACAGATCTAGGGCGAGAGGAAAATTTATTCTGGGATCTTTTTATCATTGTTATGTATTCCATAGATTTTTTTCCCCCATAAAATATGAAAACTTCCTTTCTTTTCATCTCTGCAATGTATGAGATAAATCATGAAGTGTATGATAAAAAACAGTCAGAGACTCTGCTTTCCTTTGGACTGTACTTTCCCTGTACTACCATTAGGTGGGATATTTGGGCTCATCTAATCCCTGCTTTTCTCCAGAGAATTTTGGCAAGGTCTTTTTTTTTGGGCTGGCCAGGAAGGCATGCTTCTTTATTTACTCTTCTCAAAAACATCTGACGGTGTTTCCCACAACATGTAAGCCATAAATATAACATGGCACGTCTCTGCATTAAACCTTCCAATGGCTTCATTGGAATAATAAGAGCCAGACTCCTTATCTTAGAGGCTCTCAGGAGCCTCTATGACCCAACTTCATCTATATAACCGTATCCCTGTTTCAGCCTCGGGGCCTTTGCACTTGCCGTTCCCTCTTTCTAAAATACTCTTCATGTAGAAAAACACTCTAGAAGGAATGCTCCATCTGATCACTGTGTATTTCACGTTGGCAGGGTCTTTTTAACTTATGTTTGTCATGTTGCTGCTCACATTGGAGATCTGTGGGTCACCACGGGTGCCAATGTGACCTTGCATTGACAAACCTGGTCCCTGGATATAGAGACCAGGGCCAAAAATGCAGGAATAGGAAACAATTCTCTTAGACTAATCCAGGCACATAGTAGAGGGTGCTCAGTGTCCTACCCCAAATTATAGGTCTTTTCCTTCCTGAACCACCCTTCTTCTACCCTGTATAGTTCTTTTGTGGCGCTAGAGGCTGACATATAACACAAGTGGGGCCAGGGTAGTTTTCCCTGAGACTGCTCTACTTGAATGACCATAGAAGATTATTTTGTACTTTTTGAGGTCAAGATGCTTGGGATAGAGATGTGAATCCTCCACTGCTGATTGTCCTTACCTCTGCCATATGGAGACAGCCTGTATTCAAAACAAAGGCTCATGTAAAAGGAAGTGTAGCTGAGAGATAGAAAGACATACCCAGTGGCATTGTTTAAGACCCTGGATCCAGCCATGCCTGAAGCCCACCTAGAAGTCAAGTTGTGTGAATCAACCCATTTCCTTTTCTTTTTTCCCTCTTATTCCCGGGGTATTTGAGTTGTACTTCTGTCCTTCACATCCCAAAGTCTTACAAGGGTATATTGTAAATGGTCTTAAATTATGAGTAAAACTTTAGAAAAATTAGAAATCCAGGAAAAAGTAAAAGAAAAGGAGACCACCTCTCTTTATATATTTTTCTCTTCATGTCTACTGCCTATAGACAGCAGCGGTTGAAACATAGATGTTCCAATATAAGGACATGTTTCTGCATATAGATGGTTATATATTAAATTAAATCTCAGGTAATGGTTGGGAAAAAAAAGCATTGAAATGGGATTGCCATTCTTAGGTGTAGCCTGCGTTGTGTGGTGTCGCTGGCAAGCAAGTGACAGATGACTTCCTAAATCCCTCACAACCATCGTTTCCTGAAAACAGTACTGTTGGTGGCAGCACTTGACTTCAAAGCTCTCCCCACACACCACCTCTTTGTTGCACACAGTGAAGCTAATCCTGGGCTGGCTCCCAGGTTTCTGCCTGCTTCATCGCCTTTCTGTGACAGATGAAAGATGGGAAAAAACAGCCGGGGGGCTGGGGTGGGTAGGGCAGGGACAAAGGGTTTTGGTCCACAGGGGGGCTCCCTGCAGCCACGAGTAGGTGGAATCTTTATGTCCCATGATTAAAGAGGCCGACTCAAAGCACATCTCACCCCACGCAGCTCTGCTGGGAAGGAAAGTGGGGCAGGCATGGGCGTTGTTCTTATTCTGGAGTCCTGTGTTTGAAAGAAAGGGGTTCTAAAAAAGACTATGAGGCCCTGAAGGGGGAAAGGCTGGCTTTAGGTGTTGAGGAGGATGAGGGCACAGCTGGCCCTGGTGTTGGTTGCTCTCTCCACAAGATGGCACCCCTACTTTTGCATCTTTGCTTTTAGTTTCAGGCTTGAGGAAAAACTTGTTCAAATCATTTCAGAACCAATGCAATCTTCACTTAGCTTTCACAATTTATGAAGCTGACTTCAGGGCTTCCCTGGTGGCGCAGTGGTTGAGAGTCCGCCTGCCGATGCAGGGGACACGGGTTCGTGCTCCGGTCCGGGAGGATCCCATATGCTGCTGAGCGGCTGGGCCCGTGAGCCATGGCCGTTGAAGCTGACTTCATATCCTATCTCGGATCGTGTGTTACCCTGTTTCAGACAGAGCTGTTTTGATTATGGTATGATTATTATAAATGTGGGTGTGTCTCTTCCTTGCCTTTTCCGCCCAGCTCTGACGCCTCCTCTGGGGCTGAGCTCATTCCCCCAGGCATCAGGGAAGAAGACTGGGGTCCAGCAGTGATTCTCAAACTAGCCGTTGGGCCCGACCAAGTGTGTTAAAATTTCCAGGCTGTCTTGGGCTAACAATATCATAAAACAAAATAAAAATGAATAACTGGAAAAATGAAATTAAAAAGCTGTACAAAATGCACGCTCAATTTTATTACTTTTAGTTTCAACAGGCATGAAATTACATTTTAATAAATAGAATCAAAACAAAATAACATTGGCAAAAAGATCTGCAAAAAGCATATGGGTGTTCTTAAAAGTGTGTGTATAGGATATTAATATAAGGGATTGCTATTATACTTGTAAATTTTTGCTGTCTCACAACTATAAATAAATTATAGCAGTTCCCTCATATTCAGTGACCTATATGCACATGTTGAATTAACTGAGTGTATAATTTAAAAAAAAAGTTTGATCTAAACACACTAGCTTGTTTCCTGCTTCATCTACCTATCTAGGTTGGATTGATACAACACTACTCATAGGGGATAATGTATGCCTCAACCGTGTCTATGTTTTGTGTTTGTTACATTGATAATAGAAAAGCTGGGGTGTAATGAAAGAAAAAAATTGCTTTGGAAAAACTGAGAGGAGATCTAACTGTTTCTGACTTTATTTTTTTTTCTCTCATCCCCTCCCTGCTCTATGGAAGGTTACCTTTTCCTGCTTCAGGGTGCCTTTCCCCCAGCGTCCTCACACTTTTACTTGCAAGGGTCAGAACCTGCGACTCTTCTTGGCTGATTGCTCTAGAGAGCAGGATGTGTCTGGGAGCTTATGTGTCATCTCCCGGCATGGCCCTGGCCAATGGCTGACAGGCAAGGCAGGAGGAAAGCTCCAGCTCTCTTCCAGGTGGGACCACTCTGAGGTGTAATTAACCCTCCAGAGTTCTCTGCAGGATCAGGCCCAGGTTACCCTCCATGGGAAAAGCCTTGCTTGTCTTTCTCTGCTCTGTCCTGCTCATCTCTCCCTTACCAGTTCTTTTTCTGGGAGCACTTCCTTAATAAACTGTTTCCCATGAATCTTTGTCTCAGTGTCTACTCCCAGGGAACCCAGCCTAAGGCAGTATCAGATTTAGAGTATTTTAGAAATAGGCTTGGCAGACCATAAAAATGTCTTTATGTATTTTGAATCTTTTGCTTCTAGAGATACTGATGTTCCATTATTGGTAACATAATCCAAATGACCACTTTAGGAAATAAATCAGACTAATTTAACTGCCTTGGCTTTTTAGAAACAAGACAGGCTAGAGATATTTAACGTACCAATTTTCTTACCACATATTTGGAAGCATTTGTCATAGATATACTCTGTTTTACATAGATTTGTGTTCTTTTTTTCTCCTTGATTTCAATTAGGCTAAACCAAATTGTTTACCCGTAGAGAAGATAAATGTAAAAGCTTCTTCCCCTCTCTGAAGGTTTGTGGTTGACTAAAAGAGGCTTATATTTTTTTCTCTTGGATATTTTTAAAAAAGTTGCGTCTACATAAATCTGTTTCAGATAATACCCTCTCCAAAAACCATTTTGAGGTGGTCGCTTGTCAACAAGCTTTACTTGGAATTAAACCATATGACAAAACATAAAAAATTCAAACTAACTTGGAGAAACGCTGTTATGAATTAGTGAAGACAATTAGGAACATTAAAAATGGAGAGCAGGGCTTCCCTGGTGGCGCAGTGGTTGAGAGTCCGCCTGCCGATGCAGGGGACGCGGGTTTGTGCCCCGGTCCGGGAGGATCCCACATGCCGCGGAGCGGCTGGGCCCGTGAGCCATGGCTGCTGAGCCTGTGCATCCGGAGCCTGTGCTCCACAACGGGAGAGGCCACAACAGTGAGAGGCCTGCGTACTGCAAAAAAAAAAAAAAAAAAAAAAAAAATGGAGAGCAGTTTTATTACCATATGTGCTGTCTTGTCAATTATCCCTTATTATAGATACCTAATATGTACTAGACGTTTGAATTATCTCATTTAATTCTCACAACAGCCCTGAAAATGAAGTATTTTCCTTCTCACTTTTTAAAAAACAGATGAGGCATAGAGAAATTAAACAACTTGTCCAAGATTCACAATTAGTAAACAACAGAGCTGGTATTTGAATCTAGAACTTTCTACCAAGTCATGTTGCCTCCACAGTTCAACAAAATTAGCTGATTAAATGTTAGTGTACTTCATCAGCTTTAAGGAAGGAGCAGCAATGATGTATAATCGACATATTCATTTGGTATGCAAACAGTATTGTTAAAATGCTTGTAACAGTTTAAAGAGAAATAGCAGAAATCTTCCTTGCTGTCTTGTTTAACAAGAATGCCTATCATTTATTGATTGTTTCAGGCACCTTACATCCATGTCTCATACAATCATCACAAGAATCCCAGGGTGGGTATTATTAGCCTTATTTTATAGGTAGGGAAGGTCGAGAAGCCCAGAAACTTTAGGTAACTTGTGCAATGTTATATGGAGAGTAAAATACAGGATTTGGACCCAGAAACCCATGAGCTCAACTGCTATGCTCTCCACCGCTGATGCTTATCTGAAACTTCCTTATGGAGAATGCAAAGGTGACTGCCAGGTCAGCTGAATCAGTGGGTGGGATACATAAGATTGAAGTTATGACTTCCTTAAAGTATTTTGTTTCTCATTGATGCCAAGTAGGTGTAGAAAAAGAGGAGACAAAGCCAGAGGTATGACAGCAGCTTGGCCTGATGTTAAAGGGATGCTTTTGTTCTTATTCCACCACATCAATTTTCTCATCAGCTTTGATTCCCTTCCTACTGTTCACCTGTAAACAAAACCCCTGTTCACCTTTTCTGGACTGGGTTACTAGGAAATTCAGAGGGTTCATCATAGCCAGGTGTTTCTCTGTACCTGGTGTGTCTGATCTGCAGAGCAAAGGAATTCATAGACAAACACAACAGGGCTCATGGTAGACCACACAATTAATCATTCTAGGTTTCTGATTCGCTTCTTGAAACTTGCTATGTTCCTGTAATGGGAAAAAGACAGGTCCATTTATCACAGCGCACCTCATGCTGCTCCTTGGCACCCTCCCCTGGGTCCCTAACCATCCCGAAACTTCTGAAACATCTGCTGTGGGTACCATGGCAGGGGTTTCTTCACATTCCCTATTACACTCAGCTTTTCAGCATCCTAGTTTTAAGCTCTCCTATTGTGACTGATGACTAAAAGGCCAACATCCTCTGTGGAGGTGAACAATTAGCAAGTTCATCACTTACGGTGGCATTCATACTTCTTTGCCAAAGATTACATTTGTGTGTATGACATATTGCCTGATGTTGTCAAAAGAGCAGTGGACTGGGAATCAGCTTTGCTGGAATTTTGTCTTGGCTCTACCACTAGTTATTTGTCTGGATTTGCATGGGCTGCTTCACCTCTCTCAACTTTCATTACTTCATTTAATGATAAATCTAGGTTAAATCAGTGCTTATTAACTTCGGATACACATTAGAATCACAGGAAATGCACAAAATACTGATGCCCAGGTCATGCCTCAGACCAAGTAAATCAGAATCTCTGGAGGAGCAGGCGACCTGGTCTTGGGATTCTTATTAAAGCTCCCCAAGGGGATTCTAATGTTGACTCAGGTTTGAGAACCATTGACCTAGGTGATCTCTGAGGATTCGTTGGTTTCTTTCTCTCTCTCTCTCTTTCTGTCTCTATGTGACTATTATAAGAGGCAAGGAAGGACACTACGAAATGATCAAGGGGTGAATCCAAGCATAAGTATTACAGTAGTGAATACTTATGCACCCTACATAGGAGCACCTCAATACATAAGGCAAATGCTAAGAACCATAAAAGGGGAAATTGACAGTAATGAAATAATAGTGGGGGACTTTAACAGTCCACTTACACCAATGGATAGATCATCCAGACAGAAAATTAATAAGGAAGCACAAACTTTAAATGACAGAATAGACCAGATAGATTTAGTTAATGTTTATAAGAGGACTTTCCACCCCAAAGCGGAAGAATACATTTTCTCCTCAAGTGCACACAGAACATTCTCCAGGATATATCATATCTTAGGTCACAAATCAAGCCTTGGTAAATTTAAGAAAAATGAAATCATATCAAGTATCTTTTCTGACCACAACGCTGTGAGACTAGATATCAATTACAGGAAAAAAACTAAAAAATACAAACACATGGAGGCTAAACAATACACTACTAAATAACCAGGAGATCACTGAAGATATCAAAGAGGAAATAAAAAAATACCTAGAAACAAATGACGAGGAAAACATGACTACCCAAAACCTATAGGATGAAGCAAAAACAGTTCTAAGAGGGAAGTTTATAGCAATAAAATCCTACCTCAAGAAACAAGAAAAATTTCAAATAAACAACCTAACCTTACACCTAAAGCAACTAGAGAAAGAAGAACAAAGAAAACCCAAACTTAGTAGAAGGAAGGAAATCATAAAGATCTGAGCAGAAATAAATGCAATAGAAATGAAGAAAACAACAGCAAAGATCAATAAAACTAAAAATTAGTTCTTTGAGAAGATAAATAAAATTGATAAACCTTTAGTCAGATTCATCAAGAAAAAAAGGGAGAGGACTCAAATCAATAAAATTAGAAATGAAAAAGGAGAAATTACAACTTAACACTGCAGAAATACAAAGGATCATGAGAGACTACTACAAGCAAATATATGTCAATAAAATGGAAGAAATGCACAAATTCTTAGAAAGGTACAGCCTTCCAAGGCTGAACCAGGATGAAATAGAAAATATGAACAGACCAATCACAAGTAATAAAATTGAAACTGTGATTTAAAATCTTCCAACAAACAAAAGTCCAGGACCAGATGGCTTCACAGGCGAATTCTATCAAACATTTAGAGAAGAGCTAATACCCATCCCTCTCAGACTCTTCCAAAAAATTGCAGAGGGAGGAACACTCCCAAACTCATTCCACGAGGCCACCATCACCCTAACACCAAAACCAGACAAAGATATCATAAAAAAAGGCCAATATAACTGATGAACATAGACGCAAAAATCCTCAACAAAATACTAGCAAACCGAATCCAACATCACATTAAAAGGATCATACACCATGATCAAGTAGGGTTTATCCCAGGGATGTAAGGATTCTTCAGTATACACAAATCAATCAATGTGATAAACCATATTAACAAACTGAAGAATAAAAACCATATGATCATCTCAATAGATGCAGAAAAAAATGTTGACAAAATTCAACAGCTATTTATGATAAAAACTCTCCAGAAAGTGGGCATACAGGGAACCTACCACACCATAATAAAGGCCATATATGACAAACCCACAGCAAACATTATTCTCAGCGGTGAAAAACTGAAAGCATTTCCTCTAAAATCAGGAACAAGACAAGGGTGCCCATTCTTGCCGCTATTATTCAACATAGTTTTGGAAGTCCTAGCCTTGGCAATCAGAGAAGAAAAAGAAATTAAAGGAATACAAATTGAAAAGAAGAGGTAAAATTTTCACTGTTTGCAGATGACATGATACAATACATAGAAAATCCTAAAGATGCCACTAGGAAACTACTAGAGCTAATCAATGAATTTAGTAAAGTCACAGAATACAAAATTAACATACAGAAATCTCTTGCATTCCTATACATTAACAACAAAGGATCAGAAAGAGAAATTAAGGAAACAGTTCCATTCACCATTGAAACAAGAGGAATAAAATACCTAGGAGTAAACCTACCTAAGGAGGCAAAAGACCTGTACTAAGAAAACTACAAGATACTAATGGAAGAAATCAAAGAAGACACAAACAGATGGAGAGATGTAACATGTTCTTTATTGGAAGAATCAACGTTGTGGAAATGACTATACTACCCAAAGCAATCTACAGATTCAGTGCAATCCCTATCAAACTACCACTGGCATTTTTTACAGAACTAGAACGAAAAATTTTGCAATTTGTATGGAAACAAAAAAAAACCCTGAATAGGTAAAGTAATCTTGAGAAAGAAGAAGAGAGCTGGAGGAATCAGGCTCCCTGACTTCAGACTATAGTACAGAGCTACAGTAATCAAGACAATATGGTACTGGCACAAAAACAGAAATATAGATCAATGGAACAGGATAGAAAGCCCAGCGATAAACTCACACCCTATGATCACCTAATCTATGACAAAGGAGGCAAGAATATACAATGGAGAAGAGAGCCTCTTCAGTAAGTGGTGGTAGGAAAACTGGACAGCTACATGTAAAAGAATGAAATTAGAATATGCCCTCACACCATACACAAAAATAAACTCAAAATGGATTAAAGACTTAAATGTAAGGCCAGACACTATAAAACTCCTAGAGGAAAACATAGGCAGAACACTCTTTGACATAAATCGCAGTAAGATCTCTTTTGACCCACCTCCTAGAGTAATGAAAATACAAACAAAAATAAACAAATGGGACTAATTAAACTTAAAAGCTTTTGAATAGCAAAGGTAACCATAAACAAGATGAAAAGACAGCCCTCAGAATGGGAGAAAATATTTGCAAATGAAGCAACTGACAAGGGATTAATCTCCAAAATACAGAAACAGCTCATGCAGCTCAATATCAAAAAAACAACCCAATCAAAAAATGGGCAGAAGACCTAAATAGACATTTCTCCAAGGAAGACATACAGATGACCAACAGGCACACAGGTGCTCAACATCATTAATAATTAGAGAAATGCAAATCAAAACTACAGTGAGGTACCACTTACTGGTCAGAATGGCCATTATCAAAAAATCTGCAAACAACAAATGCTGGAGAGGGTGTGGAGAAAAGGAACGTTTTTTCACTGTTGGTGGGAATGTAAATTGATACAGCCACTCTGGAGAACAGTATGGAGGTTCCTTAGAAAACTAAAAATAGAACTACCGTATGACCCAGCAATCCCACTACTGGGCGTATACCCAGAGAAAACCATAATTCAAAAAGACACATGCACCCCAATGTTCATTGCAGCACTATTTACAATAGCCAGGACATGGAAGCAACCTAAATGTACATCAAGAGATGAATGGATAAAGAAGGTGTGGTAGATATATATAATGGAATATTACTTAGCCATATAAAGGAACAAAATTGGGTCATTTGTAGAGATGTGGCTGGACCTAGAGACTGTTGTACAGAGTGAAGTAAGTCAGAAAGAGAAAAACAAATATTGTATATTAATACACATGTGGAATCTAAAATAATGGTATAGATGATCTTATTTGCAAAGCAGAAATAGAGACACAGACAGAGAGAACAAATGTATGGATACCAAGGGGAAAGGGAGGGGGATGAATTGGGAGATGGGGATTGACATATGTACACTATTGGTACTATGCGTAAAATAGATAACTAATGAGAACCTACTGTAAAGCACAGGGAACTCTACTCAGTTCCCTGCAGTGACCTAAATGGGAAGGAAGTCCAAAAAAGAAGGGATATATGTATATGTATAGCTCATTCACTTTGTTGTACAGTAGAAACTAACAAAACATTGTAAAGCAGCCATATTCTAATAAAAAATTTAAATATATATATATTTAAATTTTATATATATATATATATATATATATATATATACACACACACACACACACCTTAAGATGGGAGAATTAAGATCACATTTGTATGAGAAGGGAAAAGACCGAGTAGAGAGGGGAATTTGGTAATAGAGAAGAGGGCAGGTGAGTTGCTGCATCCATATGCTTGAGAAGGCAAACGGTCTAGTGCTCCGATGGAGGAATTAGCTTTAGACAGGTGAATGGAGAGTATGTTCACAGGTGGAAAACCAGGATACAACCATGCAGATGTTGGTAGGTATATAGATGCAGTGGTAGAAATCCACAGAGGTTTTCTTCTGATCGCTTCAATATTTTTAAACGAGGAAGAAGCAAGGTCATCAGACAGGAAAGGAGTTGCTGGAGAGGTTTTAAAAGAGGTGAGCTGTGAAAAGTCATCTGTTACAGTAGAGAGTAAATGTACTAGAGAAATGTAATATGATTGCCAGAAATATTAAGGTGCATTTCAGGTGGGTGGTTATGAATTTGAAGTGAGACCAGTCAGTGTGCCAAGTTTGGACAGTCTTTCTGCTGACTTCCAGAAACGCAGCTGTTGGTTTTTCTTCCTGTATAGCATCTGCTCCGTTCTGCCTAATCTTGGGTTGTTTGTTGCCTTTGTACTCTCTGGAATGGTTGCTCCTTTTGTCTATTTTATCCAGCTTTATTGAGATACGATTGACATAACATTGTGTAAGTTTAAGGTGAGAAACATGTTGATTTGATACCCTTCAATGTTGCGATATGATTACCGCCATAGCATTAGCTAGTATCTTCATCATGTCACATGATTCCATTTCTTTTTTCTGGTGAGAACGTTTAAGGTATACTCTCTTAACAACTTCCAAGTATGTAATATAGTATTTTTAATGCTCTTCACAGTGCCGTGTATTAAATCCTCAGAACTTTTTCATCTTTAACTTCAAGTTTGTACCCTTTGGCCAACATCTCCCCATTTCTTCCCCTTCACCCTCCCATCCCTGCTATCCACTGTCCTACTCTGTTTCTACAAGTTCAGCTCTGTTTAAATTCCACATATAAGTGATATTATACAGTATTTATTTTTCACTGTCTGACTTATCTCACTTAGCATACTGCCCTCAAAGCCCATTTATGTCATCACGAATGGCAAGAGTTCCTTCTTTCTAAAGGATAAATAATACTCCATTGTGTATATACACCCCATCTTCCTTATTTGTTTATCCATTGACAGGCACTTAGGTGGTTTCCATATCTTGGCTACTGTGAATAGTGCTGCAGTAAACATGGAAGTGCAGGTATCTTTTTGATATCCTGTTTTCATTTTCTTTTAATATATACTCAGAAGTGGAATTTCTGGATCGTATGGTAGTTATATTTTTAATTTTTTGAGAGGCATCCCTACTGTCCTCCATAGTGGCAGCACCAGTTTACATTCCCACCAACAGTGCACAAGTGTTCCCTTTTCTCCACATCCTCGTCAACACTTGTTATCACTTGCCTTTTTGATGATAACCATTCTAATAAGTGTGAGGTCTTATCTCGTGGGTTTTTTTTGTGTGTGTGTGTGGTACGCAGTCCTCTCACTGTTGTGGCCTCTCCGGTTGTGGAGCACAGGCTCCGGACGCGCAGGCTCAGCGGCCATGGCTCACGGGCCCAGCCGCTCCACGGCATGTGGGATCTTCCCGGACTGGGGCACGAACCCGTGTCCCCTGCATCGGCAGGCGGACTCTCAACCACTGCACCACCAGGGAAGCCCTATCTCGTGGTTTTGATTTGCATTTCTCTGATGATTGGAGAACATCTTTTTGTGTACTTGTGGGCCATTTGGATGTCTTCTTTGGAAAAATGTCTCTTCAGTTCTTCCTGTGTTTCAATTGAATTGTTTATTTTTTTGTTATTAAGTTGTATGAGACCTTTATATAGTTTGGATATTAACCCTTTATCAGACATGTGGTTTGCAAACATTTTCTCCCATTCTGTAGGTTGCCTTTTCATTTTGTTGATTGTGTTTTGCCGTGCAGAAGGTTTTAGTTTGATGTAGTCCCATTTATTGATTTTTGCTTTTGTTGTTTGTACTTTTAGTGTCATATCCAAAAAATTGTTGCCAAGACCAATGTCAAGATGTGGAATCTTGGGCTTCCCTGGTGGTGCAGTGGTTGAGAGTCCACCTGCCGATGCAGGGGACACGGGTTCGTGCCCCGGTCCGGGAAGATCCCACATGCTGCGGAGCGGCTGGGCCCGTGAGCCATGGCTGCTGAGCCATGGCCTCTGAGTCTGTGCGTCCGGAGCCTGTGCTCCGCAACGGGAGAGGCCACAACAGTGAGAGGCCCACATACTGCAAAAAAAAAAAAAAAAAAAGATGTGGAATCTAGAAAGATGATACAGATAAACCTATTTGTAGGGCAGGAATAGAGACGAAGATGTAGAGAACAGACATGAGGACACAGTGGGGAAGGGGAGGGTGGGACAAATTGGGAGAATAGGTTTGACATAAATACCCTACCATGTGTAAAATAGATAGCTGGTGGGAACCTGCTGTACAGCACAGGGAGCTCAGCTCGGTGCTCTGTGATGACCTAGATGGGTGCGATGGCGGAGTGGGAGGTGAGGTCCAAGAGGGAGGGGATATAGGTGTACATATAGCTGATTCACTTCATGTGCAGCAGAAACTAACACAACATTGTAAAGCTATTATACTCCAATAATAATAATAATAATAATAAAGACCAATGTCAAGGAGCTTTTTCTCTATGTTTTCTTCGAGGCGTTTTACAATTTCAACTTATGTTTAAGTCTTTAATCCATTTGAAGTTAATTTTTGTGGGAGGTGTAAGATACGGGTCCAATTTCATGTTGCTGCATGTGGCTACCCAGGTTTCCCAACACCATTTATTGAAGAGACTATCCTTTCCCCATTGCGTATTCTTGGCTCCCTTATCAAATATTAGTTGACTGGTCACTCCTTTTGAATAATGCCTCCCCTTCTTGGAGCTGGCTCTGCAGCTAGTTCAGATCCCCTAACATGTCTGTAGCCTTAGTAAGTGGGCATTGACCTGGCTTCTGGCTTACTGAATTTCTGAGGACTCACTGTACTTCCCTCTAGAGCCAGTCAGAGCTGACTTCTAGAGGATGGTGAGATATTGTGCCGTGCAAATGAAGGAGTGATAAAGGAATGGTTAGTGAGTTAGAAGCTTGTGCAAGAGAAGCTGCCTAGGACTCTCTTTTCCTGATTGAAATAAGATGGAATGGGACAACACCATGCTTTTTCACCCCCTATTCCTTAGATGTGCAAATGACAGGACGCACATGGGATAGTAAAGTCATACATCCAAGATTAGAAAAATGTTTCAGTTAGATTAGGGCAAGTGGCTTTTGATCATCTAAAAGTCATCTAAGGTGGAAAATGGTCAACTAGGTCATCTAAAGCAGTAAACTTTCAGACCAAGCTGAAGCAAGTGGCAAGACTTCAGGAAAACTCAGGGTCCGTGATAACATTTTTCTGAGATAGTGGAGACTGAATTAATGAAAAGCTTACCTTACTCATTTTAACCTCAATTCAAAGGGATTAGGAAACTAAGAGCCAGCAGGTGATCAAGTGGGAGTATTCAGAGAGAATAAAATGAACTTTGTGCTATTCTTGTTGAATAGGTTCTGTATCATATCTTTAGATTTTGGCATTGAGAAGTAGGGGTAAAGAGGCCCCACCATTAGTTTGGCAGATTTATCAAGCTGAGCTGTGTCAGCTGTATTATGCTGTTTCCAAGAAGACAGTAGAGCTTGTGAAATTTAACAGTGTCTGTCACCACATGACATATTGGCTAAAACAAAAGCAGATTGAGGAAATGACTCACAATAGTTAATTGTTTCAACAGTCAGTCTTTCCCATCTGCACAGTGTGTTGAATTTGATGACATCTGATGGGAACTTTGTGGAAAATGAGCGCACCAGATTGTTTTCAAGAAGTAAGCTCTCTCTTTGCTTTTTTAGTAGCTGCATGTCGGTATCTGAAATCTCCATTTTAGCCTTTATAGTCTAGGTAAGGCTACAGACTATCTTGACTGTGGGAATAGGAAAAGAAAAGCCTGGGCATTGGTAAAAAAGAAAAAAAGTATTCAGTGAATAATAACTCAAAATCTGTTTCTTCACCTTGAGAATGGATTAGGTATTTTTGCTTTGATAAACTCGAAAGCAAAGGGAAAAGTTGTTCAGTATTTCACAAAGAACCAAATTCAGGGTGATATATGCAGAAAGCATTTATCTTCTTTTATCACATGAATACACTGCACATCCGGCTTCAGAATCTATGATGCTGCTCAATAAAATTTATCATTTTTGATGGGAAGCCATTAATTTGCAACAGTTACGTTGAATGTATAGCTCTGTGGTTTATCTATCTTTGATAGATATAGGCCTTCTCATTGCCCTGAATTCCTTTGTAGACCCCACTTAGAAATGCAACTCATGATTACTAACCTACTGACTTATCTAACTGAAGGAGTAACTTCGTATTCTGCAGATGTGGATGTCAAGTAAGGACAGGAAGTTTTCTTTTTGGAGATCTGCCAATCGGGATAAATCTTAACTCCATGAAAGTTCATTCTTCTGGAAAATATTTCTAGCATTTGTTTCCTTGTTAGACACCTACAAATGAGTCTACATTTCACCTGCACTGGAAACCAATATTTATAGAGAAGAAAGGATTAGGGCTGTCTGTCCCCTACAGACAGAGTTCCTTGGTGCTGCTGAAGACATCAATGCCACATTTTTATAGTTGTACAGAACTGTGATATTTTTTGAATGGATTGGATGCAAGGAATGAAGATGTCCTGTTTAATAAAGAACAAAATAAATCTAAGAGGAGACTTTAAGACTTTAAAGAGTTGTGGTGGGGAAGAAACACACGTGTTCTCTATAACTCAATAGGGCAAAACCTAAACTGGTAGCCCAGATCATAAGCAGGCAATAGCTCACAGTAACAGAGAACATTTCAATAGAACATTCTAAGGAACGAGCTGCTCTGGGAAGCAATAATCTCCTCATCCTTTCAACTGGGAATTCTACTGGGTGTTGACATCTGGGAAAATTTGTCCGTAGTCTCAGGCAGCCTTTCATAGCCTAAGAATATGTAGTCAAACTCAAGGAAGATTACCATAGAATTAGAAGTGTATTAAAATTTCTTTTCCTTTCTCTTTCCCTCCCTCCCTCCCTCCTTTTTCTTTCTTTCAGTTTGACCTCTAAAAGAAGGTAGGTGGGGGGCAGGATGGGGTGAGGATAATATCTAGCATCCCTTTTGAGTGCCCTGCCTCGCTGGGTCACCTTTGTATTCCCTGAACTGAAAACTCAAAGATCTAAAGTAGAGTGATGCATAGCGCTTATCAAAAAGAATCTGCACACTCCCTGCTTTCTTTGGAGAGATCTCTGAACATGTTGGTTCCACCCCAACCTATGAAGGCCAGTGTTCAGGGGGCAAACTTGCAAACTCAGCAGTATCTTTGGAAACACCAGTGACTTAGTTGTCATGCCTCAGTCTAATATGAAGAGCAAATTTCTTGTTCTCTTCTGCTACGAAAGAGGCCTTTTAGTTTTTGTGGCCTCCATCGAAAACTGTCACAAAGTAGAAACCATGAATCGGAAAGAACATTTGTGAAATAATTTTGCTCATGTAGATAGATGAGAGGTGAACTTTTTTTCTTGCTGTATCTATGAATTCTAGTTCATATTTCCTTTATGTGGAAGTGGCTTTTTTTCCCCCTGGATTTATGTTAAGCTGAGCAAGCAGTTCTGGTGAAATTAAGCCCACATATAAACAATAGATTTGGACAGCTCAATTTTGGTCCTGAACTCCATTAGAATTTTTTACCTTCCTCTCCTTTATTGCAATTTCTGATTCTTTGCTTCTTATAACCCACTTTTATGTTGAATATCACATTGTGCAAGGGCATGCCAAATTGGTATTGGTATATACTGATTGCCTTGCTTGGGAAAAGTGCTGAATTCAAGTTTGAAATGTTTGCACTTGACCAAACTTTTGGAAAAGAAAAAGCATAGGGTATTTAAAACCCAGAAACCATGATTGTGTTTCTTTGCTGTTTCTTGTAGTTTTTCGAGCAGGGGGTGAATAAGATTGTGAGTTTTAACCAACAGAATAGATTTATAATCTGCATGAAATGGATGAATGAGATGAAGTTAGGGGAGACTAATAACAGTTCATCTCAAGGAATTTCCAAACAGTTATAGGAAGCATGAGTGACTTAACTCATGGAGTCTATAGTCAGAAGAAATAATGATATTTGATTAAAAATTTAATGAGGGCAAAAGAAGGGTTAAGAGGGCACATTTAGGGGATGCCAGGAAGTGTACTGATGCCTTTATAGGGGCAATCTCATTGAATCCTCGAATAAGCACTATGAAGTACTTATTGGGACCCCCATTGTACAGATGAAAACACTGAGGTTCAGAAAGGCTATTCTATTTACCTATGCTGTAGAACTGTTATCTGTATCCAGATCTTTCAGGTTCTCAAACCATTTGTACCACTTCATCATCTGTGAAGAAAAGAAAGGAGCTTGTCTGGGGTCTATGTATATTGTCTTCACAAGGAACTTTCAAGGAATTCTGAGCAAAAGACTATATTACTGACAAATGAAAACAAAACCTGGTAAGTGGATGCTGAGGAAGGAGGCAGGTACCTCTGCAGAGTCAGAAAAGACCTTGAACCTAGGGAGAAATTGTCGTTGGGCAAAGAATAAAGAAGCTTAGAGATTCTGATAAAATATGCAGGGCCCAAAGATGGTATAAAAGTTTGAGGTAATATGTAACATGGTTATTTTCCTCAGGGACAAAAAATAGTATCAATCATGGGATTTTAAGTCATCTGGCAAGGAGGAAAACTTGACAGGGATGTTTAGGAGATGGGAGCTGCAATTATAAAGATGCGAAAGTGAACTGGGCATGGAAGGGCCCGGTATCAGTGATTTGGGGGAAGATATGCATAGTTTTGGAAAAGGTTAGCATATATTTGTAATTTCTCAAGAGCTGTTAATTACATAATGCTTTTAATTGTGTAACTCACTCAGTACTTATTTCATCTATACGAAACTTCTATTTTAGAGTGTAAGTGAAACACAGGGGAAAAGATGTATTTTCCTAAATGAAAATCAGAATATTATCAGAGTTCATAGCTTTCAAGCGAGAACCTTTGAAAACATTCTCCAAATAGTCAGTTTTTCCATTGCCAACACATTTATTCTTTCTTCGTTGTAGTTTTAGAAATCATAAACTTAATTGTCTCAATATGACATGATTTCCTCCCCATATCCTGAATGAATTTCGCTATTTTAAAAGAAGGGCTATGACAAAGCAGGCCTACTATGGAGGACTGTTGGTGAAAGCCCAGAACGTTTACAGGAGCATAGGCTGTGCTTATTCTGTGTTCAGGGAAAGGGCTGGCCCCTGAGGAACAAAGAATCACATTTAAAATAATGTCTTTAATATATTATAAACAGGGAGACTTTCCTTAGTGTATCTCTTATTGTTCCATTTCTTTTTCTTGCTCAATAAATACAAGGCAAAAAAAGCATGACTTTTATGTTTTAATTTCCCAGCAGCACTCTGTATTGGAGACAGTAATTAATGAAAATTATAGACTAAGCATTTTAAAGTTTGCATTAAGTGCCTTGTCCGTGTTTTATAAAAGAATCTCACTCTACCTAAAGATGTGTGAGTCTGCACGTTGCGGGGGGTCGAGGGATGCATACGTGCTAGCTATCTCTCTTGAAGTTGTTCTCAACCAATCCTATAGGGTGAGGTCTAAAATACGGGGCCCTATATCAAAGAGATTATATTTCCCTAGTCCTGTATCACAACTTTAAATGTAATATTCACTTGCTTTTTATTTTATTTTTTTATTGAAGTATGGTTGATTTACAATGTTGTATTAGTGTCATGTGTACAGCAAAGTGATTCAGTTATACATATATGTGTATATATTCTGCTTTAGATTCTTTTCCCTTTTGGGTTATTACAAAATATTGAGTATAGTTCTCTGTGCTATACGGTAGGTCCTTGTTGGCTATCTATTTTATATATAGTAGTGAGTATGTGTGTAATATTATTTTCACTTTCTAAGATGTACTAGCTACCAGCTCCAACTACATATCAAGAAACAAATAATCTAGACAATTTGTTCTACCAACAGAATTAAATACTGTCAAGCTATTTTTAAAAACTCTTAAAAACATGGTTAAAAAGACACGGTAAACAATATTTTATAACCTGGCTCCTGTGACTATGTTATATAATAAAATTGGGTTTTCATCCAATTTTTCTACTTTATAATTGAGCCCTAGCAACAAAAAATATTGAACTGGGCTAGTTGACATAGGAAAATGAAATTCTTATCCTCATTTAGAAGTGAATACATTTTTTAAGGATGAGAGAATCTTCTGCCTAGAAAAGTTAAATGGGAAACACAGAATAAATTAATAGTGATTTCCCAAACTTTTCCCAGACTAATTCAATTCTTGGAGTCTTAGGTTGAAACAACTTAGAGACCTCATGATGACTGTCCCATAAAATAAAATAGAATTTCATTTGGTGAAAGCTATTAAAATGAGTGAAAGGATTGGTGGTGCAAGAAAAATGAGAGTAGAGGCAGGTGGGGGAAAAGTGGGTCATAAAACATATAACTATAGTTGTACAGCTGTACTTTCTAGTAAACACTCAAATAATTAATTTAAAAATATACAGCAAAAAAGTGTAGGCACCTGCCGGCAATGGGGGTGATACAGCAAGATGAGCAAGACGTAATATCTCTTCTCAAGAGCAGCTGTGGTCTAGGGTATGTCTTTGTGTGTATGTGAGTGCATGGAGAGGGGGGAGATTAATACACATTGACAAAGAACAGTCAGGCAATTGCTAATAGAGATCATATCAGCTCTCTCAGTAAGTGGCATGCCAGAGTCAGACTTGAGAAAAAAAGCCAAGGACTGGGAGAAGAGTCACAACGTCAGGTGACAAGATTAGGAGTGTCAAGCTCTCTAGGTTACTGACAGTTCTGGTGAATGAAGGACATCCTACCCAGAGGGCTTTAGTGGATTGAATGTCTCCATGCTTAACGGTGTCCTCTGTTCCATCATCCGAGGATGGTGTTCATTAAAATGAGTTTGAAATGACATGCAACAGGCACCTACATCATTATTGAGAGACGGTGTGGAAGTGGTTAAATGCCTATGGGTGAGAAAAATGTTTTAAAACTCAATAGCAGGGCTTCCCTGGTGGTGCAGTGGTTGAGAGTCCGCCTGCCGATGCAGGGGACACGGGTTCGTGCCCCGGTCCGGGAGGATCCCACATGCCGCGGAGCGGCTGCGCCCGTGAGCTATGGCCGCTGAGCCTGCGCGTCAGGAGCCTGTTGCCCCGCAACGGGAGAGGCCACAACAGTGAGAGGCCCGAGTACCGCAAAAAAAAAAACAAAAAACAAAAAACAACTCAATAGCAAATCAAACTTGTAGGATTATTAGGGTTACTGATAGAACACTGAATCACAAGTTAGAAAACTGTTTTTCATCTGAGGACCACCCCGTACTAGCAAGACTATCTGGACAAGTAACTTAATCTCTCTGAACTTAGTTTCTTTATCTGTAAAACTCTCTCTTCTAGAGTTCTTATAAAGATCCCATAGGATCCTTTACGTGAAAGGCTTTGGTGAATCATGACTTGCTCTACAAATATAAGGTATGAAGGAGAGATGAGTGTGCCAGAAGAGGGTGTTTCAGAGAGAGTGATTCCCTGACCATGTGTAAACTGTATTGCTGAGGAGAGAGGCCCATGGTGGTATGTAGACTTGTTAAATAACAAACAGCAAGGCTTGGCCAACATATGGTCTTGGTATCAAGATAAATCCCTCCATAGAAATACTTGTTGGAAAAGAAACTCCCTCCTACCACAGCGTTTCGCTGTTCTCATCTCCCACAGACAACAGTGGCTTACGTTAGTCAAAGACTTTGGGGGATTTATTGTAAGTGACATTAATGAGACATGTTTCAATGATGGGAGCAGCTACGGTTTTCTGCATTTGGTGGGATATAGTTATATACGTTTCCTTTCAGATCATTGTTGAAGCTATGCCAGATCTCAAAAGCAAAGTTAATTTAGGTCAATGAGACGAGAATTTATTTCCAGTCTATTACCATCTAATCCCTTATTAAACCAAAGAATAAGGAACTGAGGGATCCAGTCATTAACTTTTGGCAAACGTCAACTCAGTGAGCATAAAAGAAAGAGAAATGATTGTATCCAGATACCTATTTTTGTGGTCTTTCGTTGCTTAGACAGGGAAGAATAGAGATTTTATTGAGAGAAGCCCTGAGATTAAAGAAAAGCTCTGAAATACAAGCTCTCAGGTATCTCAGGCAAGAGATGGAAAGACTGATCATCTTAGGGTTCAAGCAAGAAAAAATATCTCTTGAGGTACAGAAGGAATCAGTGTTCCATGGCGTATTTGTCATCATCACAGGTTTCTTCCCTCCAAGTATTTCATGGCCCATTTCCCTTTATTTTGATAATTTTTGAAGTGATTACAAAAAGACTTCAAAGATAATGGGAAAAGTACAAAGAAGGAAACAAAAATCACCTTTAATCCCTCCACCTAGAGATAACAATAGTTACATCTTCTGAGGTTGTTTTTCTTTGGGGGTGTGTGTGTATGTATGTGAAGTATGTGTATCTATGTGTGTGTATGGATGTTGCAAAATTGAGAACAAACTTATATGTGGTTCTGTTATCTGTTTTCACTTATTAAAGGTATTTCAAATATTTCCCTAGGTCATTAAAATGCCTTTACAACATTTTAAATGTCTTTATAATATTCCATTATGTGGATATGTGGCAATTTATTTAAATACTCCCTTACTGTTCTGCATTCAGACTGTCCCTGCATTTTTGCTCTTTTTATTTTGCAAATTAAAGGGATGTCTCAATAGATATCTTTGTAGCCATACACTCGTGTGCACGTCTGATGATTTCCTTAGTATGAGTTTCCAGAATTGTTGGATCAAAGGAAATACATGCATTAAGTTGGTTTGATCTATATAAATTAGGCACTATTTAAGGAAACATCTCCTTGATTTGCAGTGAGCATGCTCAGTGTCTGGGAGTAGGGGTTGGGAGAGCCACAGAAGGCAGTTTCTGCTGGAACCTGGGTGGCAGTTTTTACTGGCTCAGGATGTGGAAGTTCCACCCTCCAATTGTAATGGACCAGGCTGCCTCACTTTGCCTGGGGAGCTTCAGAGGACAGTTGGGTGCTAATAATCTTGAAGGAACGGTCAAGAGGAACATGGGCTATCCTAGGCTAAAGTCATTTTAAGTTTAAAAGTCAAGTAGGGCCAATAAAAAAGATGCATGAGGGAGTGTACCTCTTGTTAGTGGTGGACACTGTTCACCTAGGACTGGTAAATCTATTTGATTGTTCATCTCACCACTGAATCTTCTACAGATAAAAGCAAGAGGGACAAGGGTAGAAAGAGGAAGAGGACTCAATGGGGCTGTGACAGAAGAAGCTGTTGGGCTTTGAGATTGGCATTAGTTGTCCATGAGGCACATAACTGAATAGCTCTGTGGAGGTTGATTTCTTCCACTGCCCAAACCAGCTCTTTCCCCACAGTTACCCTCTTTCTGTCAGTGCCTGGGCCTGTCCCCTGGGCTAGATATTTGAGTGAAGGTTCTTCATCTGTTGCCTCTCTCCTCTTAAGTCCAAAATGAACCAAGACTTATAATTTTATTCCACTTGGAATAGCTCTCAAATCTTCGTCCATCTCCATTCCTACTACCGTCTCTCTTTTCCAGCCTTTAGCGCTGTCCGCAATTCTGGAATCGCTTCAGTCTCCAGTTTCTCCCCCTCCAACTGTTCCCCTACTGTTTCCAGATGACCCTTCCCCAAATGCTACTTAACCATTTCCCCCAGAGAGCCTAAAGCTATTGCAAATAGCTTACCTACAGAATGTGAGCTTTTTCAAGATTAGGGTTTTGTCTTACTCATCTTTGTAGCTCCAGTGTTTAGGAAAGTGGCGGTCACATAAACCAACCTTAGCTTGGCAACAACTCCATGAAGTTTTTGAATGGGAAACGGAGGCTCAGGGAGGGAAAGTAATCTGCCCAAGGCTACATAGCTAGTAATTGTCAGAGTGGGGATTCAGCCCAAACAGGTCTGTTTTTCCCTAAACCACATGGACTCAGCTGCACTGTGCTACCTCTGTTGTCAGGGATCTGAGACCTTCTCAATCAAGCTTTCTCACTATACTTCTTACGCTTTTCTGCACTGAATGCTATGTCATGGGATAGCGCCTACTGCAAGAGATGTATTTGAGCATGTATGGGGGTGGAGGCCAGAGGGGGCAAGCTGGTTGATGAAGACCAAGAGAATCTGAGGGGAGAAGATAGGTCTTAAGCTAGGCCTTGAAGGTCAAGATAGGATTTGGTCAGCAGGAGACTGCAGGGCACAGGCCATTCCATGTCATGAAAGCAGACAGCAAAGGCACTGGGACAGAAAGGAACCAATAGTGCTGTCAACTGTGAAGAAATTGGCCTACCTGTGGAAAGAGTTCATGCTGTCTTTCTTGTTAGGAAAAACCTTCCTTTAAAGTACTGGTCTTTTTTATTTATTTTTTTTTGACATCTTTATTGCAGTATAATTGTTTTACGATGGTGTGTTAGTTTCTGCTTTATAACAAAGTGAGTCAGTTATACATATACATATGTTCCCATATCTCTTCCCTCTTGCGTCTCCCTCCCTCCCACCCTCCCTATCCCACCCCTCTAGGTGGTCACAAACCACCGAGCTCCTCTCCCTGTGCTCTGCGGCTGTTTCCCAATAGCTATCTATTTTACGTTTGGTAGTGTATACATGTCCATGCCATGAGTGCCCTGGAACTAGACTCCATGATTTCATGGATTGAGGTGCTACACGTTGCAGAGAAATAGCCCTTTTTCTGTATGGGGAGAGTAGAGGGAGGAAAGCTCATTTAGGTGTGGCATTCCTTCACTTCAGATTTTGAACTGGACCTGAAGCATGAGAGAATTCCTGTGGCATGTCATAGAGCACAGGAACCAGATTTGTATCGTAACATGGCTTCAGTTTTTATGACAATTTTAACCTTCAGAAACATTTTCATCCCTGAGTTAAGGAAACCAGAAACATAAAATGAATTAGGAGGGCTTTTAATGTATTTACAAGGAGAACAGTTTTTACTGGCTAATAAACTCCTTTGTGGCCCAAAGCATGTTTTGGCCAAAAGGGACCTGGCTGATGACAAACAGTAAAACAAGAGACACTTAGAACACTTACCTGAAAATAAGGATCAACTGCAAATCAATGTCATCAAATTAAACAGGATAATTTAGAAAGTATTGGTATTTGTAAAAAAACTAAACAAAACAAAAAAACGCTGCAAAGAACAGAAAATTACACTTTAGTAAATAAAAAAATTTATTCAAAATCTTATTTTGGTTTGATACTTGCCTTTTTAAACTTACAAATAAAGAACCAAGGAAACACTAAATATATTACCTTTTAAGTTACACTGCACGTATATGTGCACACAGAGAAAACAAGCAGTTTTAGCGGATCGGGACAGTATTTTGAATTTCTTTTGTGAATATCTGTCCAGGTCACGGAGAATGTTGCCAGTTTCCCCCCGATCCTGTTCCTGGCCCCAACTGCTCCCTTTTGTAGCATTGCTGCTCTGGGATTCCAGCTAGAGGCTATACAGTTTACTCCAGGTGTTTTAACTCTGTCCTCTGAATTTCCAGCAGCCAAGTTGGGAGAATACGGGATGTGTGTTTTTCAGCCCCAAACTTCCATCTTCCTCCTGGAGGACCCAGCTGATCCCACAAGCCACTAACATGCCCAGAGATGGCAGTTTTCCAACCCAGTCCTGGCCAGGCTTTTGTGCCTCCTGAGTCTTGATATAACAACCAGTTTTCCCCAACTGTCCCTTGACAGTCTGTGCCCAGCTTCCGCCTGGGAGACCAGTTGGGACATGCCTCATCCTGGCAGGGCAGGAGCTGCCCGAGACGGGGTGATGCCTGCGTTAGCTTCGGGTTGGTTGCCGCTGCCTTAACCTCTCAAAGGTGTTATTCAAGAGAAGGAGCTGAGGTTAGGGTCTGGCATAGAGATTCCTTCCCTCCTTCCTAAAGCACCATCAGGCCGAAACAGTCCCACCTCTCAAGCAGTGGGAACAGCAATGGGGACTGGTGTTAGGAAGGCCACATCAGAGACACAGCAGGAACAGAGGAGTCATCCGCCCTCTCCACAAGGCTGTCAGCACCTTGAGAAGAGGGTGTAGGTCTCGTTCGGGATTGAATAACCAACCCGCACAGGATCGGGTACACAGCAAGCCTTCAATAAATATTCGTTGCTTGTAAAGATTAAAGAGGAGTATGGGGGCAAGTTGTAGGGATGATTCTAGTTATTCTTGTGCTCTGGGCATTTTTCAGTGGACAGTGCTGTTACTTATGCAGTCATTATTTTAGTACCCCCTTTGTTGCCCCTCACCTTTGAGGATTAGGCCTGGAAGTACTCACGTTTTTGGAGCTCAAAGTTAATAACTCAGCCTCAAGTCAGCTACGGCTCGTGGCAGGTGGCTCGTGGTGCTCTTCCCATGACCCACGCCTTGTATCCACATTCCAGTCACACATCACTGTCTTTTTCCATTACCCTTGTGTATCCCTCTTGTTTCCCCATTGCCATACAATCTGCCCCGACCCTCTCACACGCTTGGGATACGGGCCCAGGGTCCTCATAGCTGAGTGTCCACCTCTTGTTGCCAGGTGACCCTGCCTGCTGCTGGACGCTTGCCCGGGCTGCCAGTCTCCCATGATGCAGTGCTCTGCCCCTCACTGCAGGTGTCCGCCGGGCCTCTCCTATAGTTGTGTCTCTGCCTATTGCCTACTGCTGGGGAATTCCTGTATTGTGTTTGCTGCCCATGGCTGGTCTGGCCTCCCTTATCAGGCCCACCCTGCTGTTGCTGACTGAGTCTCATTTCTGAGACAGAGCATATTTCTTGTTGCCCCTCTGCACCACTTTTATTATCTCTACCATATCCTAATTCAGAAGACTCTGTCCTTTTTTATGGTTGATTTCACTCTTGACCTTGGATCATTAAGAGATACTGTTTTCTCACAGACTGATCCTAAATTGGGGGAGGAGTTTTAGTTTTCGGAAGAAGTTTAAGGTTGTGTGCGGGACCGTGGGCCTCTTTGTGGAGGTCACGTGTCCTTGGATAGGGACCCACATTGTGTGTACTGTGTGTGTGTGTGTGTGTGTGTGTGTGTGTGTGTGTGTGTGTGTGTGAATGAGAGAGAGAAGAGTCTCCCTTTTTAATACTTTCTGGAAAGCATGTCACTAAATAGAACAAGGAGAAAGGAATGGGGTGGATAGGCATAAGATCAGCCTTTTTATCCTCCAGGTATGTGAAGAAACAATCATATATCATGTTGTTTAGATGGTCCATCTTTCCCCCGTGGTATTTTTCTGGCCTTCATTCTTGGCCTCCTAATGAACTCAAAGTCAGAGTAAAAATGATGGCCATCATGCCTGGGAAAACCTGTTAGCAGTAGAAAAATAAGAACGTTAAAAGGTAGTGTTGTACAGTTTCTGATGAAGAGACCTACAGAGTGATTCCACTTGAGTATTATATGCTGTGTATCTACAAAAACAAATTGGCACAGGATTTTTAAAACTTGCTATCCTGTATTAGGGTGAACACTGTTCATATTTACTGTACTTCATTTACAGGTGGAGAGAAAGGAATTGATTTAGTTTAATACAAGATTTGGATACTCTCCCTAACCTTACACTGGTGTTAAACAGTAGCTGTATGAATACTACCTTGCAGCTGACCTTTTGGGATTGCTTTTCCCTAGTGATCTTTTTTCTAATTATTTTTCTGTGCATTTTAAACGGAGTTGCAGGAGGGATGGAATTTAATTGCTCTGTTTCTATTTTATCCTCTCACTTTTACATCTAGGGCAAAAGGTTGTATTTTAATAAATCTAGGAGGTAATTTATAACTACTGGTATTGAAAAAATACATATGTAGCATGTGCGTGTTTTTGTGACTACGTGGGAGGGTTGGTATGGTTGGGTCTCTTCTCTTCTTTAGCTGTCTTTGCTATATTCACAGTCTTAAACTGAGATTTCCTACCCTTTTCTGCTTTAAAAGACTAGCTGTTTAGGGTGTCCGAAGCTGCACATTTCCAGTATGTGCTTTATTTCTTTCATTTACATCATAGCATAACCACAGCTGTGAAGTTCATTTTTGTTTCAAAGGGGGAAAGTCTGGTTGATGCAAAAGTTGCTTTCTGGGCCCTCTGAAAGTAGATCTTCTACCTTACGCTCTCAGGGTAATCACTAGGATGTAAAGTCACTGCTGCTGTGTTGGAAGTAATGGTAATCATGGTGCCAAGGAAGGCTAATTGGACCACTGCTGCTGACCTACCTGCCAGGGGACCTGTGCAGCTTTACTGCTGTGGAGACGACGGCAAGAAGAAATCACCCTGTTAAACCTAGACACACGTCTGGTCGTTTCTTTGCTGCACGAGCTTGAGAGCACTCTAATAGGTTATTTTGAAAAATCCAAACAGAACATGACTGAATTCAGATCAGATGAAAAAATGACTGTATCTGTTGTCTGGGGGGTGGTGTGGGCAGTAAAACTATAGAGCTTAGAACTCCAGTCTAAGACAAACTTTTGCTCTACGAGATAAAAAGGGCAAATAGCAAAGTTGTAGCAAAACAGTGTGAATATAGCAAAGGTAGAATGTGGATCTGTTTGGTGAAGTGCTTAAGTGTTGGATAGAGATGTAGTGGCATGGTTTTGAGGACCTTGACTGTTAAAAATAATCTCACAGAAGGCTGGACAGCATTGTCCTTTGGTTGACATGCTGGGTTAGAAACTCTACCAGACTTTCCTTGTGAATGAAATTGGAATGGTTTCTTTTGGTTGTTGGAGGGAGACCAATAATGCAGTACAGTTAAACACAGACTAACTCGTTCTAGGTCCTCCCAGCAAAGTTTTAGATATCAGTGGTCTAAGGGATGCTGGGTGAGGAAGCATTTCCCCAGCTCTCCCCACCCATAGCACTCATTGAATGACTTATTACATAAAACAAAATCCCAGACACAAACTTGTGTAAAGGAAGACCAGTTTCCAAGAATGCGTGGTGCCAAAAGCCAGCCTTTGTTTTGAGCATGCTGACTTCCACGACCAGATGGAGTATACCCAGTGACTTTATTCCCCAGCTTGGGTTTCACATGCCCCTCTTGGGGTGATGTTATTCTGGGGGAGCCACTGTGATTTAGCCATGTTTAACATAGAAGATGCTACTGCAGACATTGAGCATTTCTACTATGGATGAAGGACCACTGCTGGTCCTTCGTGGGCGTGGATACCACCCATCTCAGTGCATCCAGGGAAGGGTCATCTTTTTTCCATATCCCACGCTGAAGCGCAACGGTGGGTTCAGTACCTGCCAGAGCATTTGAACAGATTCAGAGTACAACGTAAGCAGGCTAAGAAAAGACTGAACACACCCCATTTTCATCTTAAGCCCAGATCCTTTCTGTGGGCCTCCCTCAACTAAGTAAAGGGCGAGAGTCAGGCTCCTCAAACCAAGTGCTGAATTTGGTTGTATCAGTGAAGTGCTTGGGGAAGTCAGAGGAAGGAAGATTGAATATGGAATTGGGATAGTCTGAGTTGGTCTGGGGAGAGGAAAAGGCCTCAGTTGGACCTAATGCAGGAAAGAGTTCGGCCTGCAAGGAAAAGGAAGGGGGGAAGTTTATTTGGCTTCAGCAGCAAGATAAAGATATGCAGGCAAAGAGACAGGGGCAGTTCCGAGGAGAGCAAGGGACAGTGAGAAGAAATGGGATTGGGGTCACAGGGTATTAGGGTCCCCTGTCAGTATCTGAATAGGGTCCTTGTGGGCTGAACATGGTATTTCATAAACAAAATGTTAACTTATTGCAAAGATACTTTGATTAGATAGATGTTTTTCAGGGTAATAATTATTTTTGCTGTTTGGTGATTTTTGTTTCACTATACAAGTTAAAAACAAGGAAAGAATGTGTGACATTTTGATTGTCGTCCAAGGGAGATTGAGAAGAAATATGCCTTCCCAGTCCCCAGAGTTCCCTTTCCTTAGGCTCCCTTCTCTATCCTTTCTATTCAGGTGGGTCATATTCTTTTGTCCCTACTCTTCTCTTCCCCATCACATCCTGATCTCTGGAAAGGGACTTATACCCACCCCTCAAACATTAATATGTTTTAACCAGGGATCAGTTGCCCCAGAACTTGATCCCTCAGGGAAGAGTAACAAGCCTTGTCGTGTGTCAAGGAGTGTCACTCAATGGGAATCTGAAGAGATTGGGGTGTTAATGGGTCAGTGTCCTTTTTCAGAGACTAAGAATTATTCCAAGTGAATGGCCTCTTCACCCGCACTCCTTGCTCCTGCATTTTTCAGGATCAGTGTGCTCTTGTCGAATGGATGGGTCCTCCTGTTTCTTCCGAGGCCAAGGCCTTGGATTTGTGCGTGGAATCCATTTCCTACCAAGGCTGCAAGAATCAGAAACCTCTTTGGAGCCCTTGCACTGAAAACTGCTTCTGTTTACAGGCTAGTCTCAGGCATGAGATGACTGGGCCCTTTTAGGTACAACAGTCCTGTGATGAGCAGCTTTCAATGGCCTGTTCGCTGGACATAAAATCACAAGCAAATTAATGCAGACACTTCAAGGAGTTGACTAGGAACTGATATGTAAGATATGGTCCAGACCCATAATGGTTTAGAAATTCAGATCTTGGAGGTAAAAGCCAACAGCCTAATGCAGAAATCATCCCCTCGTGTACCTGGTGGTGGTTACCCGTCTTGCTTGGATTCCTTCCCATGACCCTCTTACTTGGCTGTTCACCCTTTTGTAGAACAGCTCCAGCCCTGACACATTCTGTCATCAAATATTGAACTAAAAGCCGCTTCCTTGTAACTCCCTCTCACGGTGGAAATAAATTCCTTTCCACCATCAGACTTTCTGAGGGCAAAAGGAGAAAATGGGGGCCCCGTTATAGATGGGCATCCTGGGCTTGGCTGCTACAGAAGCTTGTGTCTCCAGGTCGGAGCTAAACAGGGTTCCAGAACAGGTGCTGCCTGGATTCTGTGTGTTAGCTGGTTCCTCTGCATCAGTCCCAGTTGCGGTGTGGCCTCAGGGTCTTGGAGGAAGATGGTTCCCTAATAAGGGAGGTGGCAGGGTACAAGGGCTTGGCTGTGGCCTTTCTTAGTGTGTTTTTGATTGTAACCTGGCCTAGGGGGTGGGGATGCAGCAACTCCTCAGGAGGAAGACATTTTAGTAATCTAGAGGGCCAGGAATGGAAAAAAAAAATGTCTAAAGTGGGCAACAGCTCAATCTTAGAGGGCAATTCTGGGCATACGTCAGGACTCTGATTCTGATCTTGTATTCAGCATTGAATCTCTGAACCTCCCCTGCTCTGTCTGTGGGGTCATGGATATTCAGAAGAAATGGGGTTTGATAAAAGGATGGCATGAATTTTTTTTAGGACTAGGTCATCCGGCTTTTGACCTCTCAAATACTAAAGGTTAGTGGCACATGAATAACTGCCGCAAGTCAGGCTTCATCTTTAAGAGGACAGCAGGATTTATGTCCCAGTTTGACTCCCGTGCTAAGGAACTGACTCTGAATTCTTGCCTCGTTCGTTATTTTATTTGTCGGCAGCTGCCAAACTCTCACGTGCGTCAAAGTTAGACAGTGCTTTCCAGTTTCTCCCCTCACAGGTGATGCAATTGAAATGACTGGTTTTGATACCAAGGGGAAAAAATGGATTTGAGAATTGTACATGGCAATATGTATTGCTGTAGCTGGTACTTCTGGGGAACTAGTCTCTACTGTTGAGTTCAAGTCTATATCCTGGTCAGTAGTCGCAGAAATAGGAGTCTCTATTAAATAGGTGGGTGTTTTGGAGACCACACACCCGGGAGGATTACCTGAGAAAGGGCTGTTCCGCAATCGTGCCCTTCTCCAGGCACTCCTTATTGCTGGGGAGGTTCTGTCTGATCCAACATGACCCTGCTCTGTTAACCTCATCCTGAGAGCTGTCTGAGAAGGGATTTTCCACGAGGAACTGGGTCTTCTTTGGAAATGGTGTTCTCTACCCCTGTTGTGCTTAACTCTTGTACAGCGGTCTACTTCCTCCTCTTCAGTCATACCAGGTCTTGAGTTTGGGAAAGAAGCATTAGCATTCATTCATTCACTACTATTTGGTTTCCTGTTCCAGAGGAAGTCCCCCATTATATAAAGAGAAGCCCAGAATAGCACTTCCTCATCCTGAAGGGGTCCTTTGATCCTCTTTCCATTCCTGGCTTGGGAGCATTAGCTGAGGGCTCTGTCACACAACCCTGGAAAGGTCAGGAGGTTCCAATCTAGTCAGAGCTGGCCTGGCCTGTCTTTCTCCCGTGAGGCGTCTATAGAGCTGCCGGAGAATCGCTCTCCCCTTCGGTTTGTTTTCTCCCTTCTCTTCATTATTCCTCTCCTCCCCTCCTCCAGATGCAAGCCTATGATTTGGGCAAATCTGGGGATTTTTATGTTTCAGCTCATTTGTCTGCAGTCATTTTTACCACACCTTGCGCAGAATATCACCAGAGTCCTGTTGAATACTCGAGGTGCTCGGGTCCACCCCTCAGTAGGTGCCCCGTAGAGATCCTTGGGTTGAATTCACTTAGCCAGGCCTTTGCTCTGGTTGAACTGCAGCCCTATCAGGGGGTGGGGAGCCTCAGCCGAGGAGGGGAGTGATCTGGCACCTTCTCCTCAGACACTGCCTCTATCCCAGGTGCTTAGGACGTTGGAGCGGGGGTGGCATCTCTAATGCAGTCCCTTGCTGCTGGAATCCTTTCCTCTTACTCTCAAAAACGGCAGCCTTCTCTTTTCTCCGCACTGTATGCATTGGGGACGGAGGTGGTACTGGTACCTGTGACCTTGGAAGAGAAGAGCACACTCCAGGATCTGGACTCCAGATTGTTTTTCATTTCCTTTTCGCTTGGAAGCGGTGGCCTGGATACGGAGGCATTTCAGTCTTGGTATAGTTGGTCTGATCATGTGATGTGGGGGAGGTTTTATTGCTCTGTGGCAGCTGGAGTAAGAGGCCAGGAAGTCAGGTGTTCACCCTCTGACAGAGTCCCCTCCACCTTATGAGTTACCCTGGGGAGACTCACACCTAGAGGACCCACGTTCACAGTGGTCACTCCATGGCCCTGACCTCCTGCCCTCCGGATCTCGATCGGGATGGGTCCTTCTTTCTGCCTCATCTTATCTGCCCGCTTATGATGGAGTGTGGGTTACAGAGCAGGCAAAGCCCTGACCGACTGGGAACCAGGGGGGCCCCGGAAGTGCCTTCAGCGTGGAAGGCCCTTAGCGGCAGCCGAGCCTGCAGGGAGTGGGGTGGTCACTGTCCAAGGCAGCCTGTCCGGTTCAGAGCTGTGTTTTCACAAGTGCTCTTACCTCAGTGTCGTCCTCTTCCTTGTAGGGCTCACTGGCTTTAAGGAAGTTTGTGGTGGGACCTTCCTCTTTCCGGGGAGGCAAGTCCGTGGTCGTCTCCTCACAGAGTGACTTGATATATTCTAGGCCACACCACCCTTCCCCATCTGGCCTCAGCTGACTCATAATGTATCACTGGGTCTTCTCCTCTTGGAATATCACTAGAAAGGGTTTGCAGAGGCCATAACCCGAGGAGCGGTAACAGAAAGATGAATTCCTCTTCTCTTCTGGATTTGGATTCCGGGAATATGCTGAACTCCCTAGTTAGCCCTGGTGCCTTCTCCCTCCCTCCAAGTTTCTGAGTAAGGGAGTAGATAGTCTGTGATTTCTTGATGCGCCCATAAACTGTTCTTGTTTTGTGAGTGCCTCTTATGTGATAGGTACCATGTTTGGTTATTTCACTTGTGGACTGGTGATCCAGCTCGTGCTTTAGAATTTCAGAGATTGTTGGGGAGATGGGGGCCTTCTCTTCTCTTCCCTATCTTTGACCATCTTCTACAATGGGAGTCTCTGCCCTGGGAGCCTGGAACACTGTCCTTGGCAAGCCTGGTATTATCATTGCCCTACCCCAACTCATGCCAAAGCAGGATTGAACAGGAGCCCTGCAATATCTTTCCTTCTGGCCCCAAGGCCCCCTCCCCCTCCCTACTTCTCCCTTCTCCAGCCACCAGTTGTAGAACTCTTCTAACCCTTCGTGTTTAATAGCTACTGCCCCTGTGTCCTTGGGTTCCACCTTTTCTGTCGTCATCTCATCCTTTCTCTTGCCCACCCTCACTTACTACGCTTACCCTGCAATCCTCCCAGGCATCTACTCACAAACCAGAGTCTTCAGTGAAGTCCTTTCTCCCAGGAGAATGTTGATCCCATGAACTCTTGAGGTGATGCCTCATATCCATCTGGCCTCTGTAATTTATCCCCTTTAAAAACCTATGTTTTGATCAGGAAACATGGAGCTGCCAGAGCCTGCCAGTGAGGTTCACAATGGCACCCATCACCCCTGGCTAGAATCCTCCAGAGGGTTCTCCCTGTCAAGGAGAAACCACTTCTTGGGCTCTTTACTCTCCTGTTTCAATTTTCAGGGCTTCCTATCAATGGGTCTTGGTTTTATCCTTTGCAAGATGAAGGCCCGGGCTTAGGTGGTCATTTATTTCCCTGTTGGCTTCCCAGGCGACTCCTGGCAGTGACTGATTTTAAGGAGGCAGCGGCATCTTGATTTCTGCTTAGGCGACAGCACTGTGCTGGCTGTGAGTGGCGGGCACGAGCCCCTGACATGTTCTGCATTGGAAGAGAAGCCCTCAAGGAGCAGCAGGTCCCGGAGGCCTTGTAGGCTCTGGAAATCCTCAGGCACAGCTGGAGTCTTTCTGAAGGATAATAACAGTCACCCGCGTGGCCCCATCCATCCCACTATCAACGCCAAGATCCCCCTACTTCACCCTCTTCTCAGAAAGCTTGATCCAGCCCTCTAGCCCGAAGGTGTCTTAACCACCCCTTTTTGGCCTGTGGCTCAGCTTATTTTGTAGGGGCTCTTCATCTTGGCGAAGCTCTGTGGGCAGTGACATGAATGGCTTCTGGGAAGTCTCCTCATATGAGGGTGCACTTGTCCCTGTAGCTGGTGTGTTCTTGGCTTTTGGACAGTTAGCTGGTAATGGTCTACCTCCAACTGGGATGACTGTTGGCTTGCCACGCAAGTTTAGCAGTCTCCACAGGAATGAAATGAGGGGGAGGTTCTCAAAGCTTATTCCATCGTGAAGTTCACCAGGGCTTCTGTAGGATCCTCTGTCCTCATTGGTGGGTCCTGAGGATTCTGTGGGTCCAGTTGAAGAAACTAATTTCCTGTGTTCGGGCTGGGGGTGGGATTCCCTTTTACCGATGGGAAAGTCTCCTGTGGAGAACACTTTGATATTCTGAGACATTGCTGAATATGTACACGAATAACTTCCCGGAATTAGGAGAGAAAGATCTTTGACTTCTTTTCTCCATCTTCTCTCTGTTCCTTTGAGTCACTGTCCTGTGTGTCACAGTTCAGTTACTCTTTCCATTCACTCATGCCTCCCAGGAGTTTAGACTTACCAAGGTGCAGTTACTTTCCTTCAACCGCTGTGCTTTCATTTTTTAAAATCTTTATTGTATCAACATTATAACAATAAATCTCTTTTATAAGTGAAAAGATAAATCCAACAAGCCTGGGAATCTTTCTTTTTTTTCACTTGTTTTCATGTTCTCTTCCTGCCTCATTCATAAGTGGATGAGATATTTATGAGAAGAGATATTCATACCTGAATAAAATTTTTATAGTCCCTTACTTTCAGCTACACCTGGGATCAGTTTTGGGGTGGAGGGGGCGCTGCTGAGGGGTTGTAGATATTGATGATCAGACATACGGCCTTTCCCTTTTTATGGCCACTTGTGTGAGGGATATTTTTAATAGGGCTGGAAGTGATACTTGCCTCTTAAACTCTGTCTTTGGACCTCGGTATTGCTGCTCCGGTATTTGACCACCACAGTTGCACCATCAATGAGATGGAGTTTGTCTTAAGCTTTATTAAACTCTCTCAAGGAGAATGAGTCTCCTAAGGGGTGATTTCCTTCTGTTTTTATGAGCTCTGCAAACCCTTCCTAATTATATTCTAAGAGAAAATGTCCCAGAGAGCGTATTCAATAAGAGTCCAAATAATAGCGGCTAAGAGGGAATTAGGATCACATTTATTTGTAAGCGTTTATTGAGCCATTACTCTGTAGGTTCTGCCTAGAAGTTGGAGCGTGCCAGTGGGGTGGAGTTCAAATATGAATGAGAATTCATACTCGAATATGTGACCGTCCTGCCATCAAGAACTTAGAAGCTACAGTATGAGAGCTTTCAAGAACGTTGGCTTCTGGGACACTACTTTCTTCCAGACTTTCTCTTAGGTCCTTACACCTGCTCGGCCCCTCAGGTTGCCCACAGGTCTATCCACAGCTCTCATCACACCGTGCACCCTCTCTCTGGGTTGCTTCAGACACAACCATGATGGCTTCCACACACTTTGTGCTGGGTGTCTTCAAGTCTGTTTCTTTAGATTGGGGTATGCATGACATTTCTTTTTATTTTTGGAATTCAAAGTTGTGTTTTTTATTATAAGAGTAAAACATCATTATGGAGAGGTCAGGAAATATAGATGAGCAAAAAAAATACTGACACATGGAGTCAGTCCCTGTTAATATCTATGTGTATATCCTTCGAAACCCTTGTTCTCTCTCTCTCTAGAATGGTATTTCTCCAGAGTTGTAGTGTACCTATCCATATTGTTTTGCAGAAATGATGTCAGACCCATTTAATCTGACCGTTGTTTTTCTCCATGGAAGGCATCCTGGGCACCTCGCCTAAACTGTCTGCACTGAGTATCCTGCTGCGTTCACCCTCTGCTCGACATTACCCACTGCCTGTTCTGACTGACATCACATCTAACATGTTTGTGAAGTCTGAGCAACCCGAGTCTGCTCTGAGAATCAGATCGATACCCTCTGCTTGGATGTAGCTATCAAGTTTTGCCAATTCTGTGTCACAGACACCTCTGGAGTTTACTCAGCATCCCGCTGTCATTGCCTTAATTTAGGCCTTCACTAAATCTTGCCCAGATGACTTTGGTTCAAGCCCTCACTCCAACTTGTCAATCTTTCACACCCGGTCAAAGTCATTTTCCCAAGTGCAAATATGATTCCAGAATTTCTCTGCTTGAAATCCTTCACTGGCTCCCTATTGCTTACAAGAGAAAAGTCTGGACTCCTTCGCAAAGCCTTCAGTGATGTGACTCCTGCACAGCTCTCATGGCTTATCTCTTGTCCCATCATTCCTCTTTCCGTGAGCTTTGGATCCACACTTAAGCCCATAGTAGCTCCCAATCTTTGTGCCTTCTCTTCCCTTTCCCAGGGACGTTCTTTATCTTTTACCACCTTAGGCTAACTTCCACATGTCCTTCTGCAGTCCCTGCCCCTCAGCTACCCAGAACTCTTCAAGGCGCATCACATATCTGACCGTCTTCCTGTCCACCCGGCTTCGAGCCCGTTCTGCTGGAGGTTGGAAGGAGGCTTAGAGAGTTAGAAATGTGTCCTGTGAAGGAAGCAGGGCAGGTTATCTCAGCCACTGCTAGCAGCAGCAGAAGCGTCTCAGAGCAAACAACGGGCCCTGCATCACAGAACAAAGATGGCGTGCGGCCATCACTCTTTTCCAGGGGCCCACGCACTGTACGTTGGGCTTAATGACTTCTTAAAAACAAAAACCGTTGCCTTGTTCCAAAAAGGATTTAAAGTGTCACACAGATATGAGACACTCTAATAGAATGAGATATGGGAAATTAAAAAAAAAAATAGGTAAAGAAACTGTGCCAAAGGTCGTAGTAACCTCAGGTCAAGAGCTACCACTCCTACCTCATTATAGTTTTGGTAGAGGGGAGCCACAGGCTTAGCTCTAAGCATTAAGTGATCCCACTTAAAAGGGGGAAACATGATCGTTCCCACAGACCTGTGATTAAGGAGCAGCACAGTCATTCCTGGGACTGAGCCCCAAGAGGCATCCCTATTGGACCTCTCTTCTCAGCACCTATGGGTTCTTTCCCCTTTAGGGACCGTCTGAGATATTATTATTAACCCAACATGCCAGTTCTGTGGAGGTGGGCCTGGCAGGAAGGGAGATTGGAGGCATTTGTTCAGGGCCCTCCAAGCCAAAAGGGTGTGTGCGTGGTTCCAATTAATTGGATGTTTTTTTCAGGCCCTGCAGTCTCCTGTGCCTAGGTTTTAGTTAACTTTGGACCTGTATTCTGTCCTGCTTTAAAATGCCCCAGCTTGTATCCTCTCAGCCCCACCTCTCCCGCCCCACCCCCTGCCCCAGTCTGTGCCCTCTTTCTAGGATCTGGTTTCTCTCATCTTGCAGGGGACATCAAAATCAGAGCAAACTTGGTGTGGATTTCGTCTATGCACCAATCTGCTCTGTGCCAGTGACTGTGATATATACCAGAGATGGCATAAAAGGGTGCTGGGCAGAAAATGACTCTGCCTCTGAGTAGACATCTTGCCTGGTACCCGTGTATACACATCTCTTTCTGTTTGCTAACTTCATCCCTGTCTCCTCAAGGGAAGAAGATAGAAACCAAATCCCCAAAGGCAGTTCTGATCCATTTGTGGAATGTTTCCTCTTGGGGTGTATCCTTGATGATTGTAAAGGAAATCATAGGTCTCTGGCATTCCAGACCCAGGCTGTGAGTCTGCTGGCCCTTAAGGCAGGTAGACGGTTTCTCAGTGGTGGGTGACCCGGAGGTTGGAGGTACCTCACTGGAGACTCCTGCTGACGGACTTCCCCTGCTTGCTCCACCTAGGGGCCTGTGCGGAGAGTTTCTTCGTGCTCCTGGTGCCTTTGTGCCTCGCCCACAGAGTAGGGGGGCCCCTCAACAGTGGGGATGGAGAGGTGGTGACTGTGGTTTTTATACAAGATGACCTCAGGGAGGGTTTGCTTCTCTCCAGGATGATCTGGTCTTTTCACCTCTCATGAGGGCAGTGGGTGGTCTGAATGGAGGTATTTTCAATCCTGGCATGACTGCTGCGGCTGTTGGATATTGGCAGGGGTGTTGTAGGGACTGGCTGGTTTGTAAGAGCCACGCTCCGTCTCAGAGCTCCCCCAGCTGCTCTATATTGGCTCGAGCACGTAGCAGTGACACTTCCTGAAGACTCTCCCAGGAACTGGTCTCTAGGATGGAGCTGTTCTACTTGTCTTCACCACGATCTTGCCCTTGATGATGCCCTTTGTCCTGACACATCCCAAAGCGTTATCCTTCATAGTTAAGCCTTGCCTTGCCTTGTGTTGAGTGCTCCAGAAGGAGGAGCATTCTCACTAGGGATTAGAGAGTTGGGTGTCCCGGCCATGGATCTCTTTGGCATATTATCAGGTCGTTATGGGGGCTCCTCTCATTGCCTCTTATTTAATAGCTTTCAGTCTTCACTATTGGTCCGGAAATCTGTGGTGGGCACATTGATGCTGGGAAATCAGATGGTTATCACCATGGTGTCTTCAATATTAAGCCAGTTACCACAGTCTCTTCTCTATCTGTTCAAGTTTTCCCTCCTGTTTATTTGCATGTAAGACATGCGCAGCCCCATTCTCAAGAGACAGGTTAAAAGGTGAGCCACAAACTTCTTTGAAGGAAAATGAAAGCTTTCTGAAGCCTAGGACTCTTCCCCTCTCTATCCTGGCTCTGAATTCTAGTCACTGCCGAGAGTCTTGGCTACGGGTATCCTTTTTTTCACTCTCAGGATCTCTAAGAACTGAATTTAAAAACAACAACAACAACACACTTTTTGAGTGCTTTTTATATAGTAGGCATTGCGATTTGGGATTTCCCATGCTGATCTCACCTCTGATGATTTCACTTCTGCAGCAGTATATCCAGGGTTGCTGAATGTGAGAAATTGCCCACCGACTATTCTGATGCTGTCCCCCGATTGCTCAAAAGGATCCTCTGGATAGAGCCCTGCTTCTCCTGCTCTTTTTCCATTTCCCTGAGGGAAGGACTTAGATTTGCCAGTGCGTTTAACGATTCCTCCTGGAATTTGGAGCCTGCTTGATCCTTTCTTCTCTCCATTCGTGGCCACTGAGTGACAGTGGCTTACTTGGTCTCTGTTATCACTGCCTAGTCCTTTCCAGCTCTCTTGTGTCCCCTGCCTCCGTGGTCTCCCTTGCTCCCACCCACTGCATTCAGGCTTTCCTCCCAGCATCAAGGATCTAGGAGGTTCCTAGCCATTGTGGAACTACAATGGACAGTTTCCTTGGGAGAGGACAGAGATCTCCATAATCCCGTTATATCTGGAACCCTCGATAAGGAATTGCTTCTTCGCTTTACGCCATTTGGCTTATATAAGGTTTTATTGAAATGTTCTCCTTTTGGATAGTGGGAGAAACCTGTCACAACCTCAGCCCTGCTACATTAGCTCTTTTCTGTACAGTCTACCCTCTTCACCCTTATGCAAGGGCATCTTTACAGCGGATTATTATCATTAGGACTTCACGATGCAGGGACTGACCAACCTGTGGTATTGACTTCAGTCATGCCCTTATAGGAGTCCTAGATTTAGCCAGTTTAGCTAATCCCATTAGCCGTGAAGATCTGTCTTAGAAGGCTTGGTGGCTTCCTCAAGTGATGTGCCTCCTGCAGCCTGTAGCTTTGGGCAGGAACCACAAGTTATGAACACAATTAGTCTCCGTATCAACACTATAGAGCTGATCAGCTCAATTTCAGGTAGTCCCATCAGAGAATAAATCCCTTTCTGTGGGCATCTGTATGTCACTCAGGAGGGCCAGACAGCCTCCACAGTGGGCCTGATAGCCCCTCTCAGGAGTGTTCTAAATCTGCAGCAGTCCCAGAGTCTGAGTCCTGTTCATTGAGTGAAAAGATCTCATCTGATTTCTGTTCATCACAGCTAGTACTAAGGCTACAACAGCCCATGGCGGACAGTGTAAGATTGCGGCTTAAAGTCAGATCCAGGCAATTAGGATCTTGACTCCAAATTCAAGAAATGCCGGCAACTCATTTTCTTCTGCAGTTGCAAAACCTAAGACACTGCAGGGCCAGACACCTGGTCTCAAAATCCAAGTAACAAGGCTTTCCTAAGGCCTTTTGACCTTGTCTGGAGTCTAAATTGACCTACTCTAAAATATGTACTTAGGCAGGAAAACATCATCAGTCTTTAAGGGTCAGGCATTTGATTTCAACAGGAGCTCGTTAGCAAATTAAAAACTGCTTTTTAAAACTAAAAAAAGTGTATTTCAGTCTGGAGATTGCCTCTTTTTCATGTTGTCTCCCTTTTTTTTTTTTTAACATCTGTATTGGAGTATAATTGCTTTACAATGGTGTGTTAGTTTCTGCTTTACAACAAAGTGAATCAGTTACACATATACATATGCCCCCATCTGTCTTCCCTCTTGCGTCTCCCTCCCTCCCACCCTCCCTATCCCACCCCTCTAGGTGGTCACAAACCACTGAGCAGTCTCCCTTTTTTAAAGAGGTGCCAATAAGCAAAAATCATACAGAGGTCACTGGTTGTGGAGATTTGTTATTTTCAATATTCTGAGTGTAAATCTCAGTTTTCCTACTTACGGCAAAAAGCAAGGGAGTTGTGTACCACTAATATCTTTGCAGCTTTCCCTGATCATTAGGATCTTTCTCTAGTATTCATGAAAATTATGGGCATATTATAATCATCTGTAGATGAAATAGCCACAGAGGACGAAACCATTGAAAAAAATTATTTTCATTGCAAGTTTTGCTCCAAGCCCCAACAGTAAATTCAGCGTTTACAGGGTTAAAATGACAGCTACTGGGAGATCTCAGGGGGAGTGAAAGGTGAGGGGTGGTCCTGTAGCTAGGCTGCAGAAAAGACTTGAGTGGTCCCCCCTTTTCTTCATTTACCTGAAGGAATGAGCACCTAACCAGCTAACTTATTGTCTTTGGCCCATTCGAAGCCCACCTTTGGGAATATTTGATCCCTTTGCTCTCCCATCAGGCGGAGGGCACAAAAAGCACAGGCATTCCCCGGCCTCTCTCTTGTCTTCATTTCAGCTGGAAGGGCCAAAAGAAGCCAGGGGATCCAATGAGGCAAGCCTCCTGTGCTTGCATGTATTTTCAAATTCCACAGGTAACTTTTACCTCTCACAACACAGAGCAATTCAGCTGCTCTTCTGTGCTCTGAGTATCTCCGTAGTCACCAGGCACCAGGATCTCATCATCCCCTGCCCTTCTTTTTTTCCGAAATAATACTGTAGCCATACTTCAGTGACTTGGAGTTGTTCTAGTGAATCCCATGGCTAGCACTGCTTTGGGGATCCTCAAGGCCACACACATTTGGGGATACTTTAGGAGGAATCACGGGACTCATCACACAGTTGGACTCATGACTAAGGTCTGTTACAGTGGAAGGATATATGACAGGATCATTGAGGGAAAAAGACAGGTAGATTCTGGAGAAATCTATGCACAGGCTTCCTGATACTCTTTACTTCCCATGAGGAGACATACCAAATGTTTTTGTTTTTCAGCAGCAATAAATGTAGAATATGTATATAGTATTTCTGCCCAGGATAGTCTGTTAGAGAATTAGAGTTCCGGACTTTATGGGAGGCTGATCACGGAGGCGTCTTCAGCTTAGAGTGGTCCAAATTTCCACACGCCCAGAAGGAAAGCAGATGTTAACTATAAATCACACTGTTTGTACAAACAGTTTAGGTACAGTGAGCCTCCCTTATCAGGGAATGATTTGAGTGCCAGATCCCTAGATGCCAGCCAAGGCCAACCTTGCAAGGAGGCCCTTCTAAAGTTGGCAGCCTCAGACCTGCTCTGTTAACGCTTTTCTTCACACAGCCACTGAAGCGAGAGGTGGGTGGGTCCCGACCATGACTGAAAAACTGTATTTGCCTCATCTTCCCCAGCTCTTCTTGGTTATGCAGCTTTGTCTTGTAGAACGTAGCCCAACTCAGCAGTGTATGGCTCAGTGAAACCTCTTTAGTCTCTTTTCACGACAAGAAGAGTCCCACCAGAGCTGTGGATTTCAAGCAGAGACCAGTTTAGGTCCAGTGTGATGTGTGGAGGCAAGGGGCTTTTATTCAGACTCCTGTCAGCCTCTGGCAGACTTCAGACCCAGAGCCTAGCGGGTCTGCAGCTAGCTCACTTACTGCTTTGCGTTCTAGTTTACTTTTTCCTCTACAAAGACATGACCGCCTGTTTTAGATTTTTTTTAAAATAAGGTCATCTATCATTGCTACTTGTTTGGGGAAAAGCCTAGTGGGGAGGGGAGACTTAGACTGTAAAGTTATAATGCCATCTTAGCCATTATTGCAGCTTTCTCTACTAAGATACAGGACTGAGTCCACGGGGCGTAAGCTGGCTTGGATGATAACTTTGGCGATACAGTGCTTTCTTCAAAATTGCCTTTCACCTGGGTTTCTGGCCGACTGTCCTTGTGTCTCTTGACTCTTCCTTTAGGATAAATTATTCCCCATAAGGTTATTAGTGGGCCTACCTTATAGTGTCTGTTATGAGGGAGAACCTTAGGTGCTTATGTTGATATTCCCCTCCTACTTGTGGCGTTTGGTCAAAGATATGACTCAAAATGAAACAACAGAGTTTGGGCAGTCAGTCTACCATTTCCCAAAGTCATTCTCCTCGCTGTAGGGAAAGACAAATCGCTAACCTAGAAGTTGACTGTTGATTCCTTTTTCTCCATTATTAACTTAAATGGTTTTCAGTACATTTTTAACAGCGTATTTTGATTACTTAGCATTGATTCCCCCAGTGTCCTTTTGAGCAGTGATCTCTTTTCTGTAACGTGAGCTGTTCTGGTAGTACGATAAATCCAGATGTGTGCACTTTTTACTACAGAAGTCAAAGGAGATTTCTGGAGACCTGTCACCACTCTGGCCTGCCAGAGGGTTGGTGAAGGGGGTCTCAGCTCCTTCAATGAGCCCTCTTCTCGTAGGAGGTTTGGCTCATGCATGGGCTGAGGCAAAAAGACTGAAGAAAATGGTTGCTTACTCCTGCAGCAGTGTTGCGTCAGCCGCTCAGCAATTCTTGCCACAGTGACCTTCTATAACTGGCCTATGCTGTCCTTATAATACAGCGTTGAGGACCAAACGTGTCACAAACGGTGAGATGGGACTGGTGTATGCTTAGCGATTTCTGCTGCTGGTGATTCCATAGTTTGTACATCACGTGTCTTTAAGGAAATGGGTATCTTTTACCTGTAGCCGTTTAAACTGACTATATGGTTTCATATTATTCTTATGAATACAAATCTCTCTTTATTGTTAATTTTTGTTAAAAAGTGCTGAGAGCGTACAAGAGCAATTGATTTTTCTTTTTTTTTTTTGCGGTTCGCGGGCCTCTCACTGTTGTGGCCTCTCCCGTTGCGGAGCACAGGCTCCGGACGCACAGGCGCAGCGGCCATGGCTCACACGCCCAGCGGCTCCGCGGCATGTGGGATCTTCCCGGACCGGGGCACGAACCCGTGTCCCCTGCATCGGCAGGCGAACTCTCAACCACGGCACCACCAGGGAGGCCCGAGCAGTTGATTTTTTAAACCCCAATTCAGTTTAGGGTTTTTGAAAATTACACATTTTTTTTTTTTACTTTTAGAAACTTGTTTCATATTGACAAGGTGGTTTTGAACTTTGATTCTGTCACCCGTCATCTTGGCCAGGCTTGTGTCATCTGAAATTTTGCCAAAGTTTGCCAGTCTTTGGTGTCAAATTGATTTGAAATTGCTAGCCTGCTCACCAAACGGGGTTTTCTGTCTAGTACGCCTCAAGCAGTTTCCTTTAAAATACACATACACACACACACCTCTTCAAAGTCCATATGTGCTGACGCATTAATACAGTAAGTCACCTACATATGAACGAGTTCAGTTCTGAGAGTGCGTTCGTAAGTCCGATTTGTTCGTAAGTCCAACAAAGTTAGCCTAGGTACCCAGCTAACACAACTGGCTTGTAGTACTGTAATGTAGTAGGTTTATAATACTTTTCACACAAATAATAAAAAACCAAAAAATAAAACATTTTTATCTTATGGTACATTACCTTGAAAAGTACAGTAGTACCAGCTATATTGCCACTGCTTTTACGCTTGCTTCCGGACATCCTGGGCTTGAAATAAAGATACTGTATGACTGTACTCCATACAGTACTATACAGTAAAGTACACAAAAGCGCAACCACTTGTAGAGGATGCATGCAAGTAACAATGTATGCCAGACACGTGAACTAACTTACGTGATTGGACACGTGAACGCACATTCGCATCTTTGAAAGTTCGCAACTTGAAGGTTCGTATGTAGGGGACTTACTGTAATACAAACCCTTAGTATGCCCAGGGAAAGGCATGACACACAGTTTCTAATGTGCTATTTGACATCAGAAGAAAAGGAAACAGGGGCTTTGTAACAAGGCAGAACGTGTTTATATAATTGAGAAAACCTCCTTCTGAGAGCCAGATTTAAATGTTTTAGATTGGGTTGGCAAAGTTGCCGTGTTTGGGGGACCAGTTTCTTCTCTTTGTCCATCATCTAGGGCTCTATCCAAACTTGCCTTTCAGAGATAAGGAATTAACTTTTCCTTCCACATGAAGCAGTCACTTGACTCACTCTCCACATAGGGACAGAGATTATTTTAAAAATCACACTAGGTGCTGGGGTTATTGCCGCAGCTGTTGCTGCCAGCCCCTAGCCCTTCAAGCACAGAGAAAAGTTTTTGCTGGCATTTGTGCCCCTAGCCTGCCAGTTGCTACTTTGGAAAGAAGAGAAATTTGTATCCTCTTGATCTGGAGACACTGGAAAATCAAATAGAGGGAAACAAGGAATAAGGAATTGGAGAGGAATCCTGTTATGACACAACTTAGGATGGTGTGTGTTTGAATATACTACAGGTCAGTCCACGTTCTGGTAACACAACTATAAGCAGAGATGGCCTGATACGATCCTTTTTCTTACACTAAAATTATAAAGAGAATTCTTTACTCTTCTTAAAGTCTTTAAAAATTATTTAGCACTCCATGTTCAATAAGAAAATTTAGAATATTCAAATGAACAGGAAAAAAAATCATAAAATCGCTCCTTAGCCCCTCATACAGAGGTAACTCTTATATGTATTTTGAAGTATAGATTTTAAGATTTTTCCCATATATTAAATATACGAAACCGCACACAAACACATCACAAAAATTGAATCACTGTATGCCTACTGTTTTAAGACCTGCTGTTTTGGGGGTGGCCGTTCAAGATGGTGGTGTAGGACGGTCCTGAATTCACCTCTTCCGACGGACACAGCAACTCTACAGCTACATATGGATCAATTCCCTCTGAGAAAGACCTAAAAACTAGCTGAACAGCTCCTCCACAACAAAGGATAAAAGAGTCACGTTGAGAGGAGATGCATAGGAAAGGCGGTGACACAGTCTTGTCTAAAACCTGACCCCCAGCATGGCAAACTACAACCGGGAGAGATATCACAACTAGGAAGAAGCATCTCCCTGAGGACTGAGGGTTCTGTGCCCCACATCAGGCACCCCAACTTGTGGGACCTGCATTGGAGAGATGACCCCCACCTGCCCAAACATCTGCCTTTGAAAACCAACAGGGCTTATGTCCAGGAGAACCAGAGTGCTATAGGGAATGGAGATTCCACTCTTAAAGGGCTCAAACGCAGACTCACTTACCCCAGGACCCAGTGGAAAAGCAGCAATATGAAAAGTGCCCAGACCATATGTGAAAGAGACTCATTTGCTAATCTTAAAGCAGCTGCCAGAGGGCCAGGAGCCTGTTGGGACTCTCGGGGACAAAGGCACTGGTGAGCACCATTTTTTGCATTTGCTCTCTACCTTGATAGCGTCAGCACTAGCAGGCCCTGTTTTTGCACTTTCCCTTCAATCTGCTGGCATTGGTGGGCATGCCCCACCCCCTGTGCCACTCCTACAGTCCCAGCAAAGCCAGGCTCTGGTGCCTTGCTCTGAAGGTCAGAGGGATTGCATTTCTGGGCTCCATGGGTCTGCAACTCAGAGGAGCAGTTCTTGGAAAGCCACCACCCTCAGGGCACTGCAGAAAGCAGACTGAACCACCTTACCCACCAGTCTCCCTGTGAAAAAGGCCTAATTACTTATCCCAGGGCATCAGCTTGAGGGGAACGCTTAAGATTACGACTTGTAGAGGATACAGAAGTGCTCTCAGGGAATGTCGGATGGGGAACACCATCTCTGCACTCACCCTCGGCCTTGCTGTAGCTCCTGGGTACCTCCCAGAAAGGAGCTCACACACTGGAATGGAGCTCTGATTTTTGCAACTGTCACTAAGGGACACCTCCAGGTCTCCTGGATGGGAGAAACGCAGGGTTCACGGTTGTGGTCCCACAGGGCAGTATATATTTGCATACCTTAACAGCTGCTGCCTGAGGGTCTAGCTTCTAATCAGCTGAAACTGGGTGCTGACTGAGATGCCTCCCTCACAGGTCTTGGCACGGCTTCCACAGCTGGGACCCTATATCAGGAATAAATCAGGCTGCCTAGAAAATCACAAAGGTTCAAGTGACAGCCAAGAGCTAGGGCAGAGGTAAATGATAAAGTTCATCTTCTGTATATGGCCACCCCTTCAAGACTGGGAGAGATAGCTATTTCACCTAATACAGAGAAACAAACACAGAGACTCAAGCAAAACGGAGAGACAGAGAAATGTGTTCCAAACGAAAGAACAAGTTAAACCCCAGAAAAACCTTAATGAAATAGAGATATGTAATTTACCTGATAAGGAGTTCAAAGTAATGGTCATAAAGATGCTCACCAAACTCAGGAGAAGAATGGATGAACACAGTGAGGACTTTAACAAGGAGATAGAAAAGATAGAGTACAAGACAGAAGTCACAGAGCTGGAGAATACAATAACCGAGAGGAAAACTGTAGGGGTTCAACAGCAGACGAAAGCAGAAGAAAGAATCAGTGATCTGGAAGACACGGCAGTGGAACGCACTCAAAAAGAGCAACAAGTAGGAAAAATAACTTGAAAAAGTGAAGATAGCTTAAGGAAACTCTGGGACATGAAGTGGAATAACTTTCACATTATAGGGGTCCCAGAAGGAGAAGAGAGAGAGAAAGACAGAAAACTTATATGAAGCAATAGTGGCTGAAAACATCCCTGCCTAACCTGGAGAAGGAAACAGATATCCAGATCCAAGAAGCCCAAAAAGTTCAACATAGGATAAACCCAAAGAGACCCACACCCAGACTCATTATAATTAAACTGTCAAAAGTTAAAGATAGAATCTTAAAAGCAGCAAGAGAAATACAACTTATTATGTACAAAGGAACTCCCGTAAGACTATAAGCAGATTTCTCAACAGTAACTTTGCAGGCCAGAAGGGAGTGAATGATATATCCAGAATGCTGAAAGGAAAAAAAAGAGTCTAACCAAGAACACTCTATCCAGCAAGGCTATCATTCAGAGGAGTTCATTACCACTGAACCAGCCTTACAGGAAATTACAGGAAATGTTAACGAGGCTTCTGTAAGCTGAAAAGAAGGAGCACTAATTAGTAACAAGAAAACATATGGATGTGAACATCTCACTGGTAAAGGTAAATATATAGTAAAGGTAATGGATAAATTGCTTTAAAGCTAGTGTGAAGGTTTAAAGACAAAAGTAGCTAAACAAACTATAATAACTAGTTAAGGGATATACAAAATAAAAAGATGTAAAATGGAACATCAAAAACATAAAACCCGGGCGGGGGGAGTTTTTAAATGTGTTCAAACTCAACTTGCTGTCAAGTTAAAATAGACAGTAGGCTATTATATGCTAGCCTCATGGTAACCTCAGAGCAAAAACCTAGAGTAGGTACACAAAAGGTCGTGAGAAAGGACTCTAGCAGACACCATAGAAAGGCATCAAATCACAAGTGAAGAAAGTAAGAGAAGAAGAAAGGAACTACAAAACAGCCAGAAAACAATTAACAGGATGTTAATAAGCACATACATATAAATATTTCTAAATATAACTGGACTAAATTCTATCAAAAGACAGAGAGTGGCTGAATAGATAAAAACGCAAGACCGATCTGTCTGCTGCCTGTAAGAGACTTACTTCAGATATAAGGACGGCGCACACACTGAAAGTTAAGGAATGGAAAAAGGTGTTTCCTCTAAATGAAAACCAAAAGAAAGCTGGGATAGCTATACTTAAAACAGACAAAATGTACTTTAAAACAAAGACTGTATTCAAAGACAAAGATGGGCATTCAATAATGATAAAGGTGTCCATCCAATAAGAAGATGTGACATTAATAAATATCTATGCATTCAACATAGGAGCAACTAAATATATGAAGCAAATATTAACAGAAGTTGACAGCAGTAAAGAAGTAGAAGAGAAGTTGACAGCAATAAAATAATAGTAGTAGATGTTAATACCCCGCTTACATCAATAAATAATTTTGGACAGAAACTCAATAAGGAAACATTGGCCTTAAATGATAGATTAGGCCAGATGGACTTAATAGATATACACAGAAAATTCCATCCAAAAGCAGCAGAATACACATTCTTCTCAAATGCACATGGAACATTCTCTAGGATAGATCATATTTTAGGCCACAAATAAGTCTCAATAAATTTAAGAAGATTGAAATCATATCAAGCATCTTTTCTGACCACAGTGGTATGAAACTGGAAATCAATTACATGAAGAAAATTGGAAAAATCACAAATATGTGGACATTAAATAACATGCTACTGAAGAACAAATAGGTCAGTGAAGAAATCAGAAAAGAAATTAAAAAATACCTTGAGATGAGTGAAAATGGAAATACAACCTACCAAAATCTATGGGATGCAGGAAAATCAGTTCTAAGAGGGAAGATAATGGTGAAACAGGCCTGCCTCAAGAAACAAGAAAAATCTCAAATAAACCATCTAACTTTATACCTAAAGGAACCAGAAAAAGAAGAACAAAGACCAGAGTTAGTAGAAAAAAGGAAATAATAAAGATCAGAATGGAAATAAGTGAAACAGAAAATTAAAAGACCAGAGAAAAGATCAATGAAACTAAGAGCTATATCTTTGAAAAGATCAGATTGACAAAACTTTAGCTAGACTCATTACGAAAAAAAGAGAAAAGGCTCAAATAAATCATACTAAAGAAATATAAAGGATCATAAGCCATTACTGTGAACAATTATACACCAACAAATTGGAGAACCTAGAAGAAACGGATAAATTTCTAGAAACATAGAATCTTCCAAGACTGAATCGTGAAGAAATAGACAATTTGAATAGGCTGATTACTAGTAAGGAGATTGAATCAGTAATCAAAAAACTCCCAACAAATAAAGTCCAGGACCAGATGACTTCACTAGTGAATTCTAACAAGCATTCAAAGAAGATCTAATAAGTATCCTTCTCAAACTTCAAAAAAAAAAAAAAAAATTGAACAGGAGGGAATTCTCCCAAACTCATTTTCCGAGGCCAGGATTACCGTGATATTAAAACCAGACTAGTACACCACAGAAAAAGAAAAATTACAGGCCAATATCCCTGATGAACATAGATTCAAAAATCCTCAACAAAATATTAGCAAACTGAATTCAACAATACATTAAAAGGATTGTATACCATGATCAAATGGGACTTATCTTTTCCTTTAAGATCAGGGACGAGACAAGGAAGCCCACACTCGCTACTTTTATTCAACATAATAAGGGAAGTTCTAGCCACAGCAGTTAGGAGTTTCCCTGATGGTTAGTGATGTTGAACATCTTTTCATGTGTCTTTGAACCATCAGAGCCACAATGAGATACTACCTCACACCTGTCAGAATGGCTGTCATCATGAAGACCACAAATAACAATTGTTGGCAAGGATGTGGAGAAATGAGAATCCTGGTGCACTGTTGGTGGGAATGTAAATTGGTGCAGCCATCGTGGAAGACAGTATGGAGGTTCCTCAAAGAATTAAAAATAGAACTACCAATATCAGCGAGCAGTTCCACTTTTGGGTATTTATCTGCAGAAAACAAAAACACTAATTTCAAAAGATGTATGTGCCCCTTTGTTCATTGCAGTATTATTTACAATAGCCAAGATATGGAAACAACTTAAGTATCTATCAGTGGGTGAGTAGATAAAGAAGATGTGGTATATATATACAATGAAACACTACTCAACCATAAAAATAATGAAATCTTGCCATTTGTGACAACATGGATAGACCTTGAGGGTATTATGCTAAGTGAAATAAGTCAGAAAGAGAAAGACAAATATCATATGATTTCACTTACATATGGAATCTAAAAAACAAAATAAACGAACAAACAAAACTCAGAGCTAACAGAGAACAGACTGGTTATTGTCAGAGGGGAGGGTTATTGGGGGGTAGGCAAAATGGGTGAAGGGGATCAAGAGATAGAAACTTCCAGTTATAAAATAAATGTAATGGGAATGTAATGTAGCATGGTGACTACAGTCAGTAATATTGTACTGCAAATTTGATGTTTATAAGAAAGTTAATCTAAAAAGTTCTTATCACAAGAAAAAAGAAAACTGTAACTGTACGGTGACAGATGGTAATTAGACTTATTGTGATCATTTCACACTGTATACAAATGTTGAATCATTATGTTGTACACCTGAAAATAATGTTATATGTCAATTATAGTAAATAAAACAAACAAACAAACCCCCCTGCGGTTTGGTCATTATTGAAAAATTTTTATATCAATATATGTCAAATGTCACCTTTTCAAATAATGGCCCAGTATCACACAATTGCAAAAATATGCCATATATTATTTTTATAGTCCAGTTTACTGGACATTTAAACATTTTTTTCTTTAATGTAAAGTCTTATAATAAACACTTTAAAAATATTTACCTTGGCACTCGTCCAAGAGTTTTGTCTGGATAAATTCCTAGAATTCATTATGTTTAAAACATACTTGCTAATTTCACTTGAAATAATAAAGAATATATCAGTTATCCTTTGCTGCATAACAAACTACCCCTGAATTTAGTTGCTTAAAGCCATTAAATCATTTATTTTGCTCATAGATCTGCAGTTCAGGTAAAGCTTAAATTGCCTCTTATCAGGTTTGTCCCTCCTATATATGGTGTCAGTTATAGGTTTACTCGGGGAATGAAATATTTACTTTCAAGATGGCTCAATCAGCTTGTCTGGCCAGATGGTGTTTGCAGTCAGCTGGGAGCTCTGCCGGGGCTATGGACCAGGGTCCTTAGTTTCTCTCCACATGACCCTTTCCATGGGTTGTTTGGGCTTCTTTCTAGCTTGGTGGATGGGCTCCCAAGAGTGAGTATCCTAAGAGAGCAGGCAGAAAGGGATGGAATTTTTATTACATACCTTGAAAGTTACAAAGTGTCTATTTCATTATACTCTCTTGGTGAGGCACTCACAAAGGCCTGCCCAGGTTTAAGGGGCGAGGGCGTAGACTCCACCTCTTGATGGGGAGGGAGTGGCAGTGTTTTAAAAGAGCACGTGGATGAGAAATATTGCTGCGAACTTTGGAAAATACCATCTTCCATAAAGTAGAGTAAAAACTGGATGATTTAAGATTTAGAATTTTGAATCGGTCTAGACCACATACCTCTGTATATTTTGTTATTGACAACAGATTCCTCAGTTTTTATTGTTCATAAAGGGAAGGTAAAGATTTGTGGTCAGTAGAAAGTGGTCAGTAGAAAGGTTGGCATCCAGAACTAGAATATGGTCCGGGTTCTTCCCGAGGGCCTTATAAGGTGAGGAGAGTAAGTGGGGCAACACAAGTCAAAAGGCAGTTGGGAAAGAAGGCGGTCAAATGCCAAGGAGGCCAATTACAAATGCCATTTCCAAATACTCTGGTGCACCATCAACCTCAGGTTGTAGAATAAAGAATTTAGGATTTATTGGTTGGTCAATGCATGATGTGTGGCTATATCAGAGGTCAGGTGGATGAGGACATTCAAATTACTTCCTCATGTCATGCGAGACACAAACAGCCTCACCTGTGTGTCCACATAGGTCTCAGGATAGCGATGCTGAAATAAACTCGAAAATCATTTAGACTCAGATGTCCTTCAGAAACTGCTGGGAAAGGGGTAGTGGCAGAACAACCCTAGAGGGAGTGTGAATGGATATTTTCTCCATAGACTTGGCCATTCAGGAAACTGTAATCGCAGTTTTTTCCCCTGAATGTCAAAAGGTAACTACAGATATTCTGTCTTCTTGCAGGAATCCCTCTTTACAAGGCATTTTTCATCAAAACCGTATGAATGGTAGTTGATCACTGCAAATGACTCTGCCACTAGGACAGTAACTTTGGTGTTTTTTTTTTTGTGTTTTCTTCCCTATTGAAATTGCTCTGGAAAGTAATGTGGAGAACGCGTATGAATCACTAAGTGATTAAATCCATCTTTACATAGATTCAAAGTGCTTGGAGGAGTGCAGCCCCCTCTCTTCCTTTGTTAGTCGGAATTATTTCCAACAATGAAGGAAACATTTGTCAGAGTGACAAGGGTAGATTGTAATGTGCCCTAAAAAGTGAACAGAAATGTTTTTTTCTGAATGTGCACATATATTTTTAAAAAAAGAACAAACAAACAAATGAAAGTCGTGCACTTCTATCTCTTGCACCCACACATAGTTTCATTTTGTGGCAGGGACATTTGGGGATTTTAGTTCAATATTGATAGTTTAAAATTGATTTTAATTAACTGCGTGCAAATATGTAATGACATTTGCAAAAATCAAAGACCCCTTTGGAAATTTGATATGAAGAGTTTAATAAGCCTGAGAATTTAAACTTGAAATGCCCCATGACCATCATGTGGAACAGCAATTATCACTGTTACTTGCCAGGCAATGTTCAGTTTACATTTAGTCGAAGTGTTTCTCAATCAGGAACAATTTTGCCTCCTGTCCTCCTCCGCCTCCCACTTCTGACTCCCCCTCCCCCGCCAAGACATTTTTGGTTGAGTGTGTGTGTGTGTGTGTGTGTGTGTGTGTGTGCGCGTGCGTATTATTGGCCAGAGATGCTGTGCTGCTAAATATCCTACAACGCGCAGGGCAGATCACCACAACAAAAATTACCTGGTCCAAAACTTCAAAGGTGCTGAGGTTGAGGAACCCTGGTTTTAGTTCAGACGTAAGAAATTTACTAGTGTAACTGTTAACCAAAAACCTCGTCTCCTTTATTGCTGCCAAGGCACCAAAACCAGGCTCATACTAATTGGGTTGGATTTTTTTTTTTTTAACATCTTTATTGGGGTATAATTGCTTTACAATGGTGTGTTAGTTTCTGCTTTATAACAAAGTGAATCAGTTATACATATACATATGTTCCCATCTCTCTTCCTTCTTGCGTCTCCCTCCCTCCCACCCTCCCTATCCCACCCCTCCAGGCGGTCACAAAGCACCGAGCTGATCTCCCTGTGCCATGCGGCTGCTTCCCACTAGCTATCTACCTTACGTTTGGTAGTGTATATATGTCCATGCCTCTCTCTCGCTTTGTCACAGCTCACCCTTCCCCCTCCCCATATCCTCAAGTCCGTTCTCCAGTAGGTCTGTGTCTTTATTCCTGTCTTACCCCTAGGTTCTTCATGACATTTTTTTTCTTAAATTCCATATATATGTGTTAGCATACGGTATTTGTCTTTTTCTTTCTGACTTACTTCACTCTGTATGACAGACTCTAGGTCCATCCACCTCATTACAAATAGCTCAATTTCGTTTCTTTTTATGGCTGAATAATATTCCATTGTATATAGGTGCCACATCTTCTTTATCCATTCATCCGATGATGGGCACTTAGGTTGTTTCCATCTCCGGGCTATTGTAAATAGAGTTGCAATGAACATTTTGGTACATGACTCTTTTTGAATTTTGGTTTTCTCAGGGTATATGCCCAGTAGTGGGATTGCTGGGTCATATGGTAGTTCTATTTGTAGTTTTTTAAGGAACCTCCATACTGTTCTCCATAGTGGCTGAACCAATTCACATTCCCACCAGCAGTGCAAGAGGGTTCCCTTTTCTCCACACCCTCTCCAGCATTTATTGTTTGTAGATTTTTTGATGATGGCCATTCTGACTGGTGTGAGATAACATCTCATTGTAGTTTTGATTTGCATTTCTCTAATGATTAATGATGTTGAGCATTCTTTCATGTGTTTGTTGGCAGTCTGTATATCTTCTTTGGAGAAATGTCTATTTAGGTCTGCCCATTTTTGGATTGGGTTGTTTGTTTTTATGTTATTGAGCTGCATGAGCTGCTTGTAAATTTTGGAGATTAATCCTTTGTCAGTTGCTTCATTTGCAAATATTTTCTCCTATTCTGAGGGTTGTCTTTCGGTATTGTTTATGGTTTCCTTTGCTGTGCAAAAGCTTTGAAGTTTCATTAGGTCCCATTTGTTTATTTTTGTTTTTATTTCCATTACTCTAGGAGGTGGGTCAGAAAGGATCTTGCTGTGATTTATGTCATAGAGTGTTTTGCCTATGTTTTCCTCTAAGAGTTTGATAGTTTCTGGCCTTACATTTAGGTCTTTAATCCATTTTGAGCTTATTTTTGTGTATGGTGTTAGGGAGTGATCTAATCTCATACTTTTACATGTATCTGTCCAGTTTTCCCAGCACCACTTATTGAAGAGGCTGTCCTTTCTCCACTGTACATTCCTGCCACCTTTATCAAAGATAAGGTGTCCATATGTGCGTGGGTTTATCTCTGGGCTTTCAATCCTGTTCCGTTGATCTATCTTTCTGTTTTTGTGCCAGTACCATACTGTCTTGATTACTGTAACTTTGTAGTATAGTCTGAAGTCAGGGAGCCTGATTCCTCCAGCTCCTTTTTTTGTTCTCAAGATTGCTTTGGCTATTCGGGGTCTTTTGTGTTTCCATAGAAATTGTGAAATTTTTTGTTCTAGTTCTGTGAAAAATGCCAGTGGTAGTTTGATAGGGATTGCGTTGAATCTATAGATTGCTTTGGGTAGTAGAGTCATTTTCACAATGTTGATCCTTCCAATCCAAGAACATGGTATATCTCTCCATCTATGTGTATCATCTTTAATTTCTTCCATCAGTGTCTTATAATTCTCTGCATACAGGTCTTTTGTCTCCTTAGGTAGGTTTATTCCTAGATATTTTATTCTTTTTGTTGCAATGGTAAATGGGAGTGTTTTCTTGATTTCACTTTCAGATTTTTCATCCTTAGTGTATAGGAATGCCAGAGATTTCTGTGCATTAATTTTGTATCCTGCTACTTTACCAAATTCATTGATTAGCTCTAGTAGTTTTCTGGTAGCATCTTTAGGATTCTCTATGTATAGTGTCATGTCATCTGCAAACAGTGACAGCTTTACTTCTTCTTTTCCGATCTGGATTCCTTTTATTTCCTTTTCTTCTCTGATTTTAATGATTCTACTTTCACAGCTGAATAACATCCTTTAACTTGGGACTCTATAGTAGGGATTAATTGAACAAAGCTAAGCTGACACAAAGGATGAACTCTAAACAGATTTTCTAAATAGTCTCCTTAGGCCTATCTAGAGGCATGACTCTTACAAACCACTGGTTTCCCTTGTTAGAATCTGGTAAAATTTTAGTCCGTAAGTCTCTAGCAGTATAAGAAGGCTCATTAGATTCCCTATAAATTTACACTTAATTTTAAAATGTGAAATTTCTCTGCTTTATCTCGTGCTGTTTTATTGATGTGGCTCTTTTTTCCTCTTCTTTATTCTCTCTCTTCTCTTTGTGTTTTCACATTCCTATGTTGCCTTACATATAAGGTGTGAACAACCCTTCAAATACATAAGACCTCTAAGGGCCTAGGAAGGGTTTTCTAAACTTTGTGCTCCATTCTTGTGCCACTTTTTGTCTTTTCAATAAGGTTGCACTATTTCATTGACCATTTGCTCAGAACTGTCAGTTGTCTATGGAAGCCTGGGTTGTTTGGCTACACGGATATTGGGTTAATGACATCACCGATCAGTATTTCAGCTGCTTAATTAATTTGCTTATTATAATCTATTCTGTTCCAGAAAGGATTCGATGCCCTTTATCAAAATACTTTTTAAGACTTTCTGATTAGGGCTTCCCTGGTGGTGCAGTGGTTAAGACTCCACCTGCCAGTGCAGGGGACACAGAACGCCCTGGTCTGGGAAGATCCCACATGCCGTGGAGCAACTAAGCCCGTGCGCCACAAGTACTGAGCTTGTGCTCTAGAGCCCGCGAGCCACAACTACTGAGCCCACGTGCCACAACTACTGAAGCCCGTGTACCTAGAGCCCGTGCTCCGCAACAAGAGAAGCCACCGCAATGAGAAGCCTGCGCACCGCAACGAAGAGTAGCCCCCACTCGCCGCAACCAGAGAAAGTCCGCGCACAGCAACGAAGATGCACCGCAGCCAAAAATAAATTAAAAAAAAAAAAAAAAAGACTTTCTGATTACCTACGCTGCCCAGTAGCCACTTGACCACACTCCAGGCAGATCTGTGGGCAAGCTGTTTTTGATCTTTGGATGTTGATAACCCCTCAGTCTCAGGATCCAAGGAGGGATTTTTTTTTTTTTTTTTTTGTCTAGCCCTTGAGAACTGAGGCAGAAAGAAGCTGCGTTTAGCAAAGTGCCACTAAGAAGTCTATTTCTCTAAAGATATCTTTCTATCGTCTTTCCTTGTTCCATGGTTGGAAAGCATCCCTTTATCTCAGAACCTAGGAGAAGAGCTATGTTTAATATGTCAAACCCATGGCTCACCTTCAAACTACTGTTATCCCGAGTAAAATTATTTTTATCTATTCTAAATCATTTAACTCCTCCTCGATCCATTACAAGTGAGCTGACTACAAAAGTATGGAAGTACTGGTTAAGTTTCTGGGTCATAGAGAGCCAAGAAGATCAGTTCTTAACCTGTAATAATAATTTGAAAGGTTAAAATGGTAGAAAATCACATACTCTTTTTACTTCCTGGACTTTAGAGATGGGACATTTGGCAAGACTCCCAGAACACTCATTCCATCACCCTGAGAAGAACAATAAGAACAATAAAGGCCCTTATTGAATTTAAAGGTCAGTCACATACTGTCCTGTTGCAGATGAGGACCCAGCTCTGAAATGACTTCCGCAAGAATTTTCTCATTTTTAAAACCTCCTTTATGTAAAACCATCCATTGGCTCTAATCAGAAATTTAATTTATTCAGAGATAAGGCAAAGGAAGATCTTAACTTCTCTGATGTGAGGGATCTGAAGAAATTAGGAGTGAGCGAGATTAATATCAGAGCTTTGGCACTACACACATTTCCTAATGGATAAGATCTTTGCTTTTGTTATTTTAATTTTCTCTGCATAGAGTCAGATAGCCTACGTGCCTTCAATAATGATGACGCCAAGTTGCTAGGCTTTTAAGTCTCATCAGGAAGTCCTAAAGTAATTTTTAAATGTCCTTTGGATCCAAAGGGAAGATAGACTCACATTCACTCATTCATTCAGCCACATTGAGTGAAAGCCTATTATGAAAGTCTTGCTGTGGTAGATTCTGGGTATGAAAACAAGACATAATTGGGAATACATGACATAGTAAGGAAACTGATGTATAAAATTTCAATATAATGATATAAGAGCAACAGACTACACACACAAAGACTGGGTGATGAACACTTTATGGGTGGTTTTGGGAAGCATTCACAGCGTAGGCCACAGGGCTGGCTCTTGAGGAATGAGTAGGACATCATCAGGTAGATGATGTGGGAAGCGGTAGTTAAGGCAGGTCCCATGCTTGTGTGATTGAAGACCTGGCAATGAGAAATAACAGGGCGCTTCTTGAGAGACATAAATAATTTGGTTTGGCTTTTATCCCGAGGATCAGCCCTGGATAAGGCTGGAGAAATAAACACGAGCCATGTATGTTTAGGAATGTGGACTTTATCTTGCAGACGACATATTCCTCGTATGTCACATTGAGAGTTTAGAATGACTTCTTCTCTTTGTCAAAATGAACTTTTCAGATGTATATTGTTTCCCTGGCAAGTGCAGAGAGATATGATATGAGGGGGCAGAGGGCAGAGAAACAAAGAGAAAAACCACTGCTTTCCTCATAGAAACAAGAGAAAGAAAACAGAGAATTGAGACCATAAGTAGTGGTTAGCCACGAGCAACAGGCCTGCAGAGGACATCAGTTCCCTTCAACAGTTCCTCCCAGTGCTAGTAGTGGGAAGGTGAGGTATAGGCAAAGAAATCAGCAAAGGCAGGCCAGTGAGTACTTGAGAGAAGGAACATTGTCACCCCCATCTTTTAGGCTGCGTACTGTGGTGGTTTGACCGTGAGTCTGGAAATAACACGAAATCCAGTGATTCCAATCAGGCTCTAAATTTCCTTAGGTTGTTTCCAGAACAATTGAAAACTGGCTTGGGCAGGACAGGGCAGAGCATAAAGGAGATACTTTTCTAGTTACTGAGGCAAAAATAAATAGCAAAGGCTCTGTGTGTGTGTGTGCGCGTGTGTGTGTATGAGTTAATATATGTGTTTATATCTCAGTACACACACAGTTGTACATCTTCATTTCACAACTTTTCCTGATACCCACTCATCCAAAGTTATGTATTGACTCATCCCCCAAGGCAGTTTATTTTCACCAGAAAATATATTTTCTTTTGCTAGAAAGAGGCTGCAGATGATTTGGCTGGAGAAGTTGGGCAAGAAGAGAAAAGACAAAGGGTTAGGAAGAGAAAAGCCATGGCCAGTGTTTCTTTGGCAGGTTCATTGTCCTCTGGTCCTCCTATTCTGACCCGTGGATTCTTATCCCAGTGTCAGGGACATTAATAAAGTCATGATCTTCCTGGGGAGTTAGTCCATGGAGACGTGACATTTTACTATTTGTGGGCTGGAGTTGGTTGACTTTGAAAATTGATGTCAAGAGGGGAAGAAAAGGAAGAGGGGGCTTGGTGAAGGGGGGGGGGGAAAGGGGATTTGTGAAGCCCATGCATTATTTTCTGCTGTATTCTACACTTGCTGTGTGACCTCAAGTATGTTATTTAAGCCTCTGTGCCTGATTTTCCCTATATGGGATAGGGAATGACTCTCAGTGAAACTAAAAAGATGCCTCTGTTTCAAGAGTTGTAAACCGTTTTAAACTCCCCATGTGAAAGGTGACAAATGAAGATAGTGTTTTGACCATTACAGTTTTGTGCCCAAAATAATCTGCCTTCAGTTTCATGGATCAGACGAGGCCCGGGTATTCATTTGTAGTCTCTTTCTCCCTTTTGCTATTTCCCCAGTCTTGTTTAAGCTTAATGGCCTCTGAACGGCTTCTAAAGTTTGGCTACCTCCAAACTTTTCTCACTGCCAGTTCCCATCCCTTCCTGAAGCTCAGCTCAAGAGATTCTTGAATCGTGGATGCACCCTTCATTCTACTGTGCCAGTTATGGTGGTTGAGCTGGAACAGGAGTAGTCTTACCCACTGTACCTTTTTGGATCCCCTATTCCCTTTCTGTTCCTCTAAATATCTCTTTTCAATTCAAAAAATTCCCTGGCTTATCTCTGGCTCCTTCCACTTCTCAAATCTTTTTATTCATTATCCTAATTAGCAAAATAAGAGGCTATGAGGACCAGCAGGCAGACCTGGAATATTCCTCCAAAAGGAGGTGAGGTGGAGAGAGCCTGTGAGGGAGAAAGGCTAGAGGATGCTCACAAATGGTGCCTTACTGGAGTGGGGGGAGGCAGGTTCTGCCCTAGTGCAGCCATGAAGTGATGCTTTGTCTCTATAGAAAGGAAAATCTATCATATAGCTGACTAAAAGTTGGTCTGCTTTGTATTGTCACCATGCATTAGCAATTCTAAACAATGTCAACGATAAAATACCCCATCCTGCTTACAAAAGCGTGATTCTTGTTCCTGCCCCACATTGATATTTTTTGTCTTTGTGATATTAGGTGACTTCATTCTCTTGGATCATGGGTGTTTCTTTTGCCACCTGATTCTGAACCAATTTTGTCTGCCTGGTTCTCTCTCTCTGAAAGATGAAGCTGTTCAGTGGGAGGGATAGTTTTCGAATAACATGGAGTTTCTACCTATAAAAACAATGACATCGATTTACTCCCAGACTATTGGTTTGTGATAAGAAAGGAAGAAGAAGTAAAAGTAGTCAGCCTTAGTATCATTCACGCTGTCTAGGATCAATGACACTTTGCAATAGTATTCACTAGTCGACTCGTAAAGACAAATGGGTCCTCTCCATGGGCTCTTGCCAAGTTCAGTGACAACAGTTGTCTGCCTTAACTACAATTGTACTTGATTCTCAGAAAGAAAATAATGAGTTTTTACAAGCGCTTTAAGCCATTTTGCCTTCAGAATGTTCTTTGCAAAGTAACATCCCCAATAGTCAATTTTTATGCACCCAGACACCAATCTAACTTGCATAGCTTCAGTGATTATGTATATGGAGAAGATAGCCAGAGCACGTAATTCTTGTTTTTGTTCAACTTCCAGACAGATTAACTTGAAAGGTAAATATTGACTAAAGCAAGGATTTATTGCCTTGATGTTCTGATTTGTAGAACTCGTGTCTCCTTGAAGTCTACCTCACTAGCTTCCATGAAGTCTTGTTCTGCACTTCCTTTATTTTCATTTGCAGTCCACTTTCCAATCAATGCTGTAACTCCTCTTAGCGCATAATCACAACTGGGCCTAAAGGGTTCAACGTTAGAAGGCAACTTAATGACCTCCAACCCTCAGCTAGATGCTTGAACCCCTTTTAACAAAATCTTGATCAACTGTTTCTTCACGCCTTGCTTGAATACTTCTGGAGATGGGGGGATATCATTACTTTCAGGTACATCCCATTTCACATTTCATAGTAGAATAGTATAGCATTCTTCTTTATAGATTCTGTGAGCTGGGCTCTATCCCTTGCTTGTCTTCTTGGGTGACTCAAAAACAACTGGAAAATGAACACTTGAACTCCCTGGCAGTTGGAAGTAGAAGGCTAACTATTGGAATCTCAGCCGTTTCATGTATATTCCTTATACTTTAGGATACAAAGTAGAGATGATGACTCTGGAAAAAGTGGAAATATTCAAATACTTGGAGGAAATTACACTGTATCTTCGTACTCCCCCTCCCCTCCCCCACCAGATTAACAGATGTAAATATATAGCAAAACCACAAAATGATAGCTGGCTAGGATAGGTAGTGGTTATTGTTGTTACTGTGTGTGTTTATGTATGTGTGTGCAGGGGGATTGCAGAAAGGAAAGGGGAGCCTCAATCATTTTATTTTTGTGTTTGTGGAAGAGAAAATTATGCTGCTACCACCTTCCCATCCACCCCCGGACCCCCAGTTATATTGGGCAGCCAGAGTTGTTGGTTGTATTTCATTTTGGGTACCAGCTGCCTCTCTGAGCCAGCAGCTTTGGCAACATCTATTTACACTAGGGACGTTCTTTCTGATAAGGGGTATAAGCCACCAGAAGCCACGGCTCACTGCTCAGCCTTAGCAGAAATTCCCCAGCCCCACCCCCAGTGGCTCCTCCCTCTGAGAAAGGCTTGAAGAGGGCTCTTTGGATTTAAGGAAAAGAGGCCAAAGTTGGCCTTTTACGGGAGATCATGAGGGTCAGCTGAGTTAGAGCCGGAGGCCGGGGCATCAGGCAAGACAGGTGCCATAGTCTGAGGGTTAGAGAAATCCCTGCTGTTCAAAATTCTGAGACTATTAGGGAAAGAAATCTCAGTCATGTCAAACATATCGAGACCTTGAACAACTGTTTTGCTCTTTCCTGGTCTCTGTCTCTTTGGCTATAAAGTGAGTGGGTGAGATTGAGATGGAAACAAAAATTCGTTCAGCTCTTACAGCCTAAATAAAAATCTGAGCTTGGTGTTGAATTTAAAGAGTTCGGAATCAGGTTTGAGCAGAGGTTGGGGGAAGAGAGACAGTGTTGTCATTAAAACGCTTTGTAAAATCCTTTTGAAAATATTCACCCTGAACTTGAAAGTGATTTACTTTCTCAAGCACTGGCAAAGCTTTCAAACCAAAGGACTTCCTTCTAATATATAAGGTGGAGGAAGCAGTGTGTGACAGACTAAAGTGAACACTTTATGTTTAGGTGGGTTTCAACACATCTAAGGTAACTGTTACTTTGATAGAAAAGTGTTTCAGGGGGAGCTACACACAAAAGAAAGCACAAATTTGTATAGCATAAGCTTATGGGTTTCACTAACTTGGATATTGTAACAGATGCAGTACTACTCAAAGGAACCATGTTCGCTTGAAGCAAAACCCACAGAAGCTACACAACTGAGCCCTGAGGGTATTAAATCATTACTAGCGACCAGGAAGAAGAAGGCAAAGAATCACTGATCCTCTGGTTTGATGGATTTATTTTTCTTAGGAAATCCTTTATTGTTTTCTAATTCCCTGACCCTTAACACATCCTGTAATTTTTCTATACACCACCATTATTAAACAATAGACAGTTCTGGTTACTCAAATATTTCAGCCATTGGGGACCTGCTGTATACATCACACATACATCACCGATTGAAAAGAATTTTTTAAAAAGAAAACACACTGGTACCTTATATCCATTCAGCCAAATTGGGAGGCTGGTAACAAAAGAAGAGGTAATTGATGTTAGATAGGAAAAAAAGAAAATAAAAATTAAGTAAAAGAAACAACCCCAAGCAAAAGATGTCAACTCTAAAGGAGTTGAAATTGGGCATAGTAGTTGAGGAACTATTATAGTAAATTAGATTTGAAAGCATACAGAGCGTTCCAGCTGAGGCAAGGCAAGTAGAAACGGAGGTGGGGGGGGGGGACTGATTTGAAAGACATTTAAGGAAATGAAGTCCACTGGACCTCGTAATGTGGCAGAGAGGGCAGAGAGGGAGAGAAGAGAGAGGAGTCAGGATGTTTCTTAAGTTTTTTGGCCTGGAAGATTGGGTGAATATTAGTGCCACTCACAAAGGCAGAGGCAATAGAAGAGAAAGCGTGCTTTGGGGAAAAGATGGCAAATTTGCTCTGACCTTTTGCATTTGACACGCAGATGGGCATCCTTGAGGTGAAATGGCTGGTAGGCAGATAAATATCCAGTTCTATGGGTCTAGGGCACATGAGTGAGAGTGAAAGTTACAGGAGTGGATGGGATTTCCAAGGGACACTGCAGAATAGGAAAACAGGGTAGTATCCCTGTGATCACTGCCATTAGAGAGATGAGATAGGACAGATCAGAGTATTAAGAGGAAAACCTAGAAATGAGGGTTTCTGAGAAATTAAGGGAAAAAAAGCTTTCCAGAGGAAGGGAAGTGTATATATTCCAGCAGGAACAATAGTGTAAATATCCCAGAGAACTCAATCAAGTTAAAGACCCAGAAAGTAACTCTTAGAGGGTTCTGTTCCAGTCCTGTAGTCTCCATGAGGGGCAATTTACCCATCACTTTACTACTATTCCTACATCTTTTTCTTGGATCTTAGGTTGTTGCTGTTGGTCCATTTTTCTCCATTGGCACTTATCTATTAACAAAACTAACCATGGAGTAGGATGGAGTTTGAACACTTCTCCTTCCTCTTCTACCTATAACAGTAAGCCAGAGACCTGGGTGAAGTGTGTCTGCCCTGCAGACTCAAAGTATCCTCACATTGACTGGTGTTGAGGGCATGGGAAGTTGATAGGTGCATCTGGCTCTCACACCTAAGCCACATTTCTTCAATATTACCTTCGTGTTTTTTCATCTTTCTCGTTTGACATGGAACTCAGGCAGGAACGGGAATGTTATTTCTTGTGCCTTACCAAAGCATCCAACAATAAACAGTAAACTTGGCGAAATACCCCTTTGTTCTTTGTGTAATCAGTTTTGGGCAGATTTCAGAGTGCTGCAGAGTGTAAGAGGAGATATAATGCCATGGGAGAGCTTTTATTTTTAATATCATAAGCCAGATGCTTGATTGTATCTGGGTAAGGAGCCAGAGTGAAGATTTAGGAGAGAATAAGAGGGACTAGGGATGAATGAAGGTCTCTGAGACTTGGGGGCTGAATCTTAGAACAGAACTTGAGAATGGGTCTTGGTTAGAGAGGGAAAACTCCTCCTTTGCGATAGAAAGGGCTAAGAAAAGGATAGGTTTGGCTGAGATTAGTCGTCTGTGTTTTGGGGGGGGGGGCAAGAAAGTGGATAACTGGAGAGTTGAAGTAGTTCACATATTTTCATGAATCTCTGTCATTGAATTATAGAATGCAGAATGGTACCATTAGAAAAGACTTTGGAAGTTGTCGTAGGTTCGGTAATTGGTCCCAGTTCTTTACTATCACTGTCCCCATGATAGTGCATCCCTTTGCTGTGTAGTATTTCAGTGCTTTTCCATTGTGGGTGGACCACTCATATTGAACTTGGTCATGTGACTTGCATTTGACAATGGAATGTTGGTAGATGTGATGTGAGCAAAGGCCTTACGTGTGCTTGTGTAGTTTGGCTTCATCTCCACGAGCCGATCATGCCCTGGATAGCCACTGCTCTTTCAGCCTGAGCCCCAGAATGAACATATTCGAAGCAGAAGTGATCCTAACCTGAAGATGTGGATCCCAGTGAACACCCACTTGGGGAGATACACCAGGGCACAGCAAGTGTTCTAGCCTGCTCTCGGGCACTACTCAGAATATGTTTAGTTATTCTTCTGCAATAATGTCCTTCTTACGTTTGAAGACTCATTTTTACAAAACATCTCTTATCAGGCCAGATAGAGTCAATTAGTATTGACTTCTATTCCTGCAGTCTTCTATACATATCCTTATTCTTCAGGGACCGAAAAGCTGATGACTACCTTTGGCAGGGTTCCTTGAAGCTAGGATTCTGGTTGTAAGATAGATGCAATGGTATGACATTTGGGAGGCAGAGGAGAGATGGAGGTCATTGTCAGCTGGCAAGCAAGCTCATCAAGGCTTAGAGTTGATTGCATTGACCAGACTCAGCAGCCCTTTGTCTAGTCACCAGCTCCATGAATGTTAACAAGCACTGGTGGCAGTGGCAGTAATTATAACTTCCCGATCTCTGGGCTGGAGCTATGGTGGAAGTTCTTCAACTTGGCTAAGTGGTGCCTTTTTGACTTGACACCTATGCTTCTAGCCTTCCAACATTTCTGTGTGCACTGAATTCCCTGTATTAAATCCTTTTCTGCTTGAAATGTCTAGTGATTTCTGTGTCCTCCATTGAGCCCTGACTGACTCACAGCCTAAACCTTTCTCCTTCCGTTTCTTTTCTAGAGTTTGTAGGCTCCAGAGCTACTCAGATTGAGGTCTCTGGTCGCCCAGCTATTGTGATCAACTTGCATCAGAATGTAAATCACTTTAGTCATTAAGCACACTTTTCAGTTCCTCTGACTGATTGATTGATTTTCTATAGCAAGATTTTCTCATAGAAGGAAGCTGTGTTTTAACTTATATTCTGCACAGGTTCCTCAGCTTATGGTGGTGGGTACTTTGAGTATCACCGGTTTACTCAAAGGCCCCAGGCCACACACTCTGTGTTTTTTTCCTCTAAGCATTAAAACTGCTTCTTATTTTGCTTTTATTGATAATTGCACTTTTACCCCAGGGAGCATATGTCTCCTGGGGTTACATTATCCATCTGTAATGAAAAATGTCTTTCAAAATTATGTGACTCTTCCGAAGTCAGTTTTTGTTTCTTCTTTTGAAATAATCCTTTTTAAAAGTAATTACTTCCTTCATTAACAAAGCAATGCATGCCCATGATAAAAGTGTTAGCACTTTCATTAAAGTTTAAACACAGAATAATATAATATGAAAAGTAAAAATTCCTTTATCTCTTCAACTCCTTAGCCAACTTCTCTGAGGTAAACTTTGACAGTATTTTCATTTTAAAAGTTATTTATTTCTTAGTGGAAATAGCCTTAGTTGAACCTCACAACTATAGTTGTGCCATTATGTCCCTCATCCAAGGTGGATAATGTAAACCTTTGTATGCCATTGCAATTCTGTCATCACTGTGACCTTTTCAAGAACCAAAGCACCAAGTGGATTTGGCCTTTATACTCTTGCCACAGGATGGAGATTCAATTTTAACATCAGTTTTTAATCAAATTATGGGATAGCTATCTTAAGATAAATACCGTTTTTCTGTGGTACAGTGTTAAAAATTTTCACATTCTCTGTAAAATACTGAAATTGGGGACCTATATTCAAATTTCTGTTTAAAATTCTGCCATGGCTGGACTTGAACCACAAACAAATTATTTCAGCTGATTTTTTTTTCTCTTTTAAAATACGGCAAAGTTCATTTCAATGAAAAAAAAAAAGACAAAACAAGCTCTGATGAATTCCCTTAATAATTTTTAAAAAAATTGTGTGTGTGTTTTAAAATATACTATTTCTGCTTTCTGTTGGTTTTCTCAATTGAAAAAATGTGTTTTGTCTTCAGATGTATTTTTGAAGTTGATTGTCTTGGCTTGGGCAACCCCAGGGGAACACCAACTTTAAACATGTAGCCGGGAGCACAGGGCTACCATAGACAAAAATGCACAATGTTGCTTTTATAGGTTTGGAATAAAAGAAATGAATTTTCTCAGAGTTTACCACTTGTCAGCACAGAACATTATAAAACAACATAATGCAAAGTTTTGCCAAGCATTTGAATCAAAAAGAACCTAAAGAAACTAGGGAGAAATACCTACTGCTAATACCTATGTAAAATACACTGTGGGTCACCTACCATTTGAGACCTTCTTAAAGATTTCTAAGTTCATAATTCATACAGTCTTAAACAGTAACTTGCTATTTATTTATTTATTTATTTTATTTTGCGGTAGGCGGGCCTCTCACCGTTGTGGCCTCTCCCGTTGCGGAGCACAGGCTCCGGACGTGTAGGCTCAGCGGCCATGGCTCACGGGCCCAGCCGCTCCGCGGCATGTGGGATCTTCCCGACCGGGGCACGAACCTGTGTCCCCTGCATCGGCAGGCGGACTCTCAACCACTGTGCCACCAGGGAAGCCCCAGTAACTTGCTATTTAAATTGATTTAACTGATATTCTTGTTCAAAGGCATACCCTGTAGAATTCTCTCTTTGCCCTCAGAAATGCCTCACTGAAAAGAGGCACCAAGGTTTTCATGAAAATGTCATTTCGTGTGCAAAAAGCTGGATTTTAAATCTAGGGCTTCCCTGGTGGCACAGTAGTTAAGAATCCGCCTGCCAATGCAGGGGTCATGGGTTCGAGCCCTGGCCCAGGAAGATCCCATGTGCTGCGGAGCAACTAAGCCTGTGCGCCACAACTGCTGAGCCTGCGCTCTAGAGCCCGTTAGCCACAACTACTGAAGCCCGCGTGCCACAACTTCTAAAGCTTGTGTGCCTAGAGCCCATGCTCCGCAACGAGAAGCCACTGCGATGAGAAGCTGGTGCACCTCAACGCAGAGTAACTCCACTCACCGCAACTAAAGAAAGCCTGCACGCAGCAACAGAGACCCAATGCAGGCAAAAATAAATAAATAAATAACTTTATTAAAAAAATAAATAAATCTAACCATCCTACTTACTGAGTACATCATCTTATGCAAGTTATTTCACTTTTAAGTGCTTCAGTTTTCTTCTCTATAAAATGGTTGGTTTGGAATGCCCATCACATAGGTATCATTATTGTAAAAATAAGCTTAAATTATGATGTAAAGCAAAGAATTTGGTTCCTGTTCCATGGTGGATAGGCTTAGTAAGTGTTAACTTTCCTAGCCTACCAGGTCTTCCAAGGCTCCTAGCCTTTCAAGTCTTTGGACTTGGAACATCTTAGAGATAAGTTCAGATACCAAAGAGAGAAATCCTATGCCATTAGTAAGTATTTACTGGACATTGAAGACAAACAGCTCAGATGTGGAGAGGCCTAGAGTCACAAAAACTGTGGTTATATTTTAATAACTAATGTTGGGAATGAACAAGCCTGGATGTCAAAATTTGAGGTCTTTCATGAATGAGAATCCTGGCGTAAATGACCATCTCACTCTATGATAGGCCTTGATCACAAAGATCATTTATGTTAGTTTTAAAAGGCTGATTAAAACAAACAAACAACGCATTACTGAGCTTTAATTTACATCTAAAATTCATCCATTTTAAGTGTACAATCCAATGATTTTTGGTAAATTTACGGAACCATCATCACAATCCAGTGTTAGAAGTTATGCATTACTCCCCAAACGTCCCTTGCATGCATGTTTGCAGTCAATCCCTGCTCCCACCCCCACCCCAGGATAACACTAATTGACTCTATGTCTTTTTCAATTTGCCTTTTTTCAGAAGATGTCTTTTTCAGGAGACTTTAGTCACACTGATTCACACAAGGGTTAGGAGAGTGCATGAGATTAGATTTCTTAGTATATTAACACCTTGGAGGCTGCTGGCTTCCCGGTGATAGAAACCAGCTTCTCAGCAGCACCTCTGAGAACTCCCAGTCCTATTGGAGAGAAATAGGACCAGAAGGCAACCAGCTGCCAGCTGGGGAACCATATCATTCAGGGTCCCATCAGGAGACAGAAGCCATGTGAGTTATTTTAACAGAGAGAATGTAAACAATTGTTAGAGGTTATTAGAGAATTGAAAAAGCAACCAAAGAGCACTGAGGTATCACAGAAGGAAGACTAAATAGACATTGTCTCCAAAGAAGACATACAGATGACCAACAGGCACATGAAAAGCTGCTCAACATCACTAATTATTAGAGAAACGCAAATGAAAACTACAATGAGGTACCACCTCACACCGGTCAGAATGGCCATCATCAGAAAGCCTACAAACAAAAAATGCTGGAGAGGGTGTGGAGAAGAGGGAACCCTCCAACACTGTTGCTGCATTGTAAATTGATGCAGCCACTGTGGACAACAGTATGGAAGTTCCTTCAAAAACTAAAAATAGAGTTACTATATGATCCAGCAGTCTCACTCCTGGACATATATCCAGAAAAGATGAAAACTCTAATTCGAAAAGATACATGCACCCCAGTGTTCCTTGCAGCACTATTTACAATAGCCAAGACATTGAAGCAACCTAAGTGTCCATTGACAGATGAATGGACAAAGAAGATGTGGTACATATATGCAATGGAATATTACTCAGTCGTAAAAAAGAATGAAATAATGCCATTTGCAGCAACATGGATGGACCTAGAGATTATCATACTAAGTGAAGTAAGTCTGACAGAGAAAGATAAATATCATATGATATCTCTTATATGTGGAATCCAAAAAATGATACAAATGAATTTATTTACAAAACAGAACTAGACTCACAGACATAGAAAACAAATTTTGGTCACCAAAGGGGCAAGCGAGGGTGGGATAAATTGGGAATTTGGGATTAACAGGTGCATACTACTATTATAAAATAAACAAGGTTCTACTGATAGAAGAGGGAACTATATTCAGTATCTTGAAATAACCTATAATGGAAAAGAATCTGAAAAAAGAAGAGATGTACACACGTGTGTGTGTGTGTGTGTGTGTATAAAACTGAATCCCTTTTCTGTACACCTGAAACACTGTAAATCAACTATACTTCAATTTTAAAAAAAAAAAGGTATCACAGAAGGGAGAACTAGCAGGAATCCACTATCAGTTTTTAGGTTGGCAAGTGAAGGAAAAGCTTGGAATTATTAAAACTCAGAAATTTGGAGGAGGCTCATTTTTGGGCCGGGATCCACACCTTTGAGGAGAGGGGGCAGGCAGCTTGTCCTTGTGTCTTCGGGAAAATTTGGTGGGACTGGTCAGCAAGTGTTTAAAAAAACCCTGCAAACTGGATTCAATTGAATTCAACTTCTCCTACTGCAAGTAATGCTGCCTCTGAGGTTCAAAGGTGGTCGTGCTGACAATAACAGGAAACCAAAGGGAAACAGACAGGGGCAGACAGGTTTCTTTCCTTCCTCCAGGTATTCAGTCTTCCTCTCGTACCCGCTGCTGGCAGAGCTTCACAGAGGGTAGTGGGCAATGCTGGAAGCTGGTTCACAGAGTCCCGGCCCCGGCATCGCAAAGCTGAGTCAGGAGGCTGGTCTTGAAGCTGGGATGAGCAACCTAATAAGTGACACGAGGTTCTCAGATCCAAGTCAGACTGATTTTCAAACTTGTGTTCTAAACCACTACTCCATACTACCAATTTTATATTTATATTCTACCTCTTATTTAGCACGTCTTAAATACCTGTACACTTCAGTAAGTGAATGCCTCACTTCTCCACAAATTCAGGCATTGAGAATCAGGTTATATTATTTTCACCTTGTGGAGACACATTCTTTGTTTCATAGATTTCTTCCTTAGGTTTTCATCCAAAAATAGCGACTTGGAATCACATTTTAACATCTGAGTTTAAAATTTTCTTGATATTCCAACTTTTCCACAAATTCTTTCTAGAGCTATTCCCAATAACGCAAAGGAACAATACACATTTCAGGCGTCCGGATTAGTAGCTATCAATTCAATTGGTATGAGTGAGTTTGGATGATATATCCTGTGTGTGGTGTGGGAGACATTGTTCCTCTTTAACACAGTATCTTTTTCAAAGGAAGATAAAACACAAGTCATCTGTCTCTAAGTCATTTGGGAATTTCATTTTCTTTTAAACTCTGGGCAAACTGAATTAAGTTTTTCCTATAATTGCTTTTCTTCGTACTTTACATGGCTTTCATGTACAACCCCCCTTTATAATGCATCTTCCTATATGGATATAGGTATAAAGATGCAGTGTTACCACAAATGTTTTCAGTCATCCTGATGCCTAGCAGAATGATCAAGAAATATTTGTTGAATAAATATATGCATGAATAAATTATTTTCCTTTCTGTTAATTTTTGAAAAGTTATTTTCCCTAGAAATAACTTACTTATCAGTTGTCTGGATGGGCATATTCGAATTCAAAAATCAAAATTCAAAATGACTATGTGGGTGGGTGTGGGTGTGGGTGTGGGCGTGTGTTTTAGTGGGTGTAGTAAGTAGTCTAGGCTTTGTTTATTTTGTATAGTTCATTTTGCAACTTTGTCATTGGTTTGAGAAGCCAATGTTAAAACATTTTGGCTTAAAATGATTGGAAGGTACAACTCAACAACAAAAGGCAAACAACCCAATTTGAAAATGAGCAAAGGACTTATCTCCAAAGAAGATATACTAATGACCAATAAACACATGAAAAGGTGCTTAACATCAATAGTCATTAGGGAAATGCAAAGCAAAACCACAGTGAGTACCACTTTATACCTACTAGGATAGCTATAACAACAACAAAAATGGAAAATGTTAAGTGTTGGTGAGAATGCTGAGAAATTTGAACACTTGTGCGTTGCTGTGGGAATGTAGAATGGTGCAGCACTTGTGGCAAATACTTCGATGATTCCTCAGAAAATTAAACATAGAATAACCATATGACCCAGCAATTCTACTTCTCGGTACCTACCCAAGAGAATTGAAAACAGGTGTCCAAACAAAAATTTCTACATGAGTGTTCATAGTAGCATTTTTCATAATATCCAAAAAGTGGTAACAACACAAGTGTCCAGCAACCAATCCATGGATAAACAAATGTGGTATATCCTTACAGTGGAATATTATTCAGCTACAAAAAGGTACTGATATATAGATATACCTGGTAAACATTACGCTAAATGAAAGAAGCCAGACAGAAAAAAGCCATATCTTGTATGATTCCTTTTATATCCTATATATGTCCAGGATAGGCAAATCCATAGAGGCAGAGAGCAGATTATCTGTTGCTAGGACCTGGGAGTGAGGGGTGACTGCTTAATGGGTATAAGATTTCGTTTTGATATGATCAGAATATTTTGGAATTAGATGGTGAAGCAATACACTGTGAATACAGTAAATGCCACTGAATAGTACAATTTAAAATGGCAAGATGGTGAATTTTATGTTATGCGAATCTTACCTTAATAAAAAAACAAATGATTGATAGGAAACGCATTCAGATGAAAGAGACATTTAAAAGAAAGGGGAAGGGGTAACATGAGGAATGAGAGAACAAGCCAGGGACATAATAATAGACCCATTAATTATAAAATAGGAAGTAAACCTAAATTTCTTTAGCTTTTGTCCTTTCCAAAATCTTTAAATAAGAAGACTTTTATTAAAACTGAAAATCCACAAGGTAAAAAAGAGGAAGAATTACTGTGTATTAGAAAACATCAAATATGGAAGGCTGTTAGAGAGAATCTGATTTTTCTTAAAATAATTAAACAAGCCACTGTATCTTGTCACTGTGATTGGTGTCACCAATAAGCCTGTCTTTCTGTTGTGTTTTTCCCACTTAATAATTTCATAATCTTATTCATACACATTCATAAGTGAGAATTAAAGTGACACTGATTTAAATATGCAGGTGGAAGACATTAGAGCATATACCAATCCAATTTACCTGTCCAGAGGAGACCAAGGTATAATCAGAAAAGGACTTGTTTAAGAGTAGCATTTCAATTTTCTGAGTTTCCTTTCCAGTGATATTGCTGTATATTTCTGTTTAGTCCTGCGTGAACATGGGAACACCAGACACTACATGGAAACTCTTGTTTCCCACCTGATGTTTCCAGTGTGACTAGGATTAATGATCTAAAGAGAGGTAGGGTTTGTGTCTTCCTGAATACTCTCTCCAGGACTGGGTGGCCATTTCCACAAAGTGACAAGAGCTAAGTGACCCTCTGAAGCTGGATGATATGGGAGAGCAAGCATGTGGGCATAATGATTGTGGGCCTGGCTTCATTAGTGCCTGCAAGAGTAGAATGGGGCTGATATTCAGATGGTTTGCCCCAGGACAGCCTTAGACGCTGTTAAAATTCTGGTTGGCAAATATTTAATGACCTGAGCCTCACCCCTGTCCTGCGATCCTCTTCACAATCCAGAAACTAAAGAGTTAATGCATGGCTCATCAGAGAGCTTCTAGGTCCCTGAGTTAGTGCCTTAGCTAGTGCAATTTCTGATCGGCTGTTTGCAAAGTGAACTGAATATTTTTCCTGGAGGAAACCCACCAAGATTGAATTTTTTAAGACCCTACTCTCCCATCCTAACCCTCTGAGTGTATGTATTCTCAAAGTAGGAAGTCTGTCATTCCTGTCATTCCACTCAAACACCCTAGTTTTTTTTTTTTTTGGCGGTACACGGGCCTCTCACTGTTGTGACCTCTCCCGTTGCGGAGCACAGGCTCCGGACGCGCAGGCTCAGCGGCCATGGCTCACGGGCCCAGCCGCTCCGCGGCATGTGGGATCTTCCCAGACCAGGGCACGAACCCGTGTCCCCTGCATCGGCAGGCGGGTTCCCAACCACTGCGCCACAAGGGAAGCCCCATTTTTTATTTTTTGAAAAATCCTTTCAGTTCTCTTTGATTCATGACTTCACATTTCAAATAGCCCTCAGATAGTAATTAAAAATTTCAGACTCAAGATATTGCCTCAATGTTTTTTCTTTGTAGTGGTTTTATTTTCTAAGAAATATTTAGTTTGATACCATCAGCTAAAATCCTGTGTGAAAAAATGAGTAAACAAATAAATAGTAGTTGGAACCTGTTATCATGATCTCTAGGTCAGTTTTGTCTTTACCACAGTAACTGGTTTGGTCTTTTATTGGTCAGCAGTAAATGTGCCATTCAAGAATGCCTGCCTTATGGTGAGCTGGAATTATCCTTTTTTCCCCTGAAGCAGTGAAAAAACATCTTGAGGTACAGGCAAGTTGTGTCATTTGGAGGGGGTGGGCAAGGGCTGGCAGGGGCATAGAATAGTCTAGTTCCAGCTTCCACAGACTGACAGATCCCCAGACCACTGACAGCAAAAACATGGAGGTGGACAATTCTCTGAGCTCAAGCAGTCCTTGCTGAGATTTTTTTTTTTTTTTAATGGAACAAAGGGGAAAAAGTCTATTCCTTTTCTTCCATCTTTTATTGGCTGAGAGGTCTGTCAATTGGTTAATAATTTTTGCAGTTCTTAAGTATTTCAAGAGAATTTGCTTCCCCAAAATATTGAACAAACGGGAAGAGAGTCTCAATGCCAAATAATTTCTATTTTCTCTCCTTTCATTCTGGAGAAGATGTTAATTGATACTCACATTATGGTGGAAAATGCCCTGTATCTATTATCCCTCTTCTCCTTCATAAAAGATCACAGATTTTAAACTGGAACATTGCTTTCCAGCTAAAAGACTGAATTTCCCAGCCTCCCTTTGTAGTTAAGTGTGACTAAGTTTTGACTAATCAGTGTAATTGAAAGTATTGTTTGGGTTATCAAATAGAGGAATGTGCCCTTTTCGTCCCTTCCCTTCCTTCTATCCTTCTGCCTCTGCCTGGAATGAAGATGTAGTGACAGGAGCTCTAACAGACATCTTGGACCTTGAGGAGAAGGGCCAGACCGAATGGATAGTAGAGGAGGGTGTGACAGTGGTCCTTGACCACTTTGTGCAAACATGATACCTCCCCTAGCATTGCCTACATCCAGACTTTCCTAAAAATGTGGATGTGAAATAAAATTCTACCTTGTTTAAGCCATCCATACTTTGGATTTCTCTTTTACTCAGAGCCAAACTAATTCTAACTAATTCAACTTCCAGTATTATTTCTACCTTGAAGATCGAGGCTTTTATTATGGCCTTCTGTAGTTCTATATAACACTGCAACCTTATTTATTTAATAAATACTCAATGAATACTTACTATACACCAGGAATTGTACTAGGCACTATATATTCAGTGGTTAGCAAAGCAAACATAGTCTCTACCATTTGGAGCTTATAGGTTAGTGAGAGAGACATAGTAGAATGTGAGAAATAATCTCTTGTTTCCTACTTTTGCTACTTTTTCTCCTCTCCTGTCTCCACTGAATTTCATTCAATTTGTGTCTTAAAGTCAGAAGAAGGGACCATATAACTTCATCATTTCGTGAGACATAAGCATATTGGCACATATGACTATCAAACTAAGACTCTTCTGACCCTGGCTACTTTCTTTCGACATAAGATTTTAGAGAATCCTATATGAAAAGCCAGTTTTAGCAGCCAGTAGGTCTTCAGCTTGAGGACTTTCTGTCCTAGTGTAGTAAGGTGTCTGTGCGTGTGTACATGCACATGCATAAGTTTGGGTTTCTTTGCTCCCATTGTGATTCATCAGATGTTAGGATTTGTTTCTGTCTTCATCCGGCCTCTGCTAAAAATCCATATTTGTTCTTGAATTGCCTTTTAAATGGTCCTCAATCATCTTACGGTTTTCCTAATTAGGTATTATCAACCCACACATTGTCAGAATGATGGTCATGACTACTCTCTCATTCAAGGTCCTAACTCATTGCTAGGACCATAGCAGAAGCCATGCACCCTGACCTCTTTGTTGACTCTGTTGGCCATGTGGGTCTTCAGAGCCATGGAAAATTCACAAAAGGTAGCTCTGCCTAACACTTTGTTCTGTTGCCTTCTCCTCTCTCACGGATGCTATAATTTGGGATACATATAGGTAGGTCCCTTTCTCATAACTCCTCATGCTTTTGGCTTACTCCTTCCTTCATTGATCTGCCCTTTGATTTCAATCTTTCTCCAACATTCCCTCGTCCACTGTGTTGCATCTCCTGTTCCACTAGTTGCATCTCCTGTTCCACTAGTCCTGTTCCCATGATTGTAATGACTTTTCACCTGGGTTGGGTAGCAGCCAAGTATCAAAGACATGATTTCCTTTGACCAAATTCTTGGACCGTCTGTCCCCCAAAAGAGTGGTACATTAATAGACACTACATATTTGTATGGCATCTTTCATTTAGCCAAGGAGTATTTTTGTCACTGTGTCCTTATTTTTGGACTCATAGCTTTAGTAATTCTTTTTTTTTTTTTTTTTTTTTGCTGTACGCGGGCCTCTCACTGTTGTGGCCTCTCCTGTTGCAGAGCACAGGTTCCAGATGCGCAGGCTCAGCGGCCATGGCTCACGAGCCCAGCCGCTCCACGGCATGTGGGATCTTCCCGGACAGGGCACGAACTTGTGTCCCCTGCATCGGCAGGCGGACTCTCAACCACTGCGCCACCAGGGAAGCCCTTTAGTAATTCTTTTATCACACTTAGGACCACTTCAGAGACTCAATTAGTGCTCAGTGAGTAAAATCCAAAAAATATTCCTTTTCCAAAAAGCACATTGCAAGAGCTGAAGAACCATAGTTTGGCCATGAAAGCAACCTAAGAGAGAACAGTTGGAGTTCATTTCCAAGAGAGGAAATGGTTTACTGACTTCAAAAAGTCTAGTCCCTGCTGAAACAATCTGAAAGAAGCAATGGCACTGGGTCCATTAAGTTCAAGAAACGATAAATTTCAGTTATTGGCACAAACATTAAGTATCTTGATATGTAGAGCCAAAGTCTGATAATATTGCTAAATTTGGGTTCATCATGACAAGATATTGAGAAATCCTTGAAATTTATGACATGTTAGGGCAATGTGTTATGTCACTTAATTGATGAAAAATCCATCCTCTTTGAATCATGTTATGAAAACTGCTGGCAAAGAAAAAAGAGTCCAAAATTCAGGACTGATAAGCGGAAGCTTTGGAGGCAAATACTGATTAGACTGTAGCATTTCTTTCAAAATATCAGTCTCTTCTTTCCAAGTGGTGGGAGTTGCTTGCTTTTATGTCCTTGAGAAGCCTTAGAGGTGCTGAGGGTGTGGACATCCAAAATAGAAAATCTACGGTTGCCTTTATTTAAACATTCTCTCAATTCCTTCAGTCCTTATAAGAGCATAAGTAAACAGAAGAGGAACCAGCCATTGTAAAAATGGGTTTTTGAGTCAGATTCACCTCAGAAATGGTGGAGGTGGTTTGCAAATCTGGATGTCTGTTCTAGTGTTTAAGACCCTATTTTCCCTCTACTGATAGCGTTCGATGGTCTGCCGGGATTTCACGTTGGTTCTTGCCTCAGATACTATCTCTCCCATTGCTCTTTCCTCCTCATTATGGGTCATATATTCCTGCTGCTTTACGTACCTAATAATTTTTTATTAGAAGCTGGCTACTGTGACTTTTACCTTGTTGGGTGCTGGATATTTTTGTATTCTTGTAAATATTATTGAGCTACGTTATAGTACACAGTTACTTGAATGGTTTGAACCTTTTGGGTATGGTGGGACCAGAGCACCCTGTAGACTTAGGACTATTTTTCCGTCACTACTGAGTCACTACCCTTCTGAATATTCTACCCACTGCCCATGAATTATGAAGATTTTCCACCTTGACCTGTGAGGCTAGGAATGATTCCTAGTCCAGTGGGAGCACTCTAGATTGTTCCCTCTGTGCCCTCTAGGTGATTCTTCCCATGGCCTCAGGTTATTTCTTCACTCACATGGAGTCAGCTGAAGACTTGACGGGGACCCTTTGCAGATATCTGTGGAGTTCCATCTCTGTGTATTTCTCTCTTCTCTGGTATTCTGCCCTGTGAACATTGGCTGTTGTGACTTTTCAAGACAACAAGCTCCATCCCCTCAACTCTGTGGGAGGAGGTCATCGAGAGGACATGACTGCCAGTTGATCTACAAGCTGGACCCAGGCAGTCTGAGACTCTTCATCCCCTCCCTTGTCCTTGGAATGTATGGTCCATGCACTGGTCCTGTACTAGGAGCCACTTCAAAGATGCAGTCTTGGAAGAGCCCTGTGTTGTTGAGACAGTCTAGACTGTGTAGTGACTTTAAGGCCCTTTAAGGCTTCTATGTAAACTCTTTAAGATTCTGGAGAGCTGTGTGGAGATGTATTCGCCTTGCAGCCTCCCAAGACAAGTGTCATAGGTAAGTTCCTTAGCTTTTTTTTTTCTTTTTTTTGCGGTACGCGGGGCTCTCACTGCCGTGGCCTCTCCCGTTGTGGAGCACAGGCTCCGGACGCGCAGGCTCAGCGGCCATGGCTCACAGGCCCAGCCGCTCCACGGCACGTGGGATCTTCCTGGACCGGGGCTCGAACCCGTGTCCCCTGCATCAGCAGGCGGAATCTCAACCACTGCACCACCAGGGAAGCCCTCCTTTGCTTATTAAAACTGCCATCTACCAATCTGAAGGGGTCTGCCTCTTTCTTTGATTTTTTCCTTGCCCTCCATGTACAGGGGCCAGTTTTGAATTTCACCTGGGCAACCCTGGAGGTTGTGAATGAAAAAATTCAGGGAGAACATCAGTGTCTCTTGCATTGTTCTCCCTTCCTCAGCTGCAGCCTGAAAACTCTGGAGGCAATAAGATGGGGGCATTCATAGGGCTCACTGCACAGGTTTCTCTGTCTCAGGAATCACTGTCTTAAGCTGCCTGTCCAATGTCTGAAAATCATACTTTGTCTTTTTTTTGTAGTTGTTTCAGCTGGAAAGGAAATCCAGTTCCTGTGACTCCATCTTGTTCGGAACTGACGTCCCATTGCTTCATGTATCACAGCAGGTGTGTTCCCTGGGCAGGGTCTCTACGCTAAACAGGGGTCTTGCGTCAGGATCCTGGTGTCTAAGAAGGAGGATCAAAGAGGTATAAACTCATTCCAGTATAAACTCAGCTCTTATTCATGCAATTACATTGCCACACAAGTTTCATCTCTTCAGTCAGTCATGGTCCCAGATTGCATCCCTAAGAAAGTTTCCTCCTTGGTTCATTAATTCATCCGTCCATCTATTCATCCATCTGTCCATTCGTCCATCCATCCATCCACTATTAGCTAAATATCTTTTACATAATGAAACTCACTTAATTTTTGGAGAATAGCAAAGAATAAGACAGACTTGGTGACTTTCTTCTGGGTGCCTAGACTCTAGTTGGGGAAAACAGCTGATAACGATCCAGATGGTTAACTGTAGTATAGGCTATGAGGGAAAAGCAAAGGATGCTATGGGAGCATATAAGTGAGGGCCTAACCTGATCTGGAGAATTAAGAAGATTTCCCCGTGGAGGTGACATATAAACTGGGATTTACAAAGAGGTGATTATAAGATAGAGACTGTTTTTCTCTAAAGGGCCTGAACTATTCCAAACATATTTTATTGAGCATTTAACATAAACTCTGTGTCCAATAATGAAAACACTTCTGATTTATTACCCAAGAAAACTAACCTCAGTTGCAGAGAAAGACAGTAAAATGAAAAATGCATATCAAAACTTTCCTAAATCATTAGACATAGATTAGAAATTAGTGGTTAAAATGTTAATAGCGATACCTTTGTATTGTGGGACTCTGAGTGATTTTTCCTTTTTCCACGTTTCTGTTATCTCCAAAATTTCTGACGTGAACGTGCATTGCTTTTGTAGAAAGAAAAAAGAGAAAGCAAGGGGGAAGAGAAAAAAAAAACATATGGAGTATAATACAGGTGCTATTCTTTAACAGGTATTTCATGAACTGATGCTTTAAGTACCACATTGTGACATTATGTGTCATGTGGCAAAATATCGATGCTGTTTCCAAAAACATTCTCAAGCTGATCAAGTAAGTCATTTTACCAAGCATTTAGAAAACAAGTTTCAGGACTTCCCTGGTGGCACAGTTGTTAAGAATCCACCTGCCAGTGCAGGGGACACGGGTTTGATCCCTGGTCCTGGAAGATCCCACATGCTGCAGAGCAATTAAGCCAGTACGCCACAACTACTAAGCCTGCACTCTAGAGCCTGTGAGCCACAACTACTGAGCCCACGTGCCACAACTACTGAAGCCCGCCCGCCTAGAGCCCGTGCTCCACAACAAGAGAAGCCACTGCAATGAGAAGCCCATGCACCGCAACGAAGAGTAGCCCCCGCTTGCCGCAACCAGAGAAAGTCCGCGTGCAGAAACGAAGACCTGATGCAGCCAAAAATAAATAAATATATTTTAAAAAAAAAGTTTCAAAAGAGGATTTGTGTTCAATTTCTGTAAAGTGTGAAGTTTGCATTTGATATTGGTCTTGAAGGTCATGGGCAGATGTGCTTGGTAACCTGGTAGTGAGCCTGTTGTTGGATGCCTATCTCTACAGACCAGTGAGGTTTCTTGGCATGTGGAAATCATGGCAGCTCTGCTCCTAGGAGAATTGTGTGGCAATGTCAAAGGGAAGGAGAATGGGGGAGAGCTCTTAAAAATAGTATGCTACTATTTTTAAGCAAAACTCTTTCATAGTCAGAGGCATAGCCTTTCTAAGTCTGGAGTTTTTAAACTGCATGTACTTTTTTACAGCTTGTCATGTAGATCCCTTGTGTGTCCAAATAGAGGAATATGGGACCAATTTGGAGTTTTGAACTATTTATATATTGTGTTTATAAAGGAAGTAAGGGGTTTCTTGGATCATTTTAACTTAGTTTTTAATATATCTGTATTAGTCACATTGATAGAATATAACATTTGTAATTCATGGAGGAGAGTTGATGGAAATTATTCAACTCTGGAAGGGTTTTCTAAATTCATGAATATGAGTACATGATAGGTATTATTAGTAGTAGGCTTGAATAATTTTAGATTTTGGTGGCTGTAATGATATCAAGGTCCATATCTTAAAGCTCAGAAGGTTACAGTCATGGGTGGCAGATTGTTTATTCCTGCCTGAAATTCTTACCATCAATTTTCATAGATTTATAAAAGCTTTTATTTGATATTGAGTGACTGTTTTTGAAAACATTACTGTATATTTTTATAAAATAGAATACGTAGGCTTTTAAAAATTAAGGTAAAATTAATCTAATCTAAAATTAACCATTTAAAGTATATAGGTCAGGAACTTCCCTGGTGGTCCAGTGGTTAAGACTTCGTGATCCCAATGCAGGGGGGCACGGGTTTGATCCCTGGTCGGGGAAGTAAGATCCCACATGCTGCACGACATGACCAATAAATAAATAAATAAATAAACGGGCTTATCATATTAAAAAAAAATATGATTCAGTGGCATTTAATACCTTCACGATGTTACGCAAACATCACCTCCATTTAGTTTTAAAACATTTTCATCAGCCCAAAAGGAAGCCCTGTATCCAGTAGAGCAGTCACTCCTCATTCTGTCCTTCTTACCAATCTGCTTTCTGTCTACAGATTTAGCTATTCTGGGTATCCTGTATAAGTGGAATCATACATGTGACCTCGTGTTTATGGCTCTTTTCACTTAGCATGTTTCTGAGGTTCATGTTTTAGCATGTACATGTTTTAGCATGTATCAGTACTTTATCTCTTTTTATGACTGAATAATATGCCATTATATGGATATAACCACATTTTGTTTATCCATTCATCATTCAGATTGTTTCCTCATTTGGCAATTGTGAATAATGCTACCATGAACATTCATGTACAAGTTTTTGTTTGCATACTGGCTTTCAGTTCTTTTGGGTATATGCATAGGAGTGGAATTGCTGGGTCACATGCTGATTAATTCTATGTTTAACTTTCTGAGGAAGGATCAAACTGTTTTCCACAGTGGCCGCTTCAGGTATATTCCCGCCAACAGAACCCATAGGATTTTAGATGGTTTTTTTTGTTTTTTGGTTAGCCAAATGTTTGACATCTTCTCCACTCATGAGAGCATTGTTTGATTGAAGCTTTAATCCTAAGTAATAGTCATTGAACACGTACATACACAGGAAGAGGAAAAGAAAGGCCCAGCCTTAAGGATCCTCTTCTTGAACTATTTTGACTTGACTGCATAGCACCCAAATAGGAACATGTCTTAGAGAACATTTATTCATTCTGCACATGGGAAACAAGGTCAGTCGAGGTGGAATGACTTGGGAGATAAAAAAGAGGTCACTCAACCAGTTAGTTATTGGTAGAGTTAAGGCTCAGACTGTGGTCTTGCAACTCTGAGCCCACTGTTCTTTTTCCCTGCACTATGCACTTAACCCACTCATTTTCTGATGGGCGAAATTCTTAGATTATGGTTTCCTTCTTTTTATTTTATTTTATTTTTTTTGCGGTATGCGGGCCTCTCCCATTGCGGAGCACAGGCTCCGGACGCGCAGGCTCAGCGGCCATGGCTCATGGGCCCAGCCGCTCCGCGGCATGTGGTATCTTCTCAGACCAGGGCACGAACCCGTGTCCCCTGCATCGGCAGGTGGACTCTCAACCACTACGCCACCAGGAAAGCCCTATGGTTTCCTTCTTTTGCTCAGAAATCTTCTTAGGAAAGTGGTGGATATATCATCAAATTAGAGCCAGCTTTATTTATTCATTTATTTCTTCATGCATTTATTCTAGAAACACTTAAGGAATGCTAATATATACCAAAGAATGTGCTGAGATCAAAGGATACAGTAGGAAACAAGCAGTCATAGGACCGATTTCAGAGTGAACGTTCTGGTAGTAAAGATGGCCATATGACAAACAGTTACACAAAGAATGGGTTATAATTGGGCTAAGTGCTGTAAAGGAGAGGTACACGGTGCTCTGAGACTTTATGGGAAGGACACCTGCACTATTTCAGTTGTTAAATGTGTCAGGGAAAGCACTTAGGTTTATAAAATCTAATGTGGTTTGATTTCAGGGTCACCTGGAAAACTCTCTTAAGCCTCAAAATTCTTCCGCCATCTGCTCATTTATGTCAGGATTTAAAGATTTGATGTGCCAGTTCTATGTTTTCTAATGTACAGTTAAATTTAAAAATCCATTAAATTTAAAAATTCATTTGTGGACTCCCTAAAATGACCTCGCATGCCACCCTTGGTCTACCTACCACACTGCTCTCACTGCTGCTCTAGGTGCTGATGGCTCTTCTGTCATTTTGAATCCAAGAAACAGAGCATTCCAACTCCAAACAGGGGTATCAGGGGTATGTCATCCATATAGCAGCAGGGAAGGAAAAGGCAGTGATGAAAGCTAGAGGAAAGAAATGGGAAAGATGTGGGGGACGCAGTAAACAGAAGAGACGCAAACTGAGATAAGGAGGAAGACACGAGGAAAAAGGATGAATTTGGTTGGAGAGAAATAAGGTGGTCCTCAGGGAAGCTGTGCTCTGATCGTGGGCAGCTTCACTCTCTTAGCAGAGAATGAAATAAATACCCTCCTTTTCCATCTCATTCCATTTATTCCATTCATCAGTAATTTGGATACAACTCACACACCATGGAATGAGAGAGGGAGTGCCCTGAATCAACTTCAGTTCTTTCTTGGTGTGTCGAACGTGAGCATAGTTTTCATTTTGAAGTTTTCAACTGTTTTTCTCTTTGTCAAGAGATGGAGATTTGAATTCCTCTTTGGGGCATATCATTCTGTTATGTTTTGCACATTTGTAAAGGTACTTGTGAAAAATCATGAGGTAGATTTTTTCACACTAAGAAGTTTACTATTTTCTCTGCAAACATAAAAAAAATGGCTATTTATGGTTGAACCAGGAATCTATCTTGGAGAGTTTGCTGGCTTTTATTTTCTTGGTGGAGGCGGTTAGGGGAAGGGGGTTAGCAAAATGCTTTTGTTTTTTTTCTGTATCTAAATTTTACCATTAGACTGTTCTGTGCCTATGAACTATTTTTGTGGAAAATTCCATTTTCCTGTTAGTAGTCATGGGCAAAAAATGTGAACCTACTAAGACTCAAAGTTTTATCTTCTGCCTTCCGGTGGAAGAAAGACCAAAAGGAAGCTGGACTTCGTTTGACATAATTCAAACTTGACATCTGTATTAGCTTGCTAAGGCTGCTGTAACAAAGTCTGCTGTAACAGACTGGGTGGCTCAAACAACAGAAGTATATTTTCTCACAATTCCGGAGGCTACAAATCTGAGATCAAGGTGTTAGCAGGGTTGGTTCCTTCTGAAGACCTCGAGGAAAGAATCTGTTCCAGGACTCTCTTCTTGGCTTGTCGATAGCTATCTCCTCTCTTTGCCTTCACATCATCTTCCCTCTGTACGTGTCTGTATCCAAATTTCCTCTTCTTGTAAGGATACCAGTCATGTTGGATTACAACCTGCCCTAATGACTCAACTTAATTACCTCTTTAAAGACCCTCTCTCCAAAATACAGCCACATTCTGAGATACCAGGGGGAAGAATATTTTTGGGGGGAGAAATACGATTCAGTCCATAACGGTGTCCTACACATTATTTCAGTTATATTAACCTGGAGTTTACTAAGATTTCAGAGCATATTCTTTTGCAACTGGTGGGGCCATAGGTTACGTCTATGATCAGGGTTTTTCTTGTAGCAAGTTCTACTATTCTGGCAAAGACTGAACCAGAGACAGAAAGGAAAATTGAGAAGTCAGCCCAGGGATTGGAGGGAGGGAAATTCTCTCTGGGCTTCAGGGCAGATGGACCTGGCCTTTAGGTTGTGAGAGTGTATGGCGCACGTAGTGGTGAGGGTAAAGAGGAGTCAGTCTTTTGGGAGCAGGTTGGGAGCTAGGCAGCGGGACACTTTAGGAGATACCATTGAGCGTAAGCGTGGGGCCCATGGGCCCCCAGAGTATCACATCTAGTAGCAGGAATACCTTACTGCGTGTAATGTTATTTCCTCCACTTACGCTTAAACTTCCAGTGTCTTGTAAGAAATTCAAGCTAGGTCTCAGTGATGCTATTGAGAATCAAGGGAGAGTTATCTTCCAGACTTGGGCTTGAGTGACATAGGGAGACCAACACAACTTCCCAAACCACCTCCTATGTGTCCTGTGAGCTGCAGCAGATCATGTCTAGGGGTTGTAGCCTGGAGGCTTGATGAAGAACTAGAACAAGAAGAGCACAGACTCAGAAATAACAGTGGGTGTGTATGCTTTGAGCTGCAGTGTAGCTGGTGGAGGTGCTAAGCCATTGTAATTTGGATGTTAATATAAATGTAACCTCGTTTTATTGTCATTAGCAGTGAGGCTTTGGGAGAACGTTCACAGAGCAGTCTTTTTTACAATCAGATGTGTCCATTAAAAATCCTTTACTGGCTATTCATCCATGTGAAGGCAACAAAATGTTCGAGAAGAAATGAAAACTTTGTAACTAACTAGACTTGTGCAAGTGCTAAAAACAGTTAATAGTCTCAAAGTTTTGAATCTTTAAATAGCAACTCAGAGGCACTTACTAAGATCCAACTTTAGTATACATCGACTACTTCAAGAAGCAGTAATGCTTCTTACTCTTTTCCGACCCAGGATCTTATCCAAGAACATGCTTTCCTTTAGTTATCATGTCTCATCAGTTTTCTTCAGTTTGGAACAGGTCTTCAATCTCTTCCTGTCTCTCACATCCTTAACAGTCTTAAAGAGTATAGGTCTTTCATTTTACAGTATGACTCTTACTTGGGTCTACCTGATGTTTCCCCATGACCACCAGATTCTAGTGGAGGATGTCATTTAGAAACCACCATCTGGGTATTCAATGTGATCGTTGCTTCTAGGGTACCCCTGCATCTAGACTATCTTAGAGGATAGAGTTAGGAATATATATATATATACACACATGTACATGCATTCACATATCTACATCAGCTGCTATTTCCATATTTATCTGAATGTGTATATTAAAAACGCTACAAGTTCATACTGAGGCTTAAAACCCCAGTCTAATACTTGAAGGTTCTTTCTAGTCTCCTCTTTTCCATGCTTATAAAATACCTTCTCAGAAAGTGAGAAACCTGGCTTCTGGTATCCTAAGTGTATTTACTTATTTGCTCTATCAGTTAACTTATATGCTTAATTTCCAGGCACTCCAGTCCCCTCCCCTCTGCCGCTTCCAGGCCATACCCTCTCCTCACGCAGCTTCTTCAGATGTCAGCATCTCTGCCTCAGCATGGGAAGTGAAAGGAATGTGAGAATAAAAGGAAAGTTGGAAAGGGAAGTGAAGATGGAAAGGGCACTTTTCTGTTATTTGTAGCCTAAAGCATGCTAAGTGATGCAACCCATAATACACTATTGCAATTATTTCTTTGCAGATATGTCTGCCCCACTTGATTATGAGCTATGGAAAAGACTCATCTCTATATCTGTATCTCCAGTGGTTTCCACAGTGCCTGTCACATGGTAGGTGCCTGGTAGTTGCATTTGGTGCCAGTGACACAAAAACGATTAAGACATAAGTTTTGTCCTCAAAGAACTAGTAGGAATAATTAATACAATCAGACAACCTCTATAATAGATACAAGTGGGAAGTGCTATGGGCATAGAGGAAGAATGCATAAGTCTAAATGGGACTTGCCAATATAAATAGAAATCAGAGCTGTCTTCAGATAAATGTATATGTTTTAAATATATTTCTTTAATTTGTATAGACATTAACTAAGAATTGGAAGCTGATTGAAGGATTATATGTTCTGAGTGAGTGGGTTAGAATTAGAATTAGGAGCTGAATGAATGCTTGAATTAAAGTCCATGAAAACCATAAGATGCTATCTTCGCAGCGACAAAACCTCTTTTTAGTAGCATTTACTTAAAAACCTCAAAATAATTTAGTCTTTTCTAGCAGGAGGAATCAGGACTGATCTCATTTCAACAACACGAACAACAATGGTGACAACTTGCATCTCCATAGTCCTTCAAAATGTCTCTGACTCTGAGCCCTGAGAGGGTAGGAAATGTGTCTGCTGTCTTCATCAAGGCATCCTCCGCTCCCAGCTAAATACTGAATGAAAACGCTTTCCCATGTAACTTTCATCCGGTTTTCTGAATGCACTGAGAATGGCAAACATGATACCCAAGATCAACAGATATCTATTCTTTTTAAATAGAGCTAAGGACCTATATGTCTGAATTAATATGCCACCTGTTTGCCTGCTCCCACCTCTAGTTTCTTTTTTTTTTTTTTGTGGTACGCGGGCCTCTCACTGCCGTGGCCTCCCCCGTCGCGGAGCACAGGCTCCGGACGCGCAGGCTCAGTGGCCATGGCTCACGGGCCCAGCCGCTCCGCGGCATGTGGGATCCTCCCGGACCGGGGCACGAACCCGTGTCCCCTGCATCGGCAGGCGGACTCTCAACCAGTGCGCCACCAGGGAAGCCCCCACCTCTAGTTTCTTGAACTGCCCTTTCCTGGGTTTTAAAGACTCCCTATTGGCTCCACACATCTCCCTTTTTTGCTCTTCACTCAATCCCCCTCCTTGTGGACCGATCAATCTCTCTTGATTCACCTTTCTGGCAAAAGACAGTGAAACTTCTCTTTAGGAAGCAGTCTCTGGGTATTCCAGGACCAGGCAATAGACAGAAAGCAAAGTCAGAGAACAGAGCCTAAAGTCACAGAATGTGAGGGTAGCAGAGCCAGAATTTGATTTTTCAACTCCAGGGCAGTTCTGGTAAACCACACTGAAAAGGAAGCCAGAAATGGCAATTTTCACATTTCTGTAGAATTTTTGGAGAGTCTGGGCCCCAAGTTGGTTCAATTAACTCACATTTATGTGCCTTTAACAACAACCTCATATCCCATGGTTAGACTATGTAGTCAGCAAGTAAATCAGTTCACTTGGGTCATTCCTTCTGTCTTTATAACTTAAACAATATGGTAGCTGGAAGTGGTCAAGTCTAACAGCAAACATGGAAAAGATCACTCCAAATAAAATCTTAACTAATGCATGTCTGCTGTGTAAGTGGCTTGATGCGTGGTAAATTGCATTTGCACTTGGCCAAATGGTAAGTGATGTATGTTAGGCACAAGAATAATAAATACAAGGGACAATCAATTGAACTGAACTAAAGTGGTGCGGTTTTGAAAGACGAGTTAGAGTTATACCTTCCAAACATGGCTAAAAAAAGGACTCAATTAAAAAGTAAATTGGAAAACTATAAAGTAGCTGACACAAATACAAGGTTAAGTTTATGGAAGTTATAAATGCTAAACAGTTTCCCTCTACGATTCCAATTTCTGCCCACTCTCTGATTCTTCTCGGCCTTCCATTTCTTTTTATGAGTATTATTACTGAATGGGAGAACAATCAGTTATATCAGGGCCATTCATTGTAAAGTTTGTGTCAATAATTTTTATTGAAGTAGGACAAAAACAGAGGAGTTTGTGTCCACAAGCATGCATAAATAGGAGAGAAAAGCAAATTATTATGCTATCAGGGTACCAGGAGGAGTCTTTGAACAGAAGGGGAAAAAAGGAAAAACTCTCCCTGTGGAGAGAATAGAATGTGCTTCATTTCAATATCTCTTACAGTTATGAAAGAGCCAGAGCATTCCATGGCTTTGAACAGTCTTTGTGAGCAGAGCTTTGTGTCAGGACCATGGTTATGATTTTCAGGCCCTGAGGCTGGTAGTTCAATAACTAGCAGAAATAGTCAGGGCTTTGGGGATGGAGAGTGAAGTGAGGGGTAAGAACCGGGATGCTCTAGCCAGAGTGATGGCAAGAAACCCTTCAGGGGGTTTTTATTTTAAATATGGATTTTTTGGTACCCTTATGGAAACGAAACCTCCTGGGGCACGGTGGGGAGGCACATCCTAAATTAACTATCTTTCCGGTTTCAGGGCTTGAAAATTACAAACGTATAACTAATACCAGGCTTGGTGCCATGGAATGTTCTGATTGGAGGGACATGGCAACTGTGGGAGGAATGAGGTGGGCAATGAAAATCTCTCGGTTGGCGTGCTTAAATGGATACTCTGCCACTAGAATGTGAGCTCTTCCAGACAAGGGAGTGTCCTCATTACTTTTGGATCCCTAGATATCCAGTGTCTGGTATATACTGGCACCTGGTGGGTAGATCCTTTTGTGTTGGTGTGGTCACCTCCAGATTCAGAGCCAGGTAAATTAATGGCAATCACAAGGTTGTTAGGCTGGTTAAAACCTATTTTAAATATCCAGCAAGAGGATTGGGATAAAAGCCAATAAGAGTAATATTGAATGACTAATTATCACAGCCAGAAGTATCATCATTAAGCGAAGCACAAGGGAAAAACGAGGCAGAAGGCTTGGACTCTGTTCATGTTGCTCCGGAGTCCCCAGGATGCTGCACTGTTGCCCCTGCACTGCCATCTCTCTGTCTAACTGCAAAGGAGGAAGCTAGATCTTGGTGTGGAAGGCTGGGGCCACTCTCTCCTCTCTTTTCAGAAGGCACACACAGGAGTTCAATCAGAAGAGCCCTTTTGGTGAACTATCAATGTGGCAAGTTGCATCCTTTTATCAGACCTTGGATCTGGTTTGTGTCATATGCAGATTAGCCTGCCCCAGTGTGCCGATCTCAATAGAGTTAACTGTTTACATAAAAAATAAATGCCAACCCCAACAGGCTGACTGGAAGAAAAACATGTTTACAGGTTAATTTCTTTACCTGTCTAGTACATACCTCTCATTTATTACCAGGTGTTTTTCTAACGTTGTCTTTGTTCCTCTGCCTTTCATCCTCTGTGGTTGAAGCCTCTTGCTCTTGCTGACAGCTTTGACTTGGCTTTTTAGTTCTAATATCGAAAATCAAACTGACGCTTACTTATTTTTTATGGTTAATTCTTTTCAACAAACATAACACAAAAACACAACAGCAGCCAAAAATTTAAAGACCACAGGTTAGAAATCACTGATCAAAGCTAAGCCACACTACCTGGCCTGCCCCCAGGTATGCAGAGACCAGCTAGCTCCAGATAAGGGTCCACAGGTGAGTTTCACTGGTTCTGCATAGTGGTGTGCGTGTATGCATGTGTGTGTGTGTATGTGTTGGTGCGTATGTGTATTTAGTGAATTTGTTGCTACTTTTAAAAAGTGAGTAATTTCATATAAAACCGATCTCTGCATCCAGCTTCTTTAGAAACTGACAAGACATATGGATTGAATTGTAGGGTCTCACTTACAAACACTGGGAGTGTACTTTCCGTTCTCAGGGTTGGCCTGCTTCATTCCTTTACGTTTCCTGCCTGGTTCTCTGATGGGCTTTTCAATTTGCCACCCCCAGCTAGAAAAGAGTAGCCCTGGTCTCTTGCTTGGCTTTGAAGATCCCTTGCTTTGCGGTCTTCCCTCCAGCTCCTAGTGCGTTAGTAATGATCGAAGCTCTTTAATAGCAATGAACCCTTGAAGGCAGTGCAGATTCACATTCAACAGCAATTATCAAGTGTGTTCTAGGGGGTCAGTTACTGTGTTTTCATATACATTGGCTTTTCCAAGCTTGAGCTTACTGTACAATCACTCAGTCATCTAGGAGAGACGTAATCTTATCTGATGTCCTTCAGACCTGAGGTTAACTTAGACCTTCCATGAGCACTGCCAGCAGGTGTCAGCCACCACCACCCCTGAAACCCCCCAAGGCTTATATGTACAATGAAAAGCTATGGCCGGAGTTGGTAAAGATCAGGTTAAAGTTACTCTTGAGCTCCCTGAATTAACCGCTAGAGATACCCTAAGCTAATGGAGGTGGTGGGGCCTTTCCACAGGCACACCTCACATCTCCTAACTCAAGACATTGCTGTAGCTCCTGGGGAGCCCTGAGCACTGCTGAAGAAGAGAAGTAAGATGCTGATGAGGGAAGAGTTGATGCGGTACTGGCCAGCCTGTAGGGGTTGGTTGTCCTTTGGGGTCAGGGGAGGTACTGGCCAACATGGGAAGACGATCGTCCAGTGATGGTCTTCTGGACAGGGCGGTTGCACTCAGCAACATGAGGTGATGTCACGTGCTATATTGGGTATCTGTCTTCCATGCTACCCCATATTTGCCTTTCTTTCCTAAAGGGATACACTCTTATATTCTACAGTTAAACAACGGCAACACCTGAAATCCTTTGCAAATGGCCTGGTATATATTAGGATAAGACCTTTCCTCAAGAGGATAATGTGAAGGGGAGGAGGTGTTACACGGGGATGGGAAGAGGATGGGGAGGAGCTAAGTGCAGGTCAAGAACTCAGCAAAGCACTTATGGATGGGAGGAGATTGGGTGATGACACCCTGAAGCCAGAGGGATCTTGTAAAAATGCAAAGCTAATCATTTCCCTTCCAGGCTTGAAGCTTTCATGCCAATCCCGTCCAATAGAAATATAAGGGCTTCCCTGGTGGCGCAGTGGTTGAGAATCTGCCTACCAATGCAGGGGACACGGGTTGGAGCCCTGGTCTGGGAGGATTCCACATGCCACAGAGCAACTGGGCCCGTGAGGCACAACTACTGAGCCTGCGCACAGGCGTCTGGAGCCTGTGCTCCGCAACGAGAGAGGCTGTGATAGAGAGAAGCCCGCGCACCGCGATGAAGAGTGGCCCCCGCTTGCCGCAACTAGAGAAAGCCCTCGCACAGAAACGAAGACCCAACACAGCCAAAAATAAAAATAAAAAATTTAAGAAAGAAATATATTGGGCTTCCCTGGTGGCGCAGTCGTTGAGAGTCCGCCTGCCGATGCAGGGGACACGGGTTCGTGCCCTGGTCCGGGAAGATCCCACATGCCGCAGAGCGGCTGGTCCCGTGAGCCATGGCCGCTGAGCCTGCGCGTCCGGAGCCTGTGCTCCGCAACGGGAGAGGCCACAACAGTGAGAGGCCCGCGTACCAGAAAAAAAAAAAAAGGAAATATCCATAAATGTGAGCCATATATGTAATTTCAAATTTTTTAGCAGCCACATTAAAAAAGTAAAAAAAAAAAGGGTGAAATTAATTAATTTTAAGAATATATTTAACCCAATATAGTAAAATATTATGATTTTAAAATATAATCAATATAACAATTATTAATGCAGTATTTTGCATACTTTTTAATATGAAGAAACATTTTAATTTAGTCTGTATTTTATACTTGCAGCATCTCTCAAGTCACACTAACAATACTTGGAATACAAGAGAGGCACACGGTGTTAGTGGCTACCATGTTGGATAGCACAGCCTTAGATGGCTTTTATGTGGTTCAGTAGGCTCTTGATAATAAATATAAGGCATGTTTTTGTTGAATTGTTTTCCTCTCTCAAACTTCTCCGGTCTTGAAAATATAAATTCCTTTGCTGGAAAACTCTCTCTCACATTTGCCTGAATAATTTTTACTTATCTTTATGTATTTATATGTATATTGATTTGAGTTCGTGTTGGGCTTTCCATTTATTTATCTTTATTTTATTTTGTTATGAACCCCATTCTATATGACTTACTGTAGCTCTTCGGTGCATTTTAATATCTAGATTCTAGAGAAATGGAAATCTTATTTTTTTCCTTTTCAAAGATTTTTTAAAATGTTTCTCACTTTTTTACTTCCTGTTGGATCTTAAAATCATTTTTTTTCTCTCTTCCAAACAATACCCACATTAATTTGGTAAAAATGTTTATCTTTGCACGTATTGAGACTTCCCACCAAGAATGATGTTATAACTTTTTATTTGACTGTTCAATATCCTTCTCTTTTGCCTTGAAGCACACTTCCCTATGCCTTCTGAGATACCGAATGATGAAGAATGGTTTCCCAGGAAGCTGACTTTGAGGCTGATCTCAATCAGCCTGCAGAAGGGGGCTCCTGGAATTGCTACCTATGAAGAAGGAAGGGAATCAGGATGGAGCAGAAACAGATATTGGGCTCCACAGAGGCTTTGGCCAACCTCATGAGAGCTCTGAAACCCTTTAGAGATGTCCTGAATTGTGGTGAGGGGCATGGTCTTTAGAACCTCTGGACAGCTTTGGATGTGGCTGTCATGAGATGTGGCTGCCCCCCGAGGAGGGGGTGTGTGACCCCTGGTAAGGTAGCTCTTTCCAGCTGAGGGTAATTTCCTAGGTGGAAGGAATAAATCCTCCAGCCCTGAAGGGGGCTCTAGGTAGCACATGACACCCCACTCTTCTGGTGTACCTACTGTATCTCTGGCTGCTCAGGCTTTGCAGGCATTTTACAGGGTCTTTTTTCCCCTCTACGCCAACTCTAAATATTCAAGTTCTTCTACTCATTCCTAGGTTCTCTTATATTCCCTCTCAATGTTTCTTCTTCTTCAGTGAGTATCTCCTGAATTATACATTTTCCTGCTGGGACCAAAGTTGATTTTAGATGCATGTTAAACTGGAATGTAACTATCATAATAGGAGATTTCACAGATATTACAGCTTTGAAGGAGATTAAAGTGGGTATTTAAGTGAACATTTTGGTACATTTCTAGAAAAAGTAAATAAAGCACATAGATGTGCTACACAGATATGGCAAATAGCGTGACTCAGTTTAGAACCACTGTCCTAGGCAATTTCATTCTCTTCCTGGCTTAATATGCTATGATATGCTGACAGCTCCACTTATGTCTTTAGCTTAAACCTCTCCTTGGAGTTCAGGCTCTTATACCTGACTGCCTACTTGATAGCCCTTGCAGACATCTCACAGCCTTCTTCTTTTTTTTTTTTGCAATACGCGGGCCTCTCACTGTTGTGGCCTCTCCCGTTGCGGAGCACAGGCTCCAGATTCGCAGGCTCAGCGGCCAGGGCTCACGGGCCCAGCCGCTCCGCGGCATGTGGGATCTTCCCAGACCAGGGCACGAACCCACGTCCCCTGCATCGGCAGGCGGACCCTCAACCAGTGCGCCACCAGGGAAGCTCCTCTCACAGCCTCCTTAAATTTATTATGTTCAAAACTGAGCTCTTGAGCTTCCTTCCCCTAAACTCGTCCTTGTCCAGTCTTAGCCGCTTCACCAAGACCCGTGTGGCTCAAGTCAGAAGCCTGGGAGTCTTCCTTGATTCCTTTTCCTTTCACCTTGCGCGTATAATCCTGCAGAACTCCTCTTGATTCTGTTTCCAGGCTATTACGTGAATTTATTTTCGTCTCTCTGTCTCCATTTTTGGCCCTTTATTTTAGGCAATGATCATGTTTCTCCTGTATTCTAATCGTACTGTCCTTCATGGTCTCTGATCCGTAGTGCCTGCTGAGCCAAAGTAATTTTTTAAAACCATAAACCTGATACCATAATCTTCTGTTACTCATCAATGGCTTCCCATTGCACTTCAAATATAATCCAAGCCGTTTAATGTGGTCTCCAAGGCCACACTCATTTACTTCTCCAGTTTCATCGGGCACCATTCATTCTTCTTGCCCTCTGATCTCTAATGCAATTGGCCTTTTTTTTCTGTTCTTGGAACACATTTAGCTCTTTTTGAACTCAGGGCCTTGCTCATGTTGTCTCTTCTCCCTGAAATACTGTTTTTCTGGCTCTTTGGATGATAGGCTCTTCCTAATACGTCAAGTCCCGCCATAAATGTTATCTTCTCTTACTCTCCTGGCCTGGCTGTCCTGTCTAAAGCAGCCTACCTCCCTGTCCCAGCCTCTGGGTTATGCTTTAGCTCCGCCCTCTGTTTAGCACCGCCTCTAATGTTTACTGTAATTTTACTTATACATTTATTTATTTGCTTACTTGTTAACTGTCTTTCCCACTAGACCACAAGCTCCCTGAGAGTTCTCCATTGTATACCTAGCACTTGTGACAGTGGCCAGCAGAGTAGACTCTCAAAATATATTTTTCAGTGAATGAATGAGTAAATAGCATAAAAATATCGTTGAAATATTCTGTAATACCTCACAGAAAATTTTTTTCTTCTCCTAATGGAGGCATTGCTCTTTACTTGTGAGGAGAGAGAAAAGTTTGTCCCCTGTGTGGCCCTGGAGGCAGCCTCATTCCCCTGTCTGGTAGCTTTGCTATGAGCTGTCAGCAGGTCTGTGCTGGCTCAACAGTAGGACAGCAATATCTCTGGCTGTTAGAGACAGTGTTGATTTTCAAGATCTCCAGGCTGAGCTCATGGTGCCTCAACTCTCTGTCTTTCATAATAAGGCTCTTTCTCAAAACACATTTATTTCTCTTTCTGACTATTATACTCCAATAAAGATATTAAAAAACAAACAAACAAGCAAAAAAACACATTTAACTCACATCATTGCAAAGACAGTTGGTGTTTCCCTCTGCCCCTCCTCCCCCATATAAATGAGCGAGGCCATGCGGGGCTCTCTCCTGGAGCTGAGTCCAGCCCCAGCATGGCACTCACTGTGATAATGAGAGCTGGCAAATCAGATGGGTTCTGCGCACTCTGCTTACGTGCCCTTGCACTTAGAACAGCAAACTCTTAGGTATATTACAAGAAATTGCTATTTGTCATTTCATTACTAATGGGATCATTTTCCACCACGTATTCTAATTCATTGCTACTGATATATAGGCAAGCTATCGATTTTCTACATTTTTTTCTACTTGGCTATCTTCCTAAACTGTTATTTGTTTAAACAGATTTTAGTTGATTTGCTTGGGATTTCTGGGTAAAAATATAAATTATATCATCTGCAAGTAATGAATTTTTTGTCACCTTTCCAGCGATGATCCATCTTATTTCTTTTATTGTTGTATTTCAGTCTCTAGAATTTACGGAATAATGTCGAAGTGTCAACAGTAAGCATCACTGTTTAATTTCTAATTTGAATGGAAATGCCTCTAGTGTTTTATGGTTGAATAGGGTGTTGATTGATGCTGTGTGGTCTTTACTACATCAGGCGTACCTTCCTATTCTCTTACTTTACTAAAGACATGTTTTTCAATACGTTATTTTCAAGGGTTAGATTGCCTACCTTTAGGCTCAGTCAGCTTCCTTTCCACTTGTTCCTCTTGGTCCCATTTTATAGATAATTGTGCTTCTTGCCCACGTTTCTGATATTGGAAACTTAAAATCCTGCTCAACTTCCCTCTTCTCAAGATTTCCCAGACTGGCCCACATGCACCTGATTTTCAGACCTTTCACCATATGAGTTACTCACAGAAATACATGAGGAGTCCCTTAGAAATATAAGGCCAACTTGAGGTCAGTAGTAATTGACCTTTGTTCTGAGGTGTCACACTTGGGGACAGGGCGGGGCTACCCATGCTTTCCAGGTATCATGAATTCCAAGACTTCTGTCTCTCAGAAGAAATTCTATAATTTTAGAGTCATGAAAATAAATGTTATTCCTGACAGAGCCTAAGCACTGGGATATGAAGTTTGTTTTAAAGCAATTGCTCTAAGGGATTTCAGATGCTCATAGCCTCAAAATCATGAAGCAAATGTCAGCTCCAAAATCTGACATTGGAAAAATATGACCCACCCGTAGGCATCAGTAGCAGAGCTACGGAGCAATCCTGGGAGAAGGTTCTTACCAGTAAACCTTGTGAATTACTGTGTTTTTGACAATCATAATGTAATAATTTCTGTCGTGGGTTTATTGTCATGCCAACAAATTGCTCTATGGATGGAGTAAGCCGGCTACTTTCAGAGCCTCAAAGGTTTATTTCACGACAACTAGAAGCAGGAGGGCAGGAATGTAAACTTCTTATCTATGTCTTCACACCTCTCTCCTAATCTCTAGAGACATGTCTCCAACTGCCTCCTGGGTGCTTTTCATTAACTGTCCCCACAGCTACCTTCGTCTCAATCTTGATTTTTCCCTCCAACTTGCTTCCTTGCCCTGTTCCTTGTCTGGTTGTGGCAGAGACTGCTTCTTATTCCCCAGGATCTCCTGTAGCCTTCTAACATAACATAGCGATAGAATCTTCAGCTGTCAACTGGGCACTCCAAGTAAATCTACCTACTTGCCTCCCTTGCTTATTCTTTCTAATATGATGCAAGTGAAAGGGTCATGTGACAGCTTCTGAGAACACCTTTAAATGAGTGTCATTGAAAGCATTTTTTCTTTGTCATCCATTTCTTTTTTCCTGATGGCTGAAATGAGGAGATGATGGTTGAAACTAGAGCTGGTGCAGCAACTTGAATCATGAGGTGACCTTGGGAAGAGAGTCCTTGCATGGGATCAACAAGATCAAAGGAGGCTTGGTCCCTGACACTGCTGGGCATCGTATCAGTCCTGAATTGCCTACTAGCTCTGGACTACTCTTGAGAGGGAAATAAACTTCTATGTTGCGAATCTCTGCTATTTTTGGTTTTCCAGTATTTGTAGCTGCCCCCTAAGGCCTGACAATGACACAAGATGAGACGCTTCACCATCATCATTCTTCTCACCTTACACAGAAACTCAGGGTCATTCTGTTACCTAATTGCTCACTGAAGCCTAGGAGTTCGAATTCAGAGATGTCTCTGGAATCCAGCCATACCCCTCTTTATCACTAACGTTATTTTGACCATCGTCTCTTGTCAAGTTTTCTGCAGCACACTGAGTGGTTCACTCTGTTTCCAGGCTCTTCTCATTTTACTCCATCTGTAATGCTTCCTAACAAATGAACGTCATCATAGTACTCTTTTGCATCCATACCCAGTATCCTCAAGATTAAATGGAAGTTTCTGAGAATGTCATTCCAGGCTTTGTGCCGTATTCCCCAAACTTACTGCTCTAGCACCTTTCCCTGCCTGTGCATAGACACTTTCCACTGCCAGAAATTCTTCTCAGCTTTTCTCTCTCTGGAAAACACCCTCTTATCATTCAAGATTCAGCTCATATATTGTAGTCATAAAAGGTAGCATTTTTTTGAGTGCTACCAGATTCTGGACACCGTGTTATAAACTTGACATGTCTCATTTAGTCCTTGTGACAACCCCAGGAGATGGGCCATTTATTATCATCCCCATTCTAAAGATGAAACAAAGAAAGATTAAATACTTTGCGTAGGTCGTATAGGGCCAGTCCATATTGATGGTTTATCCAACCTAAGCAGGTACATGTAGATGACTTATTGAAACCTAAGCACTCTGACTCCAGAACTCGTGCTCTCAACCCCATGACGATATATTCTCTCCCTATTATTGTGTTTTATTCAGTTGCCCATACGTAACTTCCTCTCTGCAGCTTTGCCTTACTGGCTCGGTCAGGATTTAGTAATTCTTGCCCGCCTCTGTGATGCTAGAGTATTTGTTCATACCTAATAGATGGTCTGCTAATGACTTTTTTGTCTGCCTTCTCCTCTAAGTGTGTAAACTTCCCAGACTGGGGTTATGGTTTCTCTATTTTTGTTACCCTGCAATTAAATACAGTTCCTCATCATAGTAACAATCACAATAAAGGTTGTAAAATTAAAATGTTTAAGCCTAAAGAATAATCGAACATGAATATAAAAAACCCTGGCTCTCTTCATATACATTAAAGCTTTTCTTCTTTTTCTCAGCCCCCAGCCCACAACTGCAGTTGTGTTCATCTAACATTTTAACCAGCTTCTGAATTGGTCTTTACCTGTAGACTGCCCCCTTCACAGCACTGCCCCCTCACTTGCAGAGTGATCTTTTCACAACATGCGTGATCATGTTGCTCTCCCGCATGCCATCCTCCGTGAAAGCTCACAACGTTCACGTTCACCATAAAATTCAAACTCCCAGGATGGCAGATAGCGCTCTCGAGATCCGACCCTCCCTACCTTTCCAGTCTCAGTTTTACCCACGCCCGAATTTGCACTTTTCTCTCCAGCTGCACAGAACAACTTACGGTGTCCCCTTAAAACCCAAGTGGAATCATTCTTTCTTGCCTTGACCCACACTGTCTCACCGTCTCCATCCGTGTTCGTCAAGCTCTAACGTGCTTGTGGCACACCTGGGGGCCTGGTTACACTGCAGGGTCTGATTCGGTAGGTCTGCGGTGAGGTCTGATAGTCTGCGCTTCTCACAAGCTCTCCCCAGTGCTGCTGGTGCTACTGGTGCTGCCGATTTTCAGGCCCCACTTTGAGGAGCACAGATCTAGAGGTACGTTCTCCTCTTCTTCTTCTTGGTAAGTCCTTCTAAACCAGCACACAGGACACAGGTTTCGCCTCTTATAGGAATCACTAGACGACCCTCTGTCTAGCGAGAAGAGACAGTAACGTTCATCTTTGTATTCTCAGCTTCTGGTTCCCTACCTGGAACAGAGTGAGTATTCAACAGATTCTCGCCAAGTGAATGCTGACTACTGAGTTCTCGGGCAAAGTGTTTATGGAATGGTAGCCTAGGCTAAAGAAATGTGCATGGTGTAGTGAGACACAGTCTGACCCACAAGCCTCTTCTACGTGCAAAGAACTGTGATTGGTGTTTGGGGTGCAGAAAAGAGAAAGATACAGTCCCTGCTCACAGGGTCATGCAGAGAAGCTGGGGAGACAGACCAGCATCTAGATCACTGTACAGTGTAGCATGATACGAGGTACAGCAAAAATGATTTATCAATGATGAACAGTCTGAAGAGGGAGCTGTTTGTTCTTCACTGGCATTTGACGATGTGTTTGTGGTCCTATGAATTGAGACTGGATGAAATAGCAGACGCCCGACAGGAAAATGGTGGAGGGAGATATTTCAGAAAAAGGCGACGGGATGCTGAAACTTCGCAGGCTTTTTTTTCTCACTGAAACTTTCGTGATTCAGTGGTGTTCCCACACTTGTTACTATGGGAATGTGCATTGTCACTGCAGCTTTTCCCTCCTTTCTCTTGTTACTCACATCTCAAGTAAGTGAGTGCTGTATTATCTTAGGGCTAATCTTGAATCTGCTCTAAATTATTTCGAAAATAATTCAAAAACATAACACTCATACTATTGTTAGTAATACACAGCGTATGGAATTTCTCCTTACTGATTGGGATATAGCAAGGGCTTAGCACCGCTGCTGAGAACCCATCAGTAGATGCAAAGAGGTGCGGGAGTAAGTGCTTTCGGAGCACTGTCAAGAAATAAAGTGGCAGAACGGCGGCCTGGTTACAGTAAATTCTGACTTTCTGGGAATAACATCACCTTGCTGCACACTGCCTGTGTGTCCTTGGCACAGTGAGGATAAAGCTAGTTTTATCCGTAGAACTTTGTGATAATTAAATGAATACATACAAGTAAAATGCTTAGACTGGTTCCTGGCTCATGACACACATGCAGTGATTGTTAGCAATGATTATTCCAGCAACTCAGTCCCCTCTGAGGAGGGAAAGGGGGGGACTATCTATGGTTACAGTGGGACGACAGGGAGAAAACAAGACATGGGCAAACTGGTTGTGTAGTTATTCTAAGTATAAGGTATGATGAAGTTGGGAAGGTGAATTGGGCTCATTTTTTGCTTGTTCATCTCTTGGAAGCTTAAAAAATTAGGTCTATTCCGTCAGTGTTTAAAACGTGGACACTTGAATGTCTACCACCTGGTTAGAAAATAATAATAAAAATAATAATAATAGTAGCAGTAGGAGGAGTAGTCATCACTATTTACTGAGTAACTACTTTGTTCCAAGTTCTGCACCTACATTCTCTCTTTTTTTTTTTTTTTTTGGTGGGGGTACGCAGGCCTCTCACTGTTGTGGCCTCTCCTGTTGCGGAGCACGGGCTCCGGACGCGCAGGCTCAGTGGCCATGGCTCACGGGCCCAGCCGCTCTGCGGCATGTGGGATCTTCCCGGACCGGGGCACGAACCTGTGTCCCCTGCATCGGCAGGTGGACTCTCAACCACTGCACCACCAGGGAAGCCCCCTACGTTCTCTTTGAGCCTCCTGTTGACCCTGCAAGGTGACTGCTATCCTTGTATTCATTTCCTGTGGCTGCTGTCACAAATTGCCACAAACTCGATGGCTTAAAATAACAAATTTATTCTCTTATCGTTCTGGCCATTACAGTTAAGGTGTCTGTAGGGCCACACTCCCTCTGAAGGCTGTAGGGGACATCCATTCCTTGCCTCTTCTAGCTTCTGGTCGATCCAGGACTTCCTTGGCTTGTGGCCACATCACTCCAATCTCTGCCTCTGTGGTCCCATTAACTCCTCTTCTTCTGGGTGTCTTCTCCTCTGTGTGTCTGCCCCCCAATTCTCTCCACCTCTCTTATAAGGTTGCATGTAATGATATGTAGGCCCCACCCAGATTATTCAGGATAAGCTTCCCCTCTCAAGGTCCTTAACTTAGTCATATCTTTTGCCAAGTAAGGTAATATTCACAGATTCTGGAGACTAGGGTGAGGGCATATCTTTTTGGGAGCCACATTCAACTCACTATAATTCACATTTTACAGAAGAGGAAACTCAGTCTCAAAGAATTTCATTCAGTGGCTGAGATTGCCCAGGTAGCAATGGATGCACCACAATTATCAATATAAACTGTTAAATTTGCAAGTGCAGGTTCCCTAGTGGGAAGTGGACTGTATGGATATCGAACAAGGATATGTAACATTGAGTTCCACCAAGCAAAGACTCAGTCCTTAGGAGAAAAGGAAACCCGCAGAAATTCACAACAGATACTTGCACCATGTTCTACTTCAATGGTTGTAATAGACCAGAATCAAGTGGCATTAAAACTCAAAGCAAGGGGAGCAAACTTTCCATGTTAAGTTTTTCTCAGAATAAGCTATGAATCCTAATCACGGGGACAGATGTAAGGGGATTTTGTTATCTTTTATATTTTATATCAACTAATTTTATGACAATACCCCAAGAGATTTCAGTTTACTTTTTCTGAGTGTTCTGCTCTGCATGGTCAGCCTGAAAGCTGATACAGGAGAGGGACCTAAGGGGAACAAACCTCCGCACATGTACTGATGTTGCTGGATGAAGGAGATGGTGGATATGAGGTGGAAAAGAACACCATGGTGGTTTTGAGTTTATCAGATTTCTTTGGAACTAGAACTGCCTCTCCCTCAAGAGTATTCCAGTATAAAGTGTTCCATTCCGCTCTAAACAGATACTTGGAAAAAGCCATACCATGAATCTGACTCAGCCAAAGTGAAAGAAATATACCTTTCTCCATGGCTGTCTCTGGGTCTACTCAGATCCCATGTCCATTTTGTGTTTCCCAAGCACACTGTGTCCAGGATAGCATCACTTTCCTCTCTCCGTTATAAATATCTCCTGGCTTGCCTCGTTTCCCTATCAGACTGTGAGATCACTAGGATATTGAGGTTGTGTCTGGCACATACATGTTGGTTGAATTAAATAATCTGTTGTTTATTCTCAATGCCCAGCATGGTTCTGATGCAAAGAAAGTACAAAGTAAATATTTTGTGAAGGAGAGACTGAATCAACCAGGAAGACAAAGTTAAGAGAGTAATGGTATCTAGAGAAACTCATTTAGGAAAAATTGAAGATGAAGAATGAGAGGAAAAGCCGTGAACAGAGCGAGCTGCCTGGAGGAATCCACAGAATACTCGGTTCTGATTGTATTCCTGTAGTTGCCAGTTCACCTACAGACACACAGCACGGGAAAGTAGGGAGGAGGAGTGTCCAAGTGGAGAAAAAGACCTACCCAGGTGACAAGGGGTGAAGGTCTCTATTTTATTGGAAATGTATGTGACTAACCTTGCCTAGAAAGGAGGTTGATCTGTGCACTCTGTCCCTCAGAGCTGCAGCAAAAGTCATCGGAAAAGGCGTGTACGTGAGGCAAGTGTATGATAAAGGGTACCCTTCCGAACTTTGAGTATGTCAAAAACTATGAGTACCAGAATTATGTTTTCTCATTTCCCTTTTCTTTCTATCCCAGTCTCAGTGCAGAGCAGCTCAGAACACAGAGGCCGAACTTGCTAAACAATAACTTCAGTGTGGCCCTGTCCTGGGTTATGGACACAAATTCCATGACTCCATGGGGCTCAGTCAGTGGGATAAGTGGGCAAGCACAGGAAACCCTGAAGATTCTTCACCTCCTGTCCCTGTGATTCAGGCTGTGGGCTGCATAGCTGCTGCCTTCATTGTCAAGATGCTTTTCTTGGAGGACTACACCAAATGAATGACTAGTGAGGAAAAAGAGAAGATGCTTCAGGTCCTCCAGTAGCCCACCCGTCTCTGTCAACTTGATAATACTTACAGCACGTGAGCAACTAATGCTGAGGCTGCATTTGCAATTGTTACAAGAAGTCTTATCTTCGAATGAGCATTCTTACCTGACCCAAAGATCTCTTGGGAATCTACATATTTACTCCTATGAGGGCTCCATTGCTCAAAAACATTGGTGCAAAGTTCTACTTGGGACTGGACTTCAGAGTGTCTGAAAATCACTTTCACATTTTGGATCCCAAACTGAATTTTAGTGAGCTTAAGCTGATTACTGTTCATGGCTTGCATTGTATCCCCTATCAACTGTCAATAGCAACCTGCTTCTCATCTGGGGCATCAGTCCTTCCCCATTTCATGCTGTCCTTCAAGAATCTCCTCCACCCAGGCTGGCCAATCAGAGAATTCCCTTTCCCTGGCCACAGGGGTTCAGTGATGGCAAGGCTGTTATCAACTAGGACCGCACAAAGATAAACACCAAAATCTGTGCGGTAGTAAGGTGCTAGATGATCAGAAATAAACATTAGAACTGGGATGAGGACAGCAATAGCAATCAATTCAGAAAATTATTTAGAGAGGAACTCATCAATTTAAAATCGAGAATCCTATCTGGCCTGCTTTGCCTATGGAAGGATTTGGTCCAAACTAAATAGAGCAAATCCCCAAGATACTGGCAGACACCTTTTAACAGCTTAGTCTTAATCCTTTAAATCAGTGGTTGATAATGTTCTGGTAAAGTAGGTACTTTTGCTCCACCCCTTAGGAAAAAGTTAATTGTCTTGTAGGCTGCAAGGAAAGCAGAGACAGTAGGATCCAGTTTATAAAACCGGACTGGAAAGAAATGCACAGTTTGATTTTTTATTTGCTACAGTTGCTACCTGTGTTAACAGTTGCTTCTTGGCGGAGTATAAGGAGTATAGAGAAAGCCTAAGGTTTGTTTCTCAAGAAATCATACAAGAAACAAAAGAAAGCTGTTTTCATAGTCTAGAGTGGTTTTGCCAGCAATTATGTTTTGTAAAATATAAATAATGCATTCTGTTTCCAAAAGGCCCTGACAAACTATGATAGAAAAAAAAAAAAATCAAATCTCTTCTTTTGGTTTTAGGGTGGCGAGTTTCATGATGGAAATAAAGTGGGTCTGTGTTCTCTAAGTAATTTATTACTGCATCTTGGAACAGCAGCACGAATGGGCTTGCTGCCAGGTATTCCGAGCTGCAGTTTGTCATGTCTGACTCTTTAGTTCTTTCAAGCAATTGAAGAAACGGCCTTCTGCAGGCTGTCAGTGACAGATTCTAGCTCACTCACATAGATAAAGCTCAATTAGCTCCTGGAAAAAACATCATTTAAGAATGCAATGAGCTGCACCGTGAAAGATAGGTAGACAACGGCCTAGAAACAAAATAAAATGTTACTGTTGAGGGGAGGACGTGCCCACAATGAACAAGTGTGAGGCTGTTTTATGGGACAGTTCCAGCTACTGAAAACAATGGGAGGGTAATTTTTAATTACTTCAAGAGTCAGGATAGCTCTCTGCTTCAGAAGCAAGGTAAGGGTAGCAGTCCTGAAGGGTTGGCAGGTCATTCATTCTTTCATTCATTCATGGCAAAGACCCATACTCTATAACCTGTAAGCAATTCTGGCTAGAATAGAGGTACCAAAGTAGCCTCTCACTGGTTAAGTGTAGCCTGCCAATGTGTTGTTTCATCCACATAGTATTTTATTTTATTTATTATTATTATTATTTAAATTTATTTTATTATTTAATTTTGGCTGCATTGGGTCTCTGTTGCTGCGCACGGGCTTTCTCTAGTTGCAGTGAGTGGAGGCTACTCTTCGTTGCAGTGTGCTGGCTTCTCATTGTGGTGGCTTATCTTGTTGAGGAGCACGGGCTCTAAGCATGTGGGCTTCAGTAGTTGTGGCACACGGGCTCAGTAGTTGTGGCTCGCAGACTCTAGAGCGCAGGCTCAGTAGTTGTGGCCCACGGGCTTAGTTGCTCCGTGGCATGTGGGATCTTCCCGGACCAGGGCTCCAACCTGTGTCCCCTGCATTGGCAGGCGGATTCTTAACCACTGCACCACCAGGGAAGTCCTCACATAGTATTTTAAATGTTGAACTAACATTTTAAAAATCAGAGTATTTTACACACACAAAAATACAGGCTTTGACACCTCTTAAAATACTGAAACACCTGGAAACTGCATATTTATTTCTTTGGGGCAAAAGTGACTTATGCTAAGTAACTGCTCCACCCGGCAGGAAAGGCAAGGCTTCCTCTCTTCACCATGGTCCCCAAAGAGCTTGCTTTACTCATTTCTGCTGCCTACCTTGCCCTGGTCTAGACAGAAGCCTAGTTTGAGTGTGCATATGTCTGATCTCCAACAGTGATTCTGAGGACCTCCTGTGTCAAAAGCACTTGAAATTCTTATTAACAATGGAGACTCCTGGGTCCCTGCCCTGAGCTGAAGAATAAAATGCATGGATGTAAGGCATGGTAATACTTTTGCTACTAAAGTTATCGGAATAACTGATATCAATGACCAAACAGAACTACAGTCTTTAAAAAATGGATCAAAATGCTAATATCATAAATGGACTCTTGTCTGAACCCTACATATTTTTTCTTCTAATTACATTACCTTACTCTTAATGGCTACTTTTTTCCTAAAAATTCCAGCTAGCCAAACTTACCCTACTAAGAACAAAATCAAACAACTTAGTGTCTGTTACTGACTTTGGCCAAATTTTCAATTTGGAGATAAAATCCACTACGTTTTATGAACTAATTCGTTCTCCGTGCAAGTGGTTGAACTTGACAGCTATATTTGTTTCTGGTACCACTAAATCATAATTACAGGAAATAGTTTTAGAGTTAGAATTCAGTTGGCACAAAGCCTACATGAATTAATAAAAACTGTATTTTTCCCCCCCAGGCACTATTTTCTGATTTCTGAAGGTCATTCGCTAGAAGGAGTCTTGAATATCTACTGTAATAATGATGACAATAATCCCACGTTAGTGTGGTGTTTCAGAGCCTACAGAGCACTCTCAGATACATTATCCCCTTGGATTCTCTCAGTCACCCTGTGAGATGGGGACAGATGGAGAAATGAAGACTGAGTTCATAGTGCAGATGATTGTAGAGTGAAGAGAAGATCCTTACATTTTACAAATTCAGGGTTGCTTTTGTTCCATGACCTTGGATCCAAATTTATAATATGACATCTATCCCTATTAAAATATCCTTGTAGGTTTCTCCCAACTAGGTACCATACCTTGTGCAATAAACCACTAAGGATTATCAACGGAATCTGTTAAATTGCCTGAGAAAGCCCCACGTTATGTCTTGTTCACGACATAATCCTGCAAACGTCATCATTATCATGTTCTTTGGTGAGTGGCACAATTTGCACTGTAGATTTAAGGTTCTAACCCCTTTCTGTGTATTTTTTAAAGAGATTGCCTCATCTTCTTATTCCTTGATATAGGCAGCGCATCCGTCTGCTAGAAAAAAACGATAACAAATCTGACTTTGTGTGATCTCATCGTTCAGCCTTCTTCCAACATCCTCCCATCATTCCAGGGACACATGGTCCTCTTGAAACAATGACCTAGGCATTTGGAATTGTCAGAGGTTCTTGGTGGTATAGACTCTTCTCCCAGTCTGCAAGAGTGGCCTCATCATTAAAAATGCATATTTTGGGAGTTTAATGCTTGAGTTAATATCTGAGAATGGAAAGGAACCAAACGAAAACTTGAATATTAGTCACGATAAAACCTTAACTTGAAAATTTCCCCAAATGCTGACTGTGTGGGCTGTAAACATGGGCTAAGAAATCATCCCTCCTCCCTTCCCCACCTCGTAAAGAACACTGGCCCCTCTCCAGTTTTTGACTGGCACCTCGACAGTTAAACATGAAATGCTCTTTAAGTTTGGTGTTTTGGAGTCAGGCAGTCCTGGACAACTTCTGAACTGCCAGTTGGGAACTTTGTGACTCTCAGTAAGTTAAGTAACCTTAGTTTCATCATCTGTAAAATGGTTTGCTGAGAATTGAGATCACACAGAATAAGCATTGAGAATATGCACATTTTAAGTACAAGGATATGTTAGCTATTATTCTTGCTATTCTAGGAGAGTTAAAATTAGGTTGTTAATGTCTGTTAATGCCCTAGTGAAAATGAATTTATTCGTTCCTCAGGAAAGAATGTGGAAGGAAGACTAGAAGGCTGGGCAGATTAGTTTAGATGGGTTGTAAAGGAGGCAAATCCAGTCCAGGTCGTGCCAGAGGACAGAGTCTCAGCTTACTCATGAGACTGTGAAGAAGTGGGCTCTCGGGGGACATGCAAGGACAACGAAAGCAGGACAGGGGCACAGTAGAAGGGTGGAGTAGATGGAGTGAAAATAACTAAATTGTGTCACGAGACCCACCTGAGTTGGTATTCTGGCTCCTAACACCCAATATTAATATGGTTTTCTGGAGATTTAGTTTCCTCAGTTGCGAATTTTAAATTATTTTGAATTGCAGGATCACTGAGAGAATTTGCAATAATGTGTGCAAAGAGCCTGTGGTGAGTACCCAATGACTTTAGAAACAGCTGTGTGGCTTCTATGTTTTTTTTTTTCTTTGCAACTTTGCTGTGGGCTCGCTTTTGTTCAGAGAACTAAAAAACATGTATTAGGATTTGCAGGGTCCTCTGAATTCCTGCCTCTGATTCTAAGGCTAATCTCTGTGGAGCCATTGCTTCAAAGGAAGCCTCGTCTGCCATTGGCTCAGCTGAATGAAAGGACAGCTAAAGAATTTGACCCAGTCTTTGGGAGAAATGAAGATGAGCTAATATATGTAATATATTTATTAGGTGCCTGCTATGTGCCTAGAAATAAGCTAATTAGTTTATATATGTTATTTTCCTTTGAGCCTCATAGCAATTCTCGCTCAATTTATACAGGAGGAAACAGACACAGAGAGGCTTCCTAAATTGTCCAGGGTCACACAGATTGTACATGACAGATGTGCAATTTAAAAACCAGGCAGCCTGACCCTAGAGCCTCCTCTCTAAGCTGTTTTTGGTCAGAAAGGCATTTTAGCCAAAGAGAACTACCCTTTGCTTTGTTATGATTCTGACGGAATTGCTGGAGTCAGCAAACTTTTTGCCATGAAAAGCTGCTCAGCGATGTCAGGAGAAAAATGAGGTTATAGATCTCTTCCTGTCTGGGATGTGTATTTATTGTACAGTAGGATGTAATCTAAATTATTCACATTTCATATTTTATGGAAATTTTAGCTTCTGTAAATCTGAGATTTTAGGACTAGAGTTATGTGTAATAAAGTTCTTATAAAATCCATTTAAAAGATTAATGACAGATGTATTGGTAGAAAATTAAATCTCGGTATTTTATTTTCTCCAGTTTTCTGGATCTTCCAATTTCATTTGCAGGGATTGTCTTTGTGACAAAGTCTTCTCTTTATGTCTCTTGGGCGAAGCCAAGTGCAAAGCGGCTTTCTCTGCTGGTCCGGTGGATGTAGAACCTTCTCTTGGGAAGAACAGATCAGTTTGTTCTTCTTGGAATAGCTTTCTTCTAAGACCTCTTTATAAATTCTCCTTTGCGGACTTGGAATCAAACATTCTGCGGTGAAATCTAGTCTCCAGCAGTTATTTGCTGAGTGAATTGATGGAGATCATGAAACTATTTCTGAGCCTCTGTTGTTTCTCCAGCTGCAAAATGAGGATAATGCATCTTATCTCACAGGTGGTCATTAGAATTAAATAAATACCAGTTGAATGGGAATGGAAAAGGTGGGTCTTGAAATACAAACAAGTCCATATGTAGAGAAACAAACACCATCCATATCCTGGAATCACATTGTTGGTTGATTCGTTTAACACCTGGAGAGTGCCAGATAGGACAGTTCCTTCCACTTAATTTCGTCAGCTCATTCATTGAGAGCAAAGGGAATATTTCATCATTCATTCATCTCATCTCAATTAGCACTAATTAGATTTTTCCTTTGCATGAGGCGCTGGGTTAAGTGCTGAAGAGCCTCACACGAGTAAGACATGGATTCCCTGAAGGATCTTGAAGCCACACCATAGCCGTGGTGGGAATGAGGCTCTAGAGAGACCTTTTCAGTTGAATTGGTTATGATAAATGGAAACCTGTCAAAGTTTAAAAGAGAGTACATGTTCCTTCAGTATACATTTGCTATCATGGTAAAGTCTCTTAGTATGTCATTATTCTTTAAAAGAAGTTGTGATTGCTGATCGTGTGCAGGTGAGTTGAGAGGTTCAGGGAATGCAGGGCAGAAAAAAACATGGCGGAAAGGAATCAATGAAGAGGCAGTCTGGTGCTGAGGACAGAACATGGACTTTGGACTCAGACCTAGATTCAGATTCTGACTTTGTCAACTCCTGACAAATTCCTTCCTAGAGATATTTTCCCATCTGTTAAATGATGGCTTGCAAGATGGTTGTGAAGATTAAATGAGATAACATATTTGAAAGACAACTGTACCTTATTTTAAGAAGCACAAGCTATGATGGTGTGTGATATACAAAGGTCATCACCATGTTATTAAACAGAACGCTCCTATGTCAGTCAGCTCCCACCACCTCCATCTGTTGAAAACCTAATCATCCTCAAAAGCTTAGAGCAGATCTCATCTCTGTCTTGATTTTCTCCAGTCAGCTAGGTCAAAAGTGATCTCTTCTGTATCCACAGAGTATCTGTTTTCTATCCCATGTATTATGGGTTTTCTCACATGCTATCTTAATTGTAGCCATAAATCTGCTGCTTCAGTAGTCTCACTGCTTCAGCTGGATTGCAAGCTCCCAAGGGACAGGCCCATGTCTATGCATCTATGTCTGTCATCATTTAGCATAATGTCTGGCACATGGTAGGTAATTGATGAATGTGGGATAAATGCAGCAGAACTATTTATAAAGTAGATCACAGCCACCAGGCAGGAATTTTCTCATATTCTGAGTTTTTCCCCTCTCTATTCACCACCCCACCTCTCAGAAAAACCATTTGTGTCTTTTCTTTCGTTGTGGCGGACAAGGCTTTACTCCTGCAGCTGAGGCTAGTCCCTTCTCCTGTGCTCAACACTCATGCTTCTCAAGAACCACACTCTATCTCTGTTTTCTCTCCTTCTTCTCTCCTATATTTTTAACTTCTTTACACTCATCACAGTGAAAAGAACAGGGTCTCATGCAGGAAAGATACTCAATAAACGTTTGCACAAGAAATGGAAACAATTCTTTGGTTTAGGGAAGGATTTGCCAAAGGATTCCTTTAAACTGTGTGTTCCTTTGGTGCAGTGATCTTCAAAATTTTCAGCTGTAAAATCCTTTGCTCTAATACATTCTTACCTGAAGACTCTGTTCCTAACACGTAAAAGCCCAACTGCTCTAGGTGGGTGGAGACAAGCAGAGCCAATGGAGGCCTGAAGCTTTGCGCACTCCCTGCCTTTTCCCACTTCAGTGATAGAGCTTCCATGCACTGCATTTGGCACACCATGGGCACATTAAAAATGAGATTTTACTTATAAAAATTAATGACCACAACTTCTGAAGCTTATATCACTTGCATTTAGATAGCTTGATTATCATAGGCTGTTTCTCATTTCTACAAGTTGTTCACAACGTTGACATTTACTGCCATTAGTGGGTAGCTTTTCTATTTGGGTCTGCTTCAATAGGAGGAGTATAACAATGAAACACAAAGTGGTGTCTGAACTCTCCTCTTACTTGAGAAGGGTTGGCAGGGCAACGGGATGGAGCTGTTCTCATCGGGTCTCAGAATATAAGCAAATAGTGATAAATACATTGCTACACACCAGAAAGAAGAGTCGCTTCCATTAATCCCGCTCCTTTGATGACGAAGGAACACAAAACACCCCGTACACATTGTTTCCTCAATCCTCAAAGACGTTTTATTAAGACACAAAGCCTCATCAAACCTACTTTTCTTTGCTTCCCTATTAAACCACCAGTGACTGCATAGGATGAATTTGGATGATGTTATTTGCTGGTTGCTAGGTTTTCTCCCCTCCCGTTGCTTTCATTTGTTCCCTCGCTTTTGCTCCTGCCGCATTTCTTTTGTTGGGATGCCTGATGAATATTTGTAATCCTTGTGTCAGATTTACATGAGCCTGGGTCACCGTTAGAGCTGCACGGCAAAGGAAGCGGACAGAAATTCATATAAGTCCCCTCCCAGAAAGCTAAGGAAACATGTCTGTTGGACACTCTAGTAGCTGTCCCCGACTCCCCCCACTGAAGGTGGGCTGGCTACAGTGACTCAGTAGAGTAAAACAACCTCTTCCAAGGCCCACAGTCTTATTCCAAAATTTACCAGTTTTATCTAGCCTCCAGCCTCACCCCTCACCCCTCCCTGCCTCTGAAGGAAACCTCGTTGCTCCTGCTTCAGGAGGGCAGAGCAACAGGCAAGAATAAATGCTTGAAACTTCTGTCCCTCTCAAGTCCAGATTTGTTTCTGTCTTCTTTTATCCTTGTTCTTTTTCTACTTCTTTTCAGAGGAGAAAGGTTCTTCCTTCATTATCTTGATTCTATCTCTTCCTGCTACCTTTTGGACCCCATCTACCAGTTATTCTTTTTGACACTTCAATTTGCAATTTCATCTCTGGCTTTATCTCTCTCTCTCTCTCTGTCAATTCCTAAACTGAAAATGTGTGTGTGTGTGTGTGTGTGTGTGTGTGTGTGTGTTGGCTTCACCACCTCAAAGTAGAAAATCTTTTATCTTCCTTTTAAATGCCAAACTTCTCCAAAGAAAAATCTCCTGTAATTGACACCAGTGTCTCACCTCCCAGCCAGTCCTCTAGATGTGGCTTCCAACCCCACTGTTTTGCAAAGCTTTCCCTACTAATCAGGGTCACTGGTTGCCTGTTTATTGCCATGTCCCTTCTTTCCTTCTTAGCCCCAAACTTATACAATCTCTGTAGTATTTGGCACTTTTAACCACTCTTCTTTATCTTTCTAAGAATAATTTCTCCCCTAAATATTGTATAGCCACATTGTTCAGGGACCTGCAAGGGGCCTGCTCTCTCAAGTAGGGTAACTAATGATGGTTAGTGAGAGACTACAAAGGTGTGAGCAGGGTTAAGAGAAAACAACAGAGGATTGTGATGCTCATGGGGGCTACAACATCCTTGAACTATTACTCACCCTGCTGCCACACCCAGGCCTGAAGGGGCAACAGGGAGCTTTTTTAGAAGTTGAGTAGCTGATGTGAGTTATGGTCTTTGGCAAAAAATACAGCCAACGTTGGCTAGCTGTCAGGGAAAGACCCAGGGGAGTACATACTCCAACCTTACACCCCTCCCCTCATCTGCTATCTGCGGTCATGGCCAAACTCAACTGGCAGCTAGAGGGATGGCATTATTTTGATGCAGTCCCCAAAGACCAACTTCCTCGGGGCACAGAACACAGCAGAGAAACATAAACATAGGGTAACTGAGGTGACACATTGAAAATATCCATCAGAGTAAACATGAATGCATATTTACAAAATAAGTGTAGAATATAAAGAATAATAACACAACGCCTACCCTTATACCCTTTCTCTTACCCTCAGAGTGAAAGATGGCTTCAGTGCTCTCCTAACCTGGATTTCCTCTTTCACTTATTCATTGGCCCCTGAGAATTTCTTAATCGTTTACCAGCTCATTGATACATATTATTTATATTTTGTTTTCAGTAGAAGAGTTCCTCAGGGTATCTCGTCTGAGAATCTGCTAGATACAGAAGCTCCTTGTTCCTTTTCAGACTGCTTTTTCCTGGACTTCTTAGTGTGGCAGGATGGAATTTTTACCTTGCTCTCTATTGCACTTTGTATTCTCACAGGTAGGAGAATTTGTCTTTGGCATTTTATAAGACAGAGTAAAGAGACAGAGATTTTTGCAAACGTATCATGTATCAAAATTATGCTTACGATTTGTGAACTTCTCAATGTGAGCAAGAGAAAGGTTTCTTTGTCCTCAGGCCTCTTCGCTCTTTTGAACTTCCATCCTGTAATTTCTTTTTTGTTATTCCAAATCTCCTTCAAATTCTCCTTCTCAGAAATGCTTCTTTGCTTCATATTTCTAACTCAGTTTCATCCTCAAATCAAAGGCTTCCTGTCCACGTACACTAACTTCTCTCTTTCTCTTTTATTTTTTTAAAAAAATCTGAGCTAATTGAGTCTTATTTCATCCCTAGAACAACTCCAGGTGGTAGGTAGAAGACAGGATACTGGTATTAGCTTTGTATAAGAAGACAGCAAGAATGAAAGCACTGAGCCTGTGTATGCCCAAGGTTAAATAGATATCTAGATGAATTTTAAATATTTTGACTGAGAGGGCGTAGAACAGCTGTCCATACAGTTAAAAATAACTTTTTAATTTAAAATAAAGAGCAGCAACAATCTCCAAATAAAGTTAATAGAATTTTTTTAAATGCCATGAATATGTTTTTCTAAAACAACCAAGCAAATCTGTGAATTTAGGTAAACATGCCCAAGTCTCCCAATGCCCTTGTTAGTTTTGAGTGCTTTAGGCCACTTGCTTCCCTTTGTAAACCTGAATTGTCAATCTGACCATTTCTTAAAAATATCAGATATATTTTAAATTTAAAAAAATGCTCACAAAAATTTTCTCTTTGAATTCCAAGCCAGGGTGAAACTTAATTGCAGTTATAAACCCTCCAAGCGATGGTTTATCTGGAATTGCCAACATAACCCCATGTTCAGCAATGCAAATGACACAGCTATAATAAAAGAAATAAGAAAGGTTTAAATATGTTGTTTAAGAACTTGAGCACATTGAAAGCGATTTATGAGCAAGCAGATTAAACATTTAAATGCCTTTCCTAGCAATGGTGTATTTTTCAATACAACAAGTGCTCTCATATATGATTCTGTATTCCACAACGGCACTGCTTCTGACAATATAAGTCCTTTCTGAAAGGGTAACATTTCCAATCCAAGATTAAAATCTTGGAAACTTGTCAACAGAAAAGGATGATTATACGAGTGAAACAGCAGCTATCAAAGAAAAATGCCTTGAAAGTAATTTCTGTAATGGTCAACTTCTAGAAATTTTTCCCTTCCCCTTTTACTCTTAAGTAAAGGGGTTGGCCTGAAGGTCATTTTAATATTTTGGATAAGTACGGTTACAAACCAGAAATTCATGAACACAGGAAAAAGCAAGTCATTTACTACCGCAAAAATCAACTTTTTACACTGCCTTTCTTATTTCTATTTCTAATGCAGACCATAGGGAATATATTTCTTTTGATGAATAGGGGTTTAAGCAATGAGTTGACAATAAATCCTTGAATTTCGTGAGGCACTAAAAATTAGAGGATCAGAGAGTCTTAAGTTTTCTTGAGTATATTTCCATAATTTTTTCCTATGTTACTTTATTTAATCTTGCAGTACTCCAGAGACTAGACGTGAATGACCTACTAGGTCTCTTCCACTTTTTTCTTATAATTCTTTTTCTGTTTAAGATGTTGGTGATCTCTTTAATCTCTGGTGTGCCCTTGGCTATGCTGCAGGTAAATGGGGGTGATTCTCAGTTCTACTAGCTACACAGGATGGAGCTTTGTGGGCCAAAGAGTATATCTGAAAATGTTCAAACCATTTGTACACTTTTATTACTGTGATATTTCTAAATTATTTTATTCCCATCACACACTATGGTAGCTAAAGTGAATTTCAAAATCTAATTTCTTATTTTTCCTTTAGTTAGATATATCTTGCCTCTTTTTTTTTTTTTTTTTTGTGGGATCTTCCCGGACCAGGTCACGAACCCGTGTCCCCTGCATCGGCCGGTGGACTCTCAACCACTGCACCACCAGGGAAGCCCTTGCCTCTTTAATACTCTTTTCTTCCCTGAATACTCAGCGCTTTCCTTATCACTGTTCTGAGTTCTTCAGATCACAAATACACACACACACACACATACACACACACATTCTGTTTCTTCCTCAAAACTTACATTTTCATTTATTGGATGATCAATCAAGTATCATTCAACACCTAATTATTAACCATCTACTACTCTGCCATGCAGGCCCTGTGCTGTCTCCAGGGGCTGTGGAGTACGTGTCTAAACTAGACATGCACTTGTTTTAGGTAGCATAAAGGAGCATAAAGTTCTGATCAAGGAGCTAGATGTGTTATCAGCCATCAGACTCCAGAGTGATGATCCTAGAAGAGGGGTAGACAGATGGGGGAGGGAGGCTCATAGAGGACCAAGGTACCCAGTCTCAGGGGTCAGAGAAATCTCCCTAGAGCAGCACTTCCCAAAGAGTGGTCCTTGGGTGAAGCCTCATCATCACCTGGGAACTTGTTAGAAATGCATTCTGAGGCCCCATCCCAGGACTACTAAATCAAAAACTCTAGGGATGGGTCTTCTGTCTGTTTTGTAATAAGCCCTCTGTGTGGTTCTGATACATGCTCGACCTTAATAAGCACTGCCTCAGAGGCAGTAACAACTTTATAAGGAAAAGATGCTTTCTTTACCATCAGGCTGAAAGCATAATTGATTTACATAATTGATACCTCTTGATAATTGTCATCTAAGATCTCCCATTGTTCTCTTTGTCTCTAAACTGTACCAAAAAAAAAAAAAAGAAAAAAAAGAAAAAAAGAAAGAAACAGCTTCCATTTTAAACAAATATTACTTACATATACTTTCTCTATCCAGCACACATTTAAATGGTTTAAAGGTAGAAGACAAATAACTAATTATTTTAGAGTTTCACAATGCAAAACAACATCATTAACAACAACAACCCATTTCTATTGAAAGCAAAATAGGCAGAATTGTCCAAATGGGTCTTCCTGGAAATCTAGTTTGGTTTGTGAATGTGAGAACATCTGTGTCCTAGTACCCAATATTTTGGAGTACTGTTCTGACTATTTCTGGGAGATAATGGAGCATTCAAGTTTCCATCCTTATCCCTATGGCATAAGAGTAGAATTCACTATCTTCTTGCCCCATACCCTCTTCTCCATGGGAATGAAGGCAAATGCAAGAAATGAAATAAACTATATAAGAGCTGAACTAATTAAGTGATGTTTTAATTATAGTTCTACATTATAAGTAGAATGATAGAATTTATTTTTTGATAACAATATATACTTATCTTTGTGTATGAGAACCAACTTTATACAACTACTTGTGAATCATTCTATAAAGAATTATTTGGAAATTAAATGGGCATCTTAAACAAAACTCAAAAGTTGTTCATTGTACAATGGTAATATGAGAGTTTTTCACAATTTTCATAAACATTATGCTAATATATTATTTTTTCTTACTTAATAATGTTATTAATAATTCAGTATACTATTATAATGATTCAGATTATGTCATGTTACAAATCATTCCCTGAAATATAATTACAAATCTAGTGGGTCACTAAATTCTTTAAATATCTCTCATCATTCTTAAAAATACACCCTTGTACACACAACGGTGTTAAAGCTATTCTTAATCTGTTCACCTCATCCTGATTTATTTTAAACTCCCTCCATCATCCCTTTTTAAAAAAATTTTATTGAAATATACTTGATTTACAATGTGATAGTTTCAGATGTACAGCAAAGTGAGTCAATTATACATACATATATATGTTCTTTTTTTACATTCTTTTCCATTGTAGGTTATTACAAGATATTGAGTATAGTTCCCTGTGCTATACAGTACATCCTCATTGGTTATCTATTTTATATATAATAGTGTGTATATTTTAATCCCAAACTCCTAATTTATACCTCTCCCCCTTCCTCTTTGGTAACCATAAGTTTGTTTTCTATGTCTGTAAGTCTATTTCTGTTTTGTAAATAAGTTCATTTGTATCATTTTTTTGGATTCCACATATGAGTGATATCATATGATATTTGTCTTTGTCTGGCTTACTACACTTAGTATGGTAATATCTAGGTCCATCAATGTTGATGCAAATGACATTGTTTCATTCTTTTGTATGGCTGAGTAATATTCCATTGCATATATATACCACATCTTCCTTATCCATTCATCTGTCTGTGGACACCTAAGTTGCATCCATGTCTTGGCTATTGTAGATAGTGCTGCTATGAACATTGGGGTGCACTATCTTTTTTTTTTGCCACGCCGCACAGCTTGTGGGATCTTAGTTCCCTGACCAGAGATTTAACCTAGTCCTCAGCAGTGAAAGTGTGTAGCACTAACCACTGTACAGGCAGGGAATTCCAAGTTGCATGTATCTTTTTGAATTATGGTTTTCTCTGGATATATGCCCAAGAGTGGGATTGCAGGATCATATTGTAGCTTTATTTTTAGTTTTTTAAGGAACCTCCATACTGTTCTCCATGATGGTTGTACCATTTTACACTCCCACCAACAGTGTAGGAGGCTTCCTTTTTTCTCCACACCTTCTCCAGCATTTATTATTTATAGACTTTTTGATGATGGCCATTCTGACCAGTGTGAGGTAGTTTTGATTTGCATTTCTCTAATAATTAGTGATATTGAGCATATTTTCATGTGTTTTTTGGCCATCTGTGTGTCTTCTTTGGAGAAATGCCTATTTAGATCTTCTGCCCATTTTTTGATTGTTTGTTTGTTTTTTTGATATTGAGCTGTGTGAGCTGTTTATATATTTTGGAGATTATTCCCTATCGGTTGCATTGTTTGCAAATATTTTCTCCCATTCTGTAATTTGTCTTTTTGTTTTGTTTATGGTTTCCTTTGCTATGCATTTTTATACACTAACAATGAAAGATCCAAAAGAGAAATTAAGGAGACAATCCCATTTACCATTGCACCAAATGTAATAAGGAATAAACCTACCTAAGGAGGCAAAAGACCTGTACTTTAAAAACTATAAGACACTGATGAGAGAAATCAAAGATGACACAAATAGATGGAAAGATACTCTGTGTTCTTGGATTAGAAGAATCAATATTGTCAAAATGACTACCCAAGGCAGTCTACAGATTCAATGCAATTCCTATCAAATTACCAATGGCATTTTTCAAATGGGATTTTTCCAAATAGCCAAAGCAATGTTGAGAAAGAAAAACAGAGCTGGAGGAATCAGGCTCCTTGACTTCAGACTATACTACAAAGCTATACATTAAAACGGTATGTTATTGACACAAAAACAGACATATAGATCAATGCAACAGAATAGAAAACCCAGAAATAAACTCATGCATCTATGGTCAATTAATCTATGACAAAGGAATAAAGAATATACTATGGATAAAATAATCTCTTCAATAAATGGTGCTGGGAAAACTGAACAGCTACATATAAGCCAATAAAATTAGAACATTCTCTAACACCATACATCATCTCTTTCTTGGACTTTTTCAATACTTGCTAACTTGACTCCCAGCCCACTGTCTTTACCCCCCCCACCCCATTCTAACCACATCATGACAAGGTTTATCTAACATGCATATAAATCATATTATTCTCATAATGAAAATTCTTAACTGTCCCTCTCTGGCATAAAGCCTTTTGTAATCAGGTCCTTGTTGATTTCTCAGTTTTCATCTTCTCACACTTCCAACTTCCCTCTTCTCTAAAGCAATATAAACTTATTTGCAGTTTTTTGAAATTGCCAACTCTTTTCTTGCTTCTGTAAGATTGAGACTGCTGTTTCCTCTACCTGGAACACCCTCCTCTTCCTAGAAAGCCTAGATAACTCATACCCATCATTCAACACTAAGCATTATCTCTTTTCTTCCAGTAAACTGGACTCCTTCGTATTTGTTTCCTTACAAAAATACAAATTTATTTATTATTATTATGTATACACATGGCATAAAAATAAAACATATCGTAGCCAGAGTACACAAGCTCATACTGTCTTTAAGATAATGCTGTCTCTGGGTGGGGAAGAAGAAAACACAACTATACTTATAATTTATTTTGTAAAAAGTAATTTGAAGCAAATGGCAAAATGTTCAAATTAGATAAACTTAAGTAGTGGATATATGAATGTTGGTTCAGTTTTTTCTGTACTTTAAAATATTTTCAATATGTTTCATGATTTAAAATAAGTTGAAAAAATATAGTAGCTTATAGTTAAATCATGGGATAAAGAACCAAGGAGGTTGGTAGAATCTTTGCTTTGGGAGATTATAAAATCTACACTTAGAAAAAAACTTTAAGATTGCAAGATATGGGTTCCAGCCACTCACTGGATATTTGTGTTCCAGTCCACACTTAAGTAAATTCATTTGTAGAAAACTCAGCACCTTTCTGAGCTCATCTGGAATTCCTGCTCTGTCCCACTTCTACTTCTTTGAAGGCACTAAAGTAACTGTGGGTTTTCTCTTTTTAATATTTCATTCTGTCTTCTCAATATGATTTTATTGCTGTCTTTTCATCATCCTGATCACTCCTTTTAGGATATAATGCAGAGTTTCTCTTAGTGTATGGAGCAGAAAGTGAATGCAGTCTACATAGGGAAGAGCAGAGGCATTGCCTCACTCATTTTAGACACTTTATTTGTCTGACATAATCTCAGGTTTACATGAACACTTTTGAAAATCAAATCACCCAAGTGGAGCATTTGAAGGTTGCTGCTGTCAAGTCTGATTTCCTCCATTCTCTGTAAACTTGAATCACTAGCCCTTGACATAGGGCAAGCATAAGAGGTTGGGAAAAAATTGTTAATTGAATTAAAACAATTTGTTGAATGTATGATCAATCATTATTTCCTTTTGGGTACTAATTGTCCATTGGCCATAAGTCTGTACAATTGTAATATCATTTAGGCTGCTTTTCCCCCATCTTGCCCTCAAGGGTATCATGAGAGAACTTGTCAAAAGCTTTTCTGAAATCTAGTTACACTATTTCTACTCTATTTCTCTGATCTCCCAGTGCAGTAACTCTGTCACTAGGAAATGAGGTTAGTGTGACAGGACTATTCTTAGTGAGCTCATGCTAAGTTTACCACTTCTTTTCCTAAGTGCTCAGAGCTATTGTTTTTTTAAAAAAAATTGTTCTAGAACTTTGCCCAGAACAGATGTCAAGCTCAGTGCTCTCTAGTTCATGAATACACATTCTTCCTCTTTTTATAAATCCAAATGACACTTGCTTGTGTCCAGTTTTCCAGGAGCTCATTTCCTCTGCGGGGTTTCTCAAGTGCACTGACAATGATTCAGCCATTTCTGTAAGTTCTCTGAGGACGCTGAAACATACTCCTGGGCCAAGAGTCTAGGATTCATTTAGCACAGCACTTCTTAATCTCCTCATTTATTTAAGAATACATCTATCATCTTTTTCAGAAGGGAATAGGAAATTGGTTAGAGTAAGCTGTAGTTGAGGTCCTGTTTGGTTTGATGGTCAATATCAAAGTGAATCAAGTCAGGAGAAGAAAGTGCTATTAAAGAGTTTGTAGCATATGCAACGCTATGCTAGGTGCTGAGGGATGACAATAAGATAAAGACAAAGCCCTGGTCTTATAAATTTGATAGTCAAGTTGAGGGCCATAAAACTTGTAATACCATAACCCATATGGTTTAATTTGGGAACAAAGTGGGCCTTCGAAGGACACAGTCCTTGCCATCAAAAGGAATTAAAAATAACTCAAGTTGTCTCCTTACATTCCTGAACACTATCAAGAAGGTGTATTAAAAAGCTTCTATTAAGGGTGTCTATATAGCTATGGTGTCTATTGGCTGCTTCGGTGGCCAGAGATTGTTAGTAAATTCTAAACCTAGGTGTACGCTAAAATGAACCTTCATTTGTGGTAAAATCTGTATTTGAGATGAAATGTTGGTCTGCCAATAGGAGAAGAAAGGGGTATTGGTTCTACTGCTAAGCCAGCCCCTCATGCTACCAGGATTGTTGGGAGAGGAGAGGGTAGGAGTAGAAAGCAGGACAGCAGGAAGAGTAGCTAATGAAGAGAGCAACAATGCCTTGGTCCTTGGGCTCTTTCCTACTTGCTACCTCCTATGCAAAGAGATTCCCATTTATTGAACACCTTCCTTGTGTTAGGAGCACTGTTAAGTACTTTGCATACTGTATTACCATCATTCCTCCACAATCCTGTAAGATAGTCAGTAGTATCCTTTTTTACAAGTGAGGGAATTTAGCTCAGAGAGGTGAAGTCATTTGCTGAAAGGTCACACCAGTGCTAAATGGCAGACCCGGGGTTTAACCTCAGATGCATCTGATTTCAAAGCTATTTCTTTTTTATTACATGACATTATCTAGATTAAAACAAATCAGGACTTGAAGAGACTTTTCTTCTTGTCCTTATAAAATGTCTTGTCACTGAAAGACAAGGCAGAATTCCATGCCATGTTTCAAATAGATTGCCATATTCTGCTAGTTTTATTAAATATACTTTAACTTCTATAATATAGAATAAATACAGTCTAATTATTTCAATGAAGTAATGTCACTCTATTACCATGTACAGGTGAAATGTATTTTCACAAACATTCTATTTGGGACATAATATCAAGAAAGTGAACTCTGCAAGGGTAACTCCTTGCTACCTGATTATGTACTGCATGAGAACAATGCTTGGTGAATGTCTGGCCCTTGGCTGAACTGACTTTCCTAGTTATTAATGGAATAGGTGCTGCAAAGTGTGAACTGAAGGCCAATTTTTGTGCAGAGGATAAAATGTGAAGCAATAGATAGCTCAGGAGAGGACATGGTATATGGGGATACCGTGTCCCTGCAAGGGACAGACATATATTGCTGAGCAAGGGCTCTTCCAGAGTGCCCTGGCAGTTAATCCAATCAGAACTCTGTTCTCTAAATTAAAGCAGGAAAAGAACAGCAGAAAGACAGAGCACCCATAACCGAGAGCAGAAAGGTCCCCAGAGAGAACACTGCAGGAGCAATAAGGCTCTTTTCCTCTTTGTTTCTGTTTGCTTCCTTTACAGGAACTTGGAACGCCTGGTTGTAAGGACTTGAGTTAAAAATGCAGATGTGTGAGTGAGAATTATTAGCTTTTGGGAGGTGACCGACTGGAGACAACTAGAGATGCCAGAATATTCCTGTGTGGGCATAAAAGCTCTATGTGTGTGTGTGTGTGTGTGTGTGTGTGTGTGTGTGTGTGTTGAGGATGGTGTTAGGAAAGGGGCAACCATTTTCAGATGGCCCTGACCATCTCCTACCTGGAGGGATTTTTGGAAGGAATAGGCAATGGATGTCTGGACCATCTCTCAATAGCGTAGTGATGCTGCAGCCTTTACACTGGACTTTGTCCACTCTTTTGCCCATTTCCTCCCCTAGCCACCATGAATGCCTGTTGCCTGGGTATGACATGACCCTTCATAGTTCATTCTCAGACAACATACCTGACAGTGACCTATGTGGAGTTTCACATAGTGGGTCCCATCCATTCATTCATTCTCAAACATTTACTGAATTTCTACCGTGTGTAGGTAGCAGTTCTAGGCACTAGGGATTGATATCAAGTTAAATACTCCTTTTAAGACCTCATGATGGTTTGAGCCATGTGAAAAACGACTAATAGCCTGAGGATAGTACCATAACACAGATGCATAAAGATACAGAGTTGGCACAAAGGAGGGTATGGTTGATTATGCTTGCACAAGGCAGAAAATGCTGCAGAAAACCTTCGTGGTTAAGATGCTAGGTTGTTTTTGGAATCAGACTCAATGAATTCAAATCCTGGTTTTGTCACTTTTGAGCTAACTAAGCTAGAACAAATTACTTAACTAATCTTGAGTGGCCTCCACAAAATGCGTGACCATTATCACATGGGTTCTTGTAATAATTAAATGAGATGATGTGGTTTGTAAATGCATGGCATATAGAAATTACTCAGTAAACTTTCATTATTACTATATTATTATTGTTATTTTTGCCATCATTAGTTGTGAAAATAATAAGGCTTCCCAGAGGACATATTTCAGCTGAGACTGGAAGGGTAAGTTGTGGTCACTAGGCCAGTGATGGGAGGGTAGTGACTGGGGTAGGGATGGAGACGACTTTGCAGAAGAGGAAACAGGATATGCAATGGCCCAGGGCCTCAAAGAGCATAATGTCGATAAATTTGAGGTAGTCAGGCAGGCAGAATTAGTTTAGCTCTAAGCACTTTATTTAGTTCTCCATTCTACTACTTATCATACTACCTTGTAGTTGTTTGGACGTAATCTGTCTTTCTTGTTTCCTCACCTGGTGAACTACTCATTCTTCTGATTCATCTGTTTCTACTGAAGCCACCTTTGCTGTAATATTTCTGCGTTCCTGAGGCCAGCTTACTTGTCTCTCCCTCTGTCCTTGCCCCCATCACACTGCATTGTGATTACTTGGTGGCTGTGCCTTTTCTCCTTACCAGGATTCTAAGATGTCTTACTCATCTTTGTCTGTTCAGCACCTGGGATTGTGGACCTGTGAAGACTGTTTTTTGTTAATTAAAAATAAAGCAGAATGATGAGAAATCATCCGTAAGAATGGAATATCTCATTCTCTCCTGGAAGATCTGAGTCACTTTGAAACAGAGAAGTGGCCTGATTTCTAACCCAGCTGCAGAGCTTCAGATGGGCTTTTTAAGACACAACTTTCTACATTTATATGAATATTGTAGTATCTAAGGAAATAGAACCCTGAGTCCACTATGGAACCCAGGCTTCAGGTTAATCATTTATACGTAGTCCTGCTTGGTCCTGAGCCTATCAAAACTGCTTCGTTTTTACCTGCCTTGCATCTTCTCCCCAAATCCTATAATAGCTCTGTTCCTTTGGTTGATGAGATGCCCGATGGTTCCTCTTCATATGTGGTCTCTTTGCTGCAGTTAGTTAACAAGGAGTGTCCCTGATGGTCCTAATCAGATGAGGTTTAACAGTCTTATGGACATAGGAATCAATAAATGTGGATTCTGGACCTACCTCTATGCTAATGGAGAGACCCAGAGCCAGAGAGCAGATGGTTGAAAAGGTGGGTTCTGTTCAAGTCTGTCCCATACGGATGCTTCCTAGTGGTGTAACCTAGACAAGTCCCCTGAGATCTCTGAACCCTCAGTTTTCTGCTTTATAAAATGTAGGCGATAATAATGTTAATTTCATAATAAGGTAAAAGAAATATGATGGTTAATATTATGTGCCAATTTGACTAGGCTATGGTGCCCAGTCATCTGGTCAAATACTAGTCTCCATGTGGCTGAGAAGGTACTTTTTAGATGTGTAGACTTTGAATAAAGCAAATTACCCTCCATAGTGTGAGTGGGCCTCATCTAATCAGGTGAGGATCTCAAAAACAAAGTCTGAGATTTCCTGAAGAAAAAGCAATTCTTCCTTCAGACTGCAACATAGAAAACCTGCTTTCTTTTCCAGCATGTGGATTTCAGACTCAAAACTGTAACGTCAACTCTTTCTTTTTATTTTTAATTTTTTTAAATTGGAGTATAGCTGCTTTACAATGTTGTGTTAGTTTCTGCTGTACAGCAAAATGAATCAGCCACGTGGATACATATACCCCCTCTTCCTTGGATTTCCTTCCCGTTTAGGTCATCACAGTGCATTGAGTAGATTTCCTTGTGCTGTGCTATTGGTTCTCATTAGTTATCTATTTTATACATAGTACTGTATATATGTCAATCCTAATCTCCCTATCCATCCCACCCCCGCTTCCCCCCTTGGTATCCATGTGTTTGTTCTCTATGTCTGTGTCTCTAACTAATTTGCTTTGCAAATTAGTTCATCTGTACCATTTTTCTAGATTCCACATATATGTGTTAATATACGATATTTGTTTTTCTCTTTCTGACTTACTTCACTCTGTATGACAGTCTATAGGTCCATCCACCTCACTGCAAATAACTCAATTTCATTTCTTTTTATGGCTGAGTAATATACCATTGTATATATGTGCCACATCTTCTTTATCCATTCATCTGTCGGTGGACACTTAGGTTTCTTCCATGTCCTGGCTATTGTAAATAGAGCTGTGGTGAACATTGGGGTGCATGTATCCAACTCTTATCTGAATTTCCAGTTTGCCAGCCTGCCCTATAGGTTTAAGTCTTGGCAGTTCCTTAGGAGTCAATTCCTTAAAGCCTCTTCTCTTTCTCCGTGTGTGTGTCTCTCTCTGTCTGTGTCTGTCTCTCTCTATACGTGTGTGTGGAGAGAGGGAGAGAGAGAGAGAGAGAGAGAAATCTATTGATTTTATTTTTATTTCTCTGGAGAACTTTGACTAACACAGGGAATAAAGCACTTGGTACACTTGCAGGCACATAGGCCTCCATTAGTATGAACAACTATTATCACTAAACTTCCCAGACCCTAGATCCTCACTTATACAATGAGGGCATTGAGTCAGTAATCTCTGCTGTATTATCTAGCTTCATACTCAGAAAACTTAATGGAGAGTCCTGCTTCATCAAATCTGTCCTTCTGGGGCGGGAAAACAAATTAAAGTGCCTAAATCCTTTTCTACTTGATTGCAATACTATTTATGCATTGCTACTGCTTAAGTTTCAAGATGCGCTTAAAAGTATGCCAGTGTGTTCTTGGTAAGTTGAATATGAGAGAAATTTTGTAATGTTCCTGAAGATTTTCACATTCAAAGAGAGCTGTGTTGTTGTTCTTGGTATATCAGAGGATAGGAATTGTTGGCCCAGAGGGAAAATTCAGATAAAGAGGAGGTTGGGAAGGAAGTCTCATTCTCTGGGAGCCTCAGTGCTGTGTGCTTGTAGATTTCACAGGGGAAAAGTATAAGTGGAGATGGGAATTATGAAAGTAAGGGCAGGGTCTCAACTTCTGAGCTTGCTTTTTGTTTTTGTTTTATTTTGTTGTTATTTTTCTTTAAAAGGGAACAAAGCACTGCATTTTGTTTTTGGAAATAATGTCAATATTCATTTATCAGAGATCTCCTTAACTATATCAGCCCATACCCCTGCCTCACAGAGGATCTATTCTCTTATATTCCTCCATCTCTGCTTTATTTTTATTAATAGAATGTATTACCTCCTGATATGTATTTAGTTGTCACTTTGTCTATTGTTGGTTATTCCCACTAGAGTGTAGAGTCCTTGGGAGCAGATATTTTGTCTGCTGTATTCTGTGCTGTATCCTGAAAGTTAGAATTATATTGAAGATATAATAGATGTTCAATAATTATTTTTAAATATAAAAAGACCTGGACACAAATTTTATATTCTCTGTCACCCTAACAATATTACTGTCATTCCCTGAGGCCATGGTTGCATTATTTTTTCTTTTTCTTTACAAGGCAGAAGACTTGGTGGAGACCATGGCATATCTGGTTTCATCCTCCCTCCATAGAGACTGAAGAACTTCCAAACTGCAAATCTCTGGTGAATGGTGAGTGGCTTTATTTCTAGGTTCATGCTATGATTATGTTAGCAAAATATCTCCTGTTATATCTTCTTCTGCTAAGGTATCACAATCTTAGTAATCCCAACCTGAAGCCATTGGACAGTCCTGTGACCAGCTTTGGTCATATCCTAGGTCAACCATTAGCATGTGTCTCCTTGTCTCCATTTTCCCATGTGCTTCAGGAGCATTAAGTGAGATAGATATATAAATAGTCAGAAACTTTAGAATTTTCTATGTATACTATCATGTCATCTGCAAACAGTGACAGTTTTACTTCTTCTTTTCCAATTTGTATTCCTTTTCTTTCTTTTTCTTCTCTGATTGCTGTGGCTCAGATTTCTAAAACTGTGTTGAATACAAGTGGCAAAAGTGGGCATCCTTGTCTTATTCCTGATCTTAGAGGAAATGCTTTCACCTTTTCACCATTGAGTATGATGTTAGGTGTGGGTTTGTTATATAGGGCCTTTATTATGTTAAGGTAGGTTCCCTCTATGCCCACTTTCTAGAGACTTTTTATCATAAATACATGTTGAGTTTTATCAAAAGATTTTTCTGCTTCTATTGAGATCATATGGTTTTTATTATTCAACTTGTTAATGTGGTGTATCACACTGATTGAGTTGAAAATATTGAAAAATCTTCGCATCCTGGGATAAATCCCACTTGATCATGGTGTATGATCCTTTTAATGTATTGCTGGATTCGGTTTGCTAGTATTTTGTTGAGGATTTTTTGTGTCTATGTTCATCAGTGATATTGGCCTGTAATTTTCTTTTTTGTGGTACCTTTGTCTGGTTTTGGTATCAGGGTGATGGTGGCCTCAGAGAAAGAACGATATTATATGATATTGCTTATATATAGAATCTATAAAAAATGAGATACAAATGAATTTATCTACAAAACAGAAATAGACCACAGACATAGAAAACAAATTTATGGTTACCAAAGGGGAAAGTGGGGGGAGGATAAATTAGGAGGGTGGGATTAACATATACACACTATTATATATAAAACAGATAACCAGCAAGGACCTACTGTATAGCACAGGAAACTATACTTAATATTTTATAGTAACCTATAAGGGAAAAGAATCTGAAAGAGAATATATATAATATATAACTGAATCACTGTGCTGTATACCTGAAAGTAACACAACATTGTAAATCACCTATACTTCAATAAATTTTTTTAAAAAGATCTAAGGTAGAATGAAAAAAAAAAGTCAGCAAATGGTAAACTGACTATACAAATGTTCATTACTGCAATACAAACCAGAAAGATGGTGAAAAGAAAGGGAAAGTTAAATTTCCTGAACATCTATTATGTACTTTTATGTTATTTAACTTAGTCTTCATGTCAATCTTGCAAGTTTTACAAAAATATTATCCCCATTTTAAAAATGAGGAAACTATAGCTCAGAGCTGTACTTAAGTTTCCCAAGATCAGATGACGGTAAGTGGTTCACGAGATTTAGCTGAAGGTTTCAAAGACTCTCAAGTGGGTGTTCTTTTCATCAGGTCACACTAACCAACATGAGGAGTGCCACGCCTGGCTTTTAGGCACATGTATATGAATTAGAGAAAGGGGCCTCTTCTGGGTGGTCACAGCCCTGAAAGTGTAAATCTTGGTCAGCACAAGGGGCCTTGCTGGGAGGAAAAAGACGTGCCTTCCTCTGGGTGGAGGTGACCGTGCACAAGGGCAGAGGTTCTGCAAGCAGAGCATGGGCTGTTTTCAGCCCCACTTTCCTCTCAGCTGCAGAACCATGAAGTGTAGCCTTCAACACGGAAAGGATTCCTCTAACAACCTCAGACGACTCGGCATCAGCTTACACAGCAAAGTTAAACAGCATCTGTCCAGGTGTCACTTTGTGGAAAGTGATGATGTAGCTGAACTCAAAGTTGTATTCACCACACTTTAGAGGAGAGTAGTTGGAATTGTTTCTCTAATCATCATTTAGGTGAAGCCTCTTTTGAAAACCCAACAGGAAGAAGCGATGTGCAGGAAAGAGCTCTGTCATTTCTGGACTCTGTGACCTTAGCGATTCGGGAATCATTTGATTATTCGTCACTGATCACAGACCTTCAAGTCAGCATCGGCTCTCAGACCAATTAGGACTGCGAAGAATTACCCAGGTGTAAATGTGGTATTGAGGAACCTGTCTCACTGCCAACAACCATGACACTGCAGAAGTGCCCTTGCTTAATTTTTAGGAAGTGTAGCAAAATGGAGGGGCATGTTAGGCAAACCGAAAAAAAAAAAAAAATGCAGCTCTGCATTGAGACGTATTTCTTCGATCGTTTTTTTGACATCGGTCAAATAATGCAAAGGAGAACTTGAAGACTGAAAACTACTGCAGCAGGTCATTTGAAAGATTTCTAGTGTCTGGAGTTAAACTCACATGAAACAAACTCTTTGGCTTGCAGGATGCAATTGGGTTTTGATTGCACCTGGCTGCAGACCTCTCATTACTGGAGGGCGTTTTCCTTCACTTAACAGAAACCCATGGTGGATAATAGATTCCTTGCTGCTGGGTGGGGTGTGCACCCTCCATTCCCCGTTCGACCTTCAGATCTCTGCCCCGAGGACCTTCATGCTCTGAGAGTGCTTCCAGCCAAGGGACCTTGTTAACAATTCCTTAGCCTATCTTTATACCTCATTGAAAAAAATGAGAATTGATGCTATTTTGAACAAACACCTGAGATAGAGCTAAACATTTGGCTGATTTGCTACAACTCTACTGTAAATATTCAGTAGGGACTTTTTTTTTGTATTCTGTTATCATGTCACACGGAAACTGTCCAACCCATTCTTCTAAAGGGTGAAGATCATTTCCAATCACTAGAATCTTTACCTGTCCACTAACATAGTTACTACCATCATGCTTTCACTGAGCTTTTCTAAAAAAATGAAAATCATTTCATGTTTTTTACTGTTACAGTTATTGGTGGATTTGTTAACCAAACTAGGTGATTTGGAGAGTGCTGGTTTTGAGGGGCAAACTACGTGTTTCTTTTTATTTATTTATTATTTTCTTGAAGTTTTGAATTTTATTTTATTTATGTTTTTAATATAGCAGGTTCTTATTAGTTATCTATTTTATACATATTACTGTATACAGGTCAATCCCAATCTCCCAATTCATCATACCACCATCCCCACCCCTCCACGGCTTTCCCCGCTTGGTGTCCATAGGTTTGTTCTCTACATCTGTGTCTCAATTTCTGCCCTGCAAACCGGTTCATCTGTACCATTTTTCTAGGTGCCACATATATGCATTAATATATGATATTTGTTTTTCTCTTTCTGACTTACTTCGCTCTGTACGACAGTCTCTAGGTCCATCCACATCTCTACAAATAACCCAATTTTGTTCCTCTTCATGGCTGAGTAATATTCCATTGTATATATGTACCACATCTTCTTTATGCATTCGTCTGTCGATGGGCATTTAGGTTGCTTCCATATCCTGGCTATTGTAAATAGTGCTGCAATGAACATTGGAGTGCATGTGTCTTTTTGAATTATGGTTTTCTCTGGGTATATGCCCAGTAGTGGGATTGCTGGGTCATATCGTAATTCTATTTTTAGTTTTTTAAGGAACCTCCATACTGTTTTCCATAGTGGCTGTATCAAGTTGCATTCCCACCAACAGTGCAAGAGGGTTCCCTTTTCTCCACACCTTCTCCAGCATTTGTTCTTTGTAGATATTGTGATGATGCCCATTCTAACTGGTGTGAGGTGATAACTCATTGTAGTTCTGATTTGCATTTCTCTAATAATTAGTGATGTTGAGCAGCTTTTCATGTGCTTCTTGGCCATCTGCATGTCTTCTTTGGAGAAATGTCTACTTAGGTCTTCTGACCATGTTTGGATTGGGTTGTTTCTTTTTTTATGTTGAGCTGCATGAGCTGTCTGTATACTTTGGAAATTAATCCTTTGTCCATTGATTCATTTGCAAATATTTTCTCCCATTCTGAGGGTTGTCTTTTCGTCTTGTTTGTAGTTTCCTTTGCTGTGCAAAAGCTTTGAAGTTTCATTAGGTCCCATTTGTTTATTTTTGTTTTTATATCCATTACTCTAGTATGTGGATCAAAAAAGATCTTGCTATGATTTATGTCAAAGAGTGTTCTTCCTCTGTTTTCCTCTAAGAGTTTTATAGTGTCAGGCCTTACATTTAGGTCTCTAATCCATTTTGAGTTTATTTTTGTGTATGGTGTTAAGGAATGTTCTAATTTCATTCTTTTACATGTAGCTGTCCAGTTTTCCCAGCACCACTTATTGAAGAGACTGTCTTTTCTCCATTGTATATCCTTGCCTCCTTTGTCATAGATTAGTTGACCATAGTTGCATGGGTAAATCTCTGGGCTTTCTTTCCTGTTCCATTGATGTATATTTCTGTTTTTGTGCCAGTACCATATTGTCTTGATGACTGTAGCTTTGTAGTATAGTCTGAAGTCAGGGAGCCTGATTCCTCCAGCTTGTTTTTTTTCGCTCAAGACCACTTTGGCTATTCGGGGTCTTTTGTGTCTCCATACAAATTAAAAAATTTTTTGTTCTAGTTCTGTGAAAAATGCCAGTGGTAGTTTGATAGGGATTGCACTGAATCTGTAGATTGCTTTGGGTAGTAGAGTCATTTTCACAATATTGATCCTTGCAATCCAAGAACATGGTATATCTCTCCATCTGTTGGTATCATCTTTAATTTCTTTCGTCAGTGTCTTATAGTTTTCTGCATACAGGTCTTTCATCTCCCTAGGTAGGTTTATTCCCAGGTATTTAATTCTTTTTGTTGCCATGGTAAATGAGAGTGTTTCCTTAACTTCTCTTTCAGATTTTTCATCAGGAATGCAAGAGATTTCTGTGCATTAATTTATTTTTTATTTTTTTTTGCGGTACACGGGCCTCTCACTGTTGTGGCCTCTCCCGTTGCCGAGCACAGGCTCCGGACGCACAGGCTCAGCGGCCATGGCCCACGGGTCCAGCCGCTCCGTGGCATGTGGGATCCTCCTGGACCGGGGCGTGAACCCACGTCCCCTGCATCGGCAGGTGGACTCCCAACCACTGCACCACCCGGGAAACCCCTGTGCATTAATTTTGTATCCTGGAACTTTACCAAATTCATTGATTAGCTCTAGTAGTTTTCTAGTGGCACCTTTAGGATTCTCTATGTATAGTATCATGTCATCTGCAAACAGTGACAGTTTTACTTCTTCTTTTCTAATTTATATTCCTTTTATTTCTTTTTCTTCTCTGATTGCCGTGGCTAGGACTTCCAAAACTATGTTGAATAATAGTGGTGAGAGTGGACATCCTTGTCTTGTTCCTGATCTTAGAGGAAATGCTTTCAGTTTTTCACCATTGGAATGATGTTTGCTGTGGGTTTGTCGTACATGGCCTTGATTATGTTGACGTGGGTTCCCTCTATGCCCACTTTCTTGAGAGTTTTTATCATAAATGGGTGTTGAATATTGTGTAAAGCTTTTTCTGCATCTATTGAGATGATCATATGGTTTTTATTCTTCAATTTGTTAATATGGTGTATCACATTGATTGATTTGCGTATATTGAAGAATCCTTGCATCCCTGGGATAAATCCCACTTGATCATGATGTATGATCCTGTTAATGTGTTGTTGGATTCTGTTTGCTAGTATTTTGTTGAGGATTTTTGCATCTATATTCATCAGTGATATTGGTCTGTAATTTTCTTTTTTTGTAGTATCTTTGTCTGGTTTTGGTATCAGGGTGATAGTGGCCTCATAGAATGAGTTTGGGAGTGTTCCTTCCTCTGCAATTTTTGAAAGACTTTGAGAAGGGTGGGTTTTAGCTCTTCTCTAAATGTTTGATAGAACTCACCTGTGAAGCCATCTGGTCCTTGACTTTTGTTTGTTGGAAGAGTTTTAATCACAATTTCAATTTCATTACTTGTGATTGGTCTGTTCATATTTTCTATATCTTCCTGGTTCAGTCTTGGAAGGTTATACCTTTCTAAGAATGTGTCCATTTCTTCCAGGTTGTCCATTTTATTGACATAGAGTTGCTTGTAGTAGTCTCTTAGGATGCTTTATATTTCTGCAGTGTCTGTTTTAACTTCTTTTTCATTTCTAATTTTATTGATGTGAGTCCTCTCCCTCTTTTTCTTGATGAGTCTGGCTAATGGTTTTTCAATTTTGTTTATCTTCTCAAAGAATCAGCTTTTAGTTTTATTGATCTTTGTTGTTGTTTTCTTTGTTACTGTTTCATTTATTTCTGCTCTGATTTTATGATCTTTCCTTCTACTAACTTTGGGTTTTGCTTGTTCTTCTTTCTCTAGTTCCTTTAGGTATGTTTAGATTGTTTATTTGAGATGTTTTTTGCTTCTTGAGGCAGGATTGTATTGCTATAAACTTCCTTCTTAGAACCTGCTTTTGCTGCATCCCATAGGTTTTGGAACATCATGTTTTCATTGTCATTTGTTTCTAGGTATGTTTTGATTACCTCTTTTATTTCTTCAGTGATCTCTTGGTTATTTAATTGTGTATTGTTTAGTCTCCATGTGTTTGTTTTTTACATTTTTTTCCCCTGTAATTGATTTCTAATCTTATAGCATTGTGGTCAGAAAAGATGCTTGATATGATTTCAATTTTCTTAAATTTACTGAGGCTTGATTTGTGACCCAAGATGTGATCCATCCTGGAGAATGTTCCATGTGCACTTGAGAAGAAAGTGTAATCTGCTGTTTTGGGATGGAATGTCCCATAAATATCAATTAAATCTCTCTGGTCTATTGTGTCATTTAAAGCTTGTGTTTCCTTATTAATTTTCTGTTTGGATGATCTGTCCATTGGTGTAAGTGTGGTGTTAAAGTCCCCCACTGTTTTTGTGTTACTGTCAAATTCCTCTTTTATAGCTGTTAGCAGTTGCCTTATGTATTGAGGTGCTCCTATGTTGGGTGCATATATATTTATAATTATTATACCTTCTTCTTGGATTGATCCCTTGATCATTATGTAGTGTCCTTCCTTGTCTCTTGTAACATTCTTTATTTTAAAGTCTATTTTATCTGATATGAGTATTGCTACTCCAGCTTTCTTTTGATTTCCATTTGCATGGAATGTCTTTTTCCATCCCTTCACTTTCAGTCTATATGTGTCCCTAGATCTGAAGTGGGTCTCTTCTAGACAGCATACATATGGGTCTTGTTTTTGTATCTGTTCAGCCAGTCTGTGTCTTTTGGCTGTAAATTTAATCCATTTACATTCAAGGTTATTATCGATATGTCTGTTCCTATTACCATTTTCTTAATTGTTTTGGGTTTGTTTTTGTGGGTCTTTTTCTTCTCTTGTGTTTCCCACTTAGAGAAGTTTCTTTATCATTTGTTGTAAAGCTGGTTTTGCAGTGCTGAATTCTCTTAGCTTTTGTTTGTCTGAAAATCTTTTGACTTCTCCATCGAATCTGAATGAGATCCTTGCTGGGTAGAATAATCTTGGTTGTAGATTTTTCTCTTTCATCACTTTAAGTATATCCCGCCACTCCCTTCTGGCCTGCAGAGTTTCCACTGAAAAATCAGCTGATAACCTTATGGGGATTCCTTTGTATGTTATGTTTTGTTTTTCCCTTGATGCTTTTAACAATTTTTCTTTGAATTTAATTTTTGTTAGCTTGATTAATATGTGTCTTGGTGTGTTTTTCCTAGGGTTTATCCTGTATGGGGCTCTGGGTGCTTCCTGGAGTTGGGTGACTCTTTCCTTTCCCATGTTAGGGAAGTTGTCCACTATAATCTCTTCAAATATTTTCTCAGACCCTTTCTTTTTCTCTTCTTCTTCTGGGACTCCTATAATTCGAATGTTGGTGCATTTAGTGTTGTCCCAGAGGTCTCTGAGATTGTCTTCAATTCTTTTCATTCTTTTTCCTTTATTCTGCTCCTCAGCACTTATTTCCACCATTTTGTCTTCCAGCTCACTCATTCGTTCTTCTGCCTCCGTTATTCTGTTATTGATTCCTTCTCGTGTATTTTTCATTTCATTTATCATGTTGTTCATCTCTGTTTGTTCTTTAGTTCTTCTAGATCTTTGTTAGACATTTCTTATATTTTCTCAGTTTGTGCTTCCATTCTTTTTCCGAGATTCTGGTACATCTTTACTATCATTGCTCTGAATTCTATTTCAGGTAGATTGCCTATTTCCTCTTCATTTATTTGGTCTGGTAGGTTTTTACCTTGCTCTTTCATCTGTGACACATATTTTTGCCCTCTTATTATTATTATTTTTTGAGTGAGATTGTGTTCCTCTTTTACTGGTTGTTTGACCTGAGGTGGCGTTCGTAGGCTACTGGGTAAAGCTGTCTTGGTGATGAGATGAGGAACTCTGTGAGAACTCACTCTGATGAATATTCCCTGGGGTCTGAGGTTCTCTGTTAGTCCAGTCGTTCGGACTCAGAGCTCCCACCGCAGGAGCTTCTGCCTGACCCCAGGCTCCCGAATCAAGATCCCACAAGCCATGTGGGGTGGCAAAAAAAAAAAAAAAAAAAAAGAGAGAACAATAACAAAGTAAAAGATAAAATTAGACTTGGAAAGTCATAGATATGTTAGAAAGAATGTAAAAATAGAAATATAAATGAATCAACAACCAGAAGGTACATCAGTACCACAATATAAAAAATAGGAGAGAAAAGAAAAAAAAACCAGTAAGTGAGTGGGGAGGGCCTTGGCTTTGGAGAGCCTGGCATAAGTAAGGGGAAGGTTTGGGCAGTGGGCAGGGCCAATGCTCAGGACCCACAGGGCTGGAAAAGGCCCTGGGGGCTGTGGGGGGTGGGGCTTAGCCTCAAGGAACAGAAGGGGCCCAGGCGTGCCCCCACCCCTGATGTCAGAGGGCAGGAGACCTCACCTGGGAGCCCAGCAGGCTTCCTGGGCTTGAGTGGGCAGGGCAAATGCCTTTCTCTCCTCTCCTACTCCTCCCCAAGGGTCCCTCCTGCCTGCCTCTCCTGTTGTCCCCTTGGCCTCCTTCCTATTCCCCCAAGGACCTGTGACTTGGAGGGGGCTTTTGAGTGCAGGGGATGGGCTTGGGAGCTCAGCAGGCTCCCGGGGCCGAGTGGGCGGGGCCATTGCCCTCGGTTCTTTTCCCACTCCTCCCAGAGGGCCTCTCCCTCCTGCCTCTCCTGATCTCCCCAGCCTCCCTCCTATGTCCTCAAAGACCCATGTGGCCTGGATGGGGGTTTGGAGGGGGAGGAACTGGCTTGGGAGCTCAGCAGGCTCCCCAGCCGAGTGGGCCAGGCGATCGCCCTCTGCTCCTCTCCCGCTCTTCCTGGAGAGTCCCTCCCACCTGCCTCTCCTAATCTCCCCAGATTCAGGGGCACCGATCTTGTCTGGCCTCCACTTCTCCTCCCCAACTTGGTTCCCCTACATGCTACCGCTTTGCTCTGGGATTCCTCCCATCTCCTTGGGGCTCAGAGTTCCCCACCAGCTACCAGGAGGTGCCCTAGTTGTGGAGAGATGCTAACTCTGCGTCTTCCCACACCGCCATCTTGACTCTGCCCCCATGGCTACATACTTTTATCTGTAGCAATGCTTTTTGTTTGAGGTCTACTTTTTCTGATATTGGTATGGGTATACCAACTCTCTTTCGGTTTAGTTTCATATCTTTTTACTTTCAATCTTACTGGGGCATGTACTTTGGTTATGTGTCTTATCAACAGAATACAACCAGCTCAAACAATCCATTTGACAGTTTTGCTAATTAGAACATTAAATCCATTTACATTTATTGTAATTACTGATACGTTGAATATTTTTTCTAGCAATTTATTTTGAAGACTGCTTGTCTCATTTATGTTTCTTTTTCTCCCTCTTCTTTACTTCTTCTGGATTGATTATTTTTCTTCTCATTCCTTTTTTTTCCTCTCTACACTATTGGTGTAAAGGTTATTCACTATATTTCTGTTCATTTAGTTGCTATCATATAAATTTCACTATGATTACTTTTCAAAGGCTAAAGTAACTCAGTATTTCTACCTTCTCCCAAATAATATAAAGACCATTCCACACTTTAACTCCCATCACCTTCCTCCCTCATAACCTCTTTTGACTTCTGTGCTATTGCTGCCATAAATATTAGTGCCATATCTTTTATCCTAACCACACAAGCCATTATTATTTTTGTTTTATACAGTCTGTGTCTCTTTAGATTATCCCATATATTCATTTCTGCCTTTGTCCATCATTCCTTCTTGAATCTCAGAATTTTCATCTGGGATCACTTTACTTCTGCCTGAAGTACTTCTTTTGGGATTTTACTGTTGTCTGGTGTCACTGTTGCTGTTGGGTTTCATCTCTTGCTCTTTCACTGGCAAACTGTCTCTCTCCTTTTTCTGTTTATAATATTTATTATCTTTGGTGTTTTCAATTAAATCTTGATATGTCTAGGTATGGTTTTCTTGTTATTTATTCAGCTTAGGATTTGTTGACCTTCTTGAGTTTGTGGTTTGATCACCTCATCCATTCTTAAAAAGTATAACCATATATTTTTTATTTATTTATTTATTTTTTGTGGTACGCGGGCCTCTCACTGTTTTGGCCTCTCCCGCAAGCACAGGCTCTGGACGTGCAGGCTCAGCGGCCATGGCTCACAGGCCTAGCCGCTCTGTGGCATGTGGGATCCTCCCGGACCGGGGCACGAACCCGTGTCCCCTGCATCGGCAGGCGGACTCTCAACCACTGCGCCACCAGGGAAGCCCAACCATGTATTTTTTAGTATATTCTCTCTCTTTTCCCCTGGAACTTGATTTAGATTTATATTACACCATCTGAATCTGTCCTCAGTGTTTCTTATCTTTCCAACTTTCCATGTCTCTGTCTTTATGTCCAATATTCTGAAATTTTTTTCTCTGTCTTCTAGCTCATTCTATTTTCAGCTATGTCTAAGTTATACATTAGTTATCCATTGCTATGTAACCAATTAGTCTAAGACGTAGCAATATAAAATAACGCGTATTATCTCTCAGAATTTCTGAGAATCAGGAGTCCAGGAACAGTTTAGGTGTGTGGTTTGGCTCAGGGTCTCTCATGAAATTATATTCAGTCTGCAAGCTAGTGTTGCAGTCATGTGAGCGTGCGGGAGGACCTACTTCCAGGCTTGCTTATGGGGCTGTTGGCAGGAGGCCTCCTCATTTTTTGGCAGGTTGGCTTCTTCTAGAGTGATGAGAGATGATTACGGTGATGATGATAGTGATGTGTGAGACACACACACACACACACACACACACACAGAAAATAGAAGCCACAGCATTTAAAAAAAAAAAAGGAACTCTGGTTTATCTTCCTTATGAGCTATCATAACCCACAGAGAACACACAGTCATGAATGCTTGGCCAGCACTGTGTTTTGTGATACAAATTGTGTCATCTATCTTAGCAGGAGTGTTTACTCCTCCGAGTTCTGGGGTGCTACTGAGGTGTCCTTAGCTCCACTGTTACTGACCTTGACCAAGATTCTTTCCTGAGGCCTCTCTGCAAGGGAACTGTGTGCTTGTGGCCTTGAGTGCTGCACATCTGGCACAGCACCTTTTAAAACCTAAACTCAGAAGTGCGTACCATCTCTTGCACCATATTCTGTTGGTCACAGAAACCAACTCTGGTACATTGTAGGAATGTACCATACAAGGGTGTGACTACCAGGAAGGATTATTTAGGGCCATTTCAAAGGCTGGCTACCACAGCAGTGAAACCTGTTCACTGAGTTATTAATGGGAATGATTATATTTTTCATTTCTGGATATCTTTGTTTTTAATATGCTTCCTTTTTCTCTCTTCATATTTTTAATCTCTTTAAAAATACATCAAATATATTAATTTCATATTTTATGTCTGATAACTCCACTATCTGAAGATTTTTCTGGTCTGAATTTTCTGACTATTGTTCTTCTATATGTCACTCAAGGTGTCTTGCCCAAGTCTGTATTTTGTTTGGTTGGTTTTTTTATGCAACATTATTTTTCCTAGAACTTAATTAGTAGGAATTCTTTGAGAACATATATGGGGCATGCTCTTTCAGAGAAAATTTACATTTGATTCTGTCAGATGCCAGGGGGCACTTTTAGCCCAGAACTACTTTAAACTAAGTTCTCGGTTTTGTTTAGTTTTTTTTTTTTTGCGGTACATGGGCCTCTCACTGTTGTGGCCTCTCCCGTTGCGGAGCACAGGCTCCAGACGTGCAGGCTCAGTGGCCATGGCTCACGGGCCCAGCCGCTCCGCAGCATGTGGGATCTTCACGGACCAGGGCACAAACCCGTGTTCCCTGCATCAACAGGCAGACTCTCAACCACTGCACCACCAGGGAAGCCCTTGTTTAGTTTCTTAATGTCACTCAGGTAATGTAAATTAAGGCAAAACTTCATGAGGATTAGTTTATGTTTATAAATTCTGAAGGAAATCTCCCTCTCAATCAGTATCAAATTTGAGATAAACAATTATCCTTGCATTCACTTGACTAGGTTTATTTTTGGTTTGCCTTTATACTAAGGTCAGATGCCTTTGGAATTGCAACTTCATGCAGAGGAGTCTTCTATCAGACTGCCCACCTTGGGTGGACCATGATCTCGTTGTCCTCTGTGCCCTTCATTGGTGTAAAACTAAAGCTCAAGTTTGCTTGCAGCAAACGTGCTCAGAGCTCTACTTCTCTGCCTGACTTCCTAATTTTGCCTAGTTTTTGGCCTCTGAGCATAACTTGCTAACGTATTGGTGCATTTTTAGAACCATACTCTTAGTAGCATATTTTATTCAGTATTTTAATTACTTTCAGTTGGAAGGGTTGGCCATCGTGTCTCTTCCCCCATGTTGCGGGAAGTAAGTTTTCTCCTCTTCGTTACTTTCCAAGCTCTGTTGGATTTCATTATATATAGCCCAGAATTGGAATATCCTGATAGCCTGCATGGTGTCTTTTGACTGTTTTTGGAAGATTATATTCCAGAGCAATATGCAAAGAATAGTTGCTGACTTTCTGATATTCTCAGTAGATATTCAAAAAGGATGTCCAAATTTTCTGGGGTTTAGTAAGATTTCTACAGCAGAATTTGCTGGTCTTGGATAAATTTAACTTCTTTATTTTAGTAAGTATATTCTGAACTTTTGAAATGTTTAGAATATACAGTGATCTGAATAGGAATCCAAAGTATCATTCTTTCCAAACACAGACGGATGGGCTAATGATAATGGAGAACCTTTTAAAACTACGATTTCTCATTTATTCTTGATATTGTATTTTCTCTTTCCTGGTTCCATCTTTCACATTAAATATCTAATTTTAAATTCTATTGTCTAATTGATTTAATGGTTAAGAAAATGTTCCTGATATTCAGCATAAATTTTCTTCCTAATTTATTCCCATTACTCCTGGTTAAATCTTGAATAACTAGGATTGATGAGGTGCTGAGGACTGATTAATTGATCTCTAAAGCATCGTGGTATTTTCCAATTCCACAGTGAATTCTCTTAGTTTTAGAAACACTTTTAACAGTAAACTTCATTGTAAGGCTGTTTGTTTGTATGTTTGTTGTTATTTATGCATTTTTTTAACAGACAAGTTAAGTTCAATATTTTCCCCAAAGACGTCACATGAAGGCATAAAGTAATAAAAAGCTTAATGTTTACTTAGAGGTATTCACTTGCTCTTCTGTAGTAGAGTTTATCATATTTGTGGAAAAGGCTTTCCAATCTCAGTGACCCTCAAGGAACCACGTTCTTTTTCTCTTAATTTTAATTTTTTAATTTAATTTAATTTTTTTATACAGCAGGTTCTTATTAGTTATCTATTTTATACATATTAGTGTATATATGTCAATCCCAGTCTCCCAGTTCATCCCCCACCACCACCACTTTCCCCCCTTGGTGTCCATATGTTCGTTCTCTACATGTGTCTCTATTTCTGCCTTGCAAACTAGTTCATCTGTACCATTTTTCTAGGTTCCACATATATGCATTAATATACGATATTTGTTTTTCTCTTTCTGACTTACTTCAATCTGTATGACAGTCTCTAGGTCCATCCACATCTCTACAAATGACCCAATTTCGTTTCTTTTTATGGCTGAGTAATATTCCATTGTACGTATGTACCACATCTTCTTTATCCATTCATTTGTCGATGGGCATTTAGGTTGTTTCCGTGTCCTGGCTATTGTAAACAGTGCTGCAATGAACATTGGGGTGCATGTGTCTTTGACTCATGGTTTTCTCTGGGTATATGCCCAGTAGTGGGATTGCTGGGTCATATGGAAATTCTATGTTTAGCTTTTTAAGGAACCTCCATACTGTTCTCCATAGTGGCTGTATCAATTTACTTTCCCAGCAACAGTGCAAGAGTCAAGGAACCACATTCTTGATGATACCTTATAGGTGCCCTTTGAACATTAAATGACTCTCACTGAGCATGCTGTCTGCTCCTGTTTCCTAAACTTATTCTGTTTCTTCTTACTCTGAACTCTGCTTACATTCTGCCTTGTACCCTTAAGTATAGCCCTGTGTGGTTTTCTTTGGTGAGTTTTCCATCTCCAAGGTGACTGAAGCTCCTTGAAGGAGAATCTTGTGGCATCTTTCATTTTCTAAGGACTGAGCTGGAAAATGCAATAATAAGTTCTTAGTTAGGGACAAAGTGTGCTCTTAATAATCAGAATAGTGATAGTAACTTAGATGTTAAAATCAGGAAAGAATCCTTAAAGGAAGTGGGGTGTGACCTGAATCTAGATGGTTGAGTAGGATTTAGGCAAGTGGGGAACTGAAGACAGGCTTTTTCAACAAAGGGCGCTGACTGTGAAAATTCACTGAGGCAGGGGCTGTTTGGAAAATTGCTGTTGGTGGAGCAAGGGGTATGTGAGTGAGGCAGGTGAGGTCAGGTCTCAGAGCACCTGTGTGCCATAACTCATTTGATCCTGAATGAGATGGGTGTGTTCATAATAGGGGACTTCATAAGTATTTGTTGTTGATGATGATAATGACTTTGTATATTTTTGTTCAAAAGGAGTGGTTTGAATGGAAGATAAACCACTGCATCTTTTATTTACCACATGTATGTGGTTTGTAAGCTGCTGCAAGATTCCACATCAAAACACTGCTTTACTTTTCCCTTTTCAGATATTTTTAATGTCCTATTTATGAGAGAAATTCTTGTGGGAATTCCAGTCCCCCTCCTCCCTGCACCAGCCCTGCCTCCCCCGCCCCCCCGCCCCCCCCCCCCCGCCCCCCCCCGCCCATCCAACATGTCTTGGGGAAGAAAAGAAGAAAAAAAAAAAAACAATGGGGATTTGACAGTTCTGGTATGTCCAATTCTTAGATAATTAGCTGACCTGGAGGGCTGTTAGATATTTCTTTTCTCATCTGTTTGACAGACAGGTGAGGCATATCACTGGATATAAGGAAAAAGCATGAAAAGGATAGCCTTTAGTTTTATAATTTGAATATTATTAGTAGTAGAATGGAAATGGAATATATTTTTATTGATTTGTCAATTTTTTAAAAAAAATTTCTTTATTAGCCTTTAGAAAAATGCCTTTCTTTTTCTTTTTTTAAAATATGGCATGGTATTGAAGTCTGTCTTTTTAGTAGTCTTCTAGAATTTTAAGCTTCTATTTTCATTCTGATGAGATCTGGAAAATGTAGCCTTGTAAGTGCCGTATCTTGGTATTGTGTTAAAACATGACTGTGGCATTTATAAAATTACCTCAGCAGAGTGCCCAAAGGATCCTTCTGTTGTTCGCCTTTTCCTGCTAATGAGCAGTGTGTGGAAAGCAAGCAGGGTCAAGTTTATTCAACCATGTTTTGTATATAGGTTTTGTTGGCCAATGTGGGATTCATCTTGATACACTCAGACTTTATTGGTTGGCAACTATATTAATAAAGGAAAATAATTTTTTTCCCTTCAGGGAGCTCTGTTAGCATCACTGTGAATTCTTTTACAGGCTGTTAATTTAGTTTTGGATGAGAGGGTCACAGATGTTCAACACCTTTTCTCCCTTCAGCTCTTCCCGACTGCTCACTTAGGTATGTTGGGGAGAAAAGAAAGAAGGCATTCAAGGAGTGAGAAGCTGGAAGGTGAGAGATGGGGTAGGTGGAAGAGAGGGGAGTGGAGATGGGAGGAAGGAGAGGGAAGGGAAAAGAGGGGAAAATGAAAAAAATGGGAGGAGAAGGGGGAAGAGAAAATGAAAAAACAGATTCTCTTTTCCATATTTCAGCATTTCTCTTTACACGACACATATGCATGGAGCAGTGCCTTGGGAGCATGGAGGCATAAAGGGAGAGTTACTGGGTACTAGGCAAGAAAATTCAAATGAACTCATGGCCTCTGAAACAGTTTGAGACAGCAGCTGTAAAGAAAAGTAATAGGACTAAAATACATTGGACACGTGGTTGTAACTTTCATTTGTATGAAGGCAAAATGCATTCATGATTTATGTCCTTTTTGATTAACACCTTGAGATGTATATGTGTACGTGCATAGGCATAGTTTATTTACAACTTTGTTTTAGCAGTCATCTAGCATCTAAACCACTTATTGAAATATTGCATAGGGTCAAAGAAACAATTCTAAAGTTGGTAATAATAGAAATTAAAAAGAGGAAGGAAATGGAGGAAGGCAGTTTACTGCAGAGATATCAAGTTTTATTTTAATTTTTCAGCTTGAAGTTTAACACAAAAGATAAATCTTTCCCGACAGGATAGGCTAAGGAATATATCATATCAACTCGCAAGTTATTAACTGAGATTTTGGAGACAGATATCACCTCAGTAACTGTTCCAAATGCATTTACTTTATTTTAAAGGTTGTTCTTTCCATTATTAATGCTATACTGAATCACAGAGCTGTTTATGATGAAGTGTGCTACTCTAAAAATCCCGTAAATGCATCTGCAATGGTGGCTGACGTTTCAACTCATCCTAAGATATACTGTAAATTTTTGGAAGATGTTTTTATCTTATTGCATATTCTCTGAAGACTGTTAGAATCCAATTTATTAGCTCTCTGGAAGTTGAAAGCTATGCTTGAATAAAGGGATACCAATATTTGTCAGGATTGGCTCAAATTATGTATTTTATGAGATAACAGCATAATTCCAGACTTTGAATGTCTTACATCAGTAATGATTCTGGTGCAGGTAGTGTAGACAGGTTTTAACGAGCTTCAGGAGGGATTTCTTTGCTCATTAAAGTCAGAAAATATCTTCCCTGTAGTACTTTCAGTGTCCCCAGTAAAACTGGGAAATTTTACTTAAGGAAAAAAGAAGACTTTAATCAACCCCAGAAACGGTTTTAAAACTTACTCAGCTGTAAAGATATAGGGAGAAGTGGTGTGGGAAACCTCAACTGGGATCCCAGAGGCCTGAGTTTAAGTAACATTGTTTTTTCTCTTGCTGGCTGGACAACTTATGCTAGTCACTTAACCTCTCTGAGACACAGTTGCCTCAAGTATAAAATAGGCAAGATGAAAATGCTGGTCTTTATTTTAGGACATTTTGTCTGGTCTAGTCATCTCTCTAGACCAGGTAGGGTTTCCCAAGGTGCTCAAGCAACAAGAGAGTGAGTAGATGGTCATTTACTGAGATGTGTGTACCTGTGCGATGCCAAAGCTACTAAAGGGAAAAAGAAGTAGATAATGTTAATCTAGATTCCAGATTTAGATGCTAGGGCCGTAAAAGGCCAAATGGCTGATCTATGGACTCTCACTGAGATCACCGAGGTCAATTGGATCCATGCTTCTCACTTTACAGATGAGGAAGCTGAGTCCAAGAAAGAATGAGGAGCTTGGAAATCTCACACATCCAGCCAGTGTTGGCAGGGCCTGGAATCCAGACTCCTAAGCCCCTGGACTGAATATTATTTGACAAACCGTTTTCCCTCGTCTGTTCCCTTTTCAAAACCTGCTCGCAGGAAAGGACAGCGTAACCTCATTTTAGGCACAGATGTAAATGACTCTTAAGTCTTCAATTATTTTTCTGTGGAGCACTGTAATGAAATATGGTTACTGACAGCAATAAACTGGGAGGGGTCTGGTACTTGGAGGGCACATGAACACTTGTTTTCAACATCTCACAAATCAGCCCTTCATACTTTCTTACTACCCTTGTCATTATTTTTTTTCCCTTCCCTTGCTGTTCAGGTAAAAACAGATCTCTACTCAAGCAGTAGCTGAAAACTTCGCAGGCCTTGGCCCGCATGTTTTCAGAGCAAGAAGACCAATCTTTCATTTATTTAACAAGCATTTATTGAGGATCTATTATCTCCAGGTACTGTCTGGTTCTTGGGGATAATAGCAATGAGCCAGACTAAGTTTCTGACCTAATAATTTTTTAGTCCCAGTGACAGATGTCATGCCTGTCTCTTGGGCTAGCAGAAGAGGAATCAGCTATGAGACACATGTTCAGGAGTTCCCGAGTGAGTCTTTGCCGTCTTGTTTTTCTTTACCTGCTCTTTTCAGAGATAGAAATGCCTTCAGGAGGGGTAAAATGAGAGAATTCTTTTTCACCAGCATTTTTCTTGGTGTTCATTCTAAATATCAGATTTTCCTAAAAGAAATGACTTAATATCAATTCATTCCTCTTGATTTTTTTTTTGCAAAATATGTTGAACCCAAACTAGGGAACACAAAAGTGGGCATCTTCAGAATCCCAGGATTCAAAAGTGGTCTATACTCAGTTTGCAAAGGGAAGCACAAGACAGACTGCATCTAGTGTATTTTCAAAACCTGCAGCCCACAGTCTTTGTTACTGCAATATTTTGGTTCTGTTTCAAACAATTTCTTCCACCTTGTATAATCATGGCACTGAATAAACGTTCAACATTAAAACAGTTACTGCTTTTCAGCTCCAGGATGGCTGTGTTTCAGAACCGAGGGAAGCATGTGCCTTCCGGATGAAAGGTGTAGTATAAATGCAACTTATTACCATTTTAGGCAGAATTCCCAGGCTGGCATTTAGCAATTAAAAAAGCAAAGCTAAACAAGCCCAGGAGATCAACATTCCCTTTTCTTCCAACCCAAGATGCTCAGTTATTGTGGACAAAGAACTAGAGGGCCCCACTGTCCTTTGTTGACTCTCTTCCGAGCCTCTAAAGCAGCGCAGGCGGGAAGGGAGAGAATTAGTTTTTCGTTTCCATTAATCAATGGAGGGTCTAAATGAAGAGGTACAAATGGCTCTTTTAAGAATTCGTCAAAGCAAAATTCACATTATAAAAGATTTACTGATTTTCTCCTCTCAGTTGAATAATCTCTCTTGATATTTCCAAGCCTTTATCTTCTCTTCAAAGAATGCTCTGTCTTGGGCTTAACTTTGCAAGGTGCATGGTTGAGTGGCAGAGATTAACCTTCACAGGAAAATGTAGATTTAGAAAAATTTACTTCTGGGTGAGCATGGTTTAGTAAAATAGACGTTTTCCTAATTCAAAGAAAAGAGACTCGGCATTTTTAAAACCTCATATACTGGTGATTCCTGAGTGATGGATAAAGTGTTTTCCTCAGAGGTATATATTCTTCTCTGTTCAGATTCAGGAATTTGCTGTGAGACTAAGTTTTTCTGCCAACCATTGTTACCTTTAAATATTCAGTATTGATTTCTGCCTATTCTCTTTCCCAAGTTCAAGGTTATGAGCTCCTAGACTAATTTGTAAGGTATCTGTACTTGCAAGGAAATGTGAGGTCTCCTTTCCAGGGACTTTTGGAATCTTCTCTCTAATTCTGCTGATATAATGAATCTGGGAACCCTAACCTTAAGGTCAACTAATTTATTGTTAGTGACCTGTATTGAGGGAAACACAGCAACAGAGGGATGATGATAATTTTTGTCATCAAAGCAAGTGTACTGCTTACGAGTATATGAACCTAAATTTCTCCTGAACATATTTTTAAATCTTTTACCTGTAAATTTTCTCAAGAATAAGCAACAATAGCATAGGAATATATATTAAGCTGAAGGAAAAAATATCTTTCAAATGAAGCCCTTGTTGCTATCTTTTTAACATTTTTATTCTGTTTGCTATTTATTAGGTACCATAAATGTGAACATGGTTTTAATTCTTCCTCAAGTCTCAAGCACAGGTGCTTCATTTGATGTTTTTCCTGGAGGGCAGCATCCCATTACACCACATGCTAAAGGACAAGTTGGAGTGTTATATACCCAGAGAAAGGCCCGTACAAGTATTCAGTTACAGTCAACTTCCAAAGTTAATACTTGGTATTTGCTCTAGGTCTAATGACAATTAGATTGAGCAAAGCAGGCATGGGGAGGACATTGCATCCACTAAAGCAATTGCATGACACAAGAGCACAATATTCTAAGTCCAGCCAGAACCATTCTGTATGACCCTGTAATGATGGACTGTACATTTGTCCAAAAGCCAATAGAAATTTACAGCACAGAGAATGAGCCTTAATGTATATATTTCTTAAATTTGAGAAAATCATTTAGGAAGTCAGAGGATCATAGGGTGGATTGCAGTCTATGACAAAAGAACCTAAGTGCATTACAAATGTGTGAAACAATATCACTAAATGAGCTAGAGAAAAACGGTCTGAAAATACCCAAGAAAAGTGTTCCACCTAAGAGAGGACTAGTGCACCAGTGATATACACAGGGCTCTTTTTTGAGTGCCGCCTGCATCAGAATCACCTCTGTAACTTTTAAATTCTATTTTTAAATAAACATGAAGCTATCCCCATTTTTAGATATTCTGAGTCAGTTGGTGTTGGGTGGATCATTCATTAAAGAGGTCAATGAATGTTAATAAAACAAGAACCTAATATTAATCACATAGAGGCTTAATATTCATACAGAATTGGGATGAATTATGCAGAAACGTTTAATATCTGTTTCTTCTCCCTTTTCAGCTGGGTTTCAACCAGAAATCTATGTGAGTTACACATTCCCTGAGGCTGAATTGACTTGTTTATGTAATTGCTCATTTTCTTCTCCAAGTTAAAATTTTTATGATGGAAAATACGTTTCTTTTTATTCTGTATTTTTCCTTCTATCAAGGCAAATTTCTGCATTAGACTGCAGTGGTTATGGGACAGGAAAATCAAGTATTTAAAAAAAATTTTTATTATAAAATCTATGTGAAAAAAGATTTTTGATGTATGGATATTGGTTCTTAAAAATAATACATAAGAAAATAAAATACACACATCAGGAATTTGGAATAGTTAGACATGTGAAATATGTAGGGCTTCTGAATGATTTTGAAGTGGTAGAAACTCATAAAGAAGATCAGACCCCTGACAATGCAAATTTCACAAACCTCCCTCTCCTGGTTCTGGTGTTACTGATTCTAGTTGTTTTCAATGGAATTTAGGTTACTTTAGTGATGAGTTCAGGGAGGAATTGGGAGATAACAGTCAAAAATATTGTAACATTGGGCAGTGCCTCTTCATAAAATCTTTTTTTTTTTTAGTTTCCTCATTGGATAATTTTATTTTTTAATTTTCTTTTAATTGGGGTAAAATTGCTTTATAGTGTTGTGTTAGTTTATGCTGTACAATGAAGTGAATCAGCTATATGTACACCTATATTTCCTCCCTCTTGGACCTCCCTCCCACCCTTCTAGGTCATCACAGAGCACTGAGCTGTGCTCCCTGTGCTGTACAGCAGGTTCCCACTAGCTATCTTTTTTACACATGGTAGTGTATACATGTCAGTGCTACTCTCTCAGTTCATCCCACCCTCCCCTTCCCGCCCTGTGTCTACATATCCATTCTCTACGTCTATATCTCTATTCCTGCCCTACAAATAGGTTCATCTGTACGATTTTTCTAGATTCCATACATGTGCGTTATAATATACAGTATTTGTTCTTTTCTTTCTGGCTTACTTCACTCTGTATCACAGACTCTAGGTCTGTATGACAGACTCTAGGTCCATCCACATCTCTACAAAGGACCCAATTTCATTCCTTTTTATGGCTGAGTAATATTCCATTGTATATATATACCCCGTATCTTCTTTATCCGTTCGTCTGTCGATGGACACTTAGGTTGCTTCCATGTCCTGGCTATTGTAAACAGTGCTGCAGTGAACATTGTGATACATGACTCTTTGAATTATGGTTTTCTCAAGGTATATGCCCAGTAGTGGAACTACTGGGTCATAAGGTAGTTCTATTTTTAGTTTTTTAAGGAATCACCATACTGTTCTCCATAGTGGATGTATCAATTTACATTCCCACCAACAGTGCAAGAGCATTCCCTTTTCTCCACGCCCTCCGCAGCATTTATTGTTTGTAGATTTTCTGATGATGGCCATTCTGACCAGTGTGAGGTTATACCGCATTGTAGTTTTGATTTCTCTAATGTTTAGTGATGTTGAGCATCTTTTCATGTGCTGCTTGGCCATCTGTATGTCTTCTTTGGTGAACTGTCTATTTAGGTCTTCCACCCATTTTTTTTTTTTTTGCTGTACGCGGGCCTCTCACTGTTGTGGCCTCTCCCGTTGCGGAGCACAGGCTCCGGGTGCGCAGGCTCAGCGGCCATGGCTCACGGGCCCAGCCGCTCCGCGCCATGTGGGATCTTCCCAGACCGGGGCACGAACCAGTGTCCCCTGCATTGGCAGGCAGACTCTCAACCACTGCGCCACCAGGGAAGCCCCCACCCACTTTTTAACTGGGTTGTTTTTTTTTTGTTATTGAGCTCCATGAGCTGTTTGTATATTTTGGAGATTAACCCTTTGTCCATTGCTTCATTTGCAAATATTTTCTCTCATTCTGAGGGTGTCTTTTCACCGTGATTATGGTTTCCTTTGCTGTGCAAAAGCTTTTAAGTTTCATTAGGTTGCATTTGTTTATTTTTATTACTCTAAGAAAAGGTCTTGCTGTGGTTTACGTCAAACAGTGTATTTCCTACATTTTACTCTAAGAGTTTTATAGTGTCTGGTCTTACATTTAGGTCTTTAATTCATTTGGAGTTTATTTTTGTGTATGGTATTAGGTAGTGTTCTAATTTCATTCTTTTACATGTAGCTGTCCAGTTTTCCCAGCACCACTTATTGAAGAGGCTGTCTTTTCTCCATTGTGTATTCTTGCCTCCTTTGTCATAGATTAGTGGACAGTACGTGCATGGGTTTATCTCCGGGCTTTATGTCCTGTTCCATTGATCTATATTTCTGTTTTTGTGCCAGTAGCATACTGTCTTGATTACTGTAGTTTTGTGGTATAGTTTGAAGTTGAGGAGCCTGATTCCTCCAGCTCCGTTTTTCTTTCTCAAGATTGCTTTGGCTTTTCAGGGTCTTTTCCATTTTCATACAAATTGTAAAATTGTTTCTTCTAATTCTGTGAAGAATGCCATTGGTAGTTTGATAGGGATTGCACTGAACCTGTAGATTGCTTTCGGTAGTATAGTCATTTTCACAATATTGATTCTTCCAATCCAAGAACATGGTATATTTCTCCATCCGTTTATGTCACCTTTGATTTCTTTTATCAGTGTTTTATAGTTTTCTGAGTTTAAGTCTTTTGCCTCTTAGGTAGGTTTATTCCTAGGTATTTTATTATTTTTGTTGCAGTGATAAATGGGATTGTGTCCTAATTTCTCCTTCTGATTTTTCATTGTTAGTGTGTAGGAATGCCAGAGATTTCTGTGCATTAATTTTGTATCCTGCAACCTAACCAAATTCATTGATTAGTTCTAGTAGTTTTCTGGTGGCATCTTTAGGATGTTCTATGTATAGTATCATGTCATCTGCAAACAGTAACAGCTTTACTTCTTCTTTTCCAATTTGCATTCCTTTTATTTCTTTTTCTTCTCTGATTGCTGTGGCTAGGACTTCCAAAACTATGTTGCATAACAGTGGTGAGAGTGGACATCCTTGTCTTATTCCTGATCTTAGTGGAAATGCTTTCAGTTTTTCACCTTTAAGTATGATGGTTGCTGTGGGTTTGTCATATATGGTCTTTATTATGTTGAGGTAGTTTCCCTCTATGCCCATTTTCTGGAGAGTTTTTATCATAAATGGGTGTTGAATTTTGTCAAAAGCTTTTCCTGCATCTATTGGGATGATCATATTGTTTTTATTCCTTGACTTGCATATATTAAAGAATCCTTGCATTCCTGGGATAAATTCCACTTGATCATGTGATATGATCCTTTTAATGTTTGCTAGTATTTTGCTAGCAATTCTGTTTGCTAGTATTTTGTTGAGGATTTTTGCATCTATGTTCATCAGTGATACTAGTCTATAATTTTCTTTTCTTCTGAAATCATTTTCTGGTTTTGGTATCAGGGTAACGGTGGTTTCATAGAATGAATATGGGAATGTTCCTTCCTCTGCAATTTTTTGGAAGGGTTTGAGAAGGAAGGAAGTTAGCTTTTCCCTAAATGTTTGATAGAATTCACCTGTGAAACCATCTAGTCCTGGGCTTTTGTTTGTTGGAAGATCCTTAATCACAGTTTCAATTTCAATACTTGTGATAGGTATGTTTATATTTTTAAATTTTTCCTGGTTCAGTCTTGGAAAATTGTACCTTTCCAGGAATTTGTCCATTTCTTTGTGGTTGTGCATTTTATTGGCATATAGTTGTTTGAAGTAGTCTCTTATAATCTTTTGTATTTCTGCAGTGTCAGTTGTGATTTCTCTTTTTTCATTTCTAATTTTATTGATTTGCGTCCTCTCCCTTTTTATCTTGATGAGTCCCTTTTTCTCTTGATGAGGCTAAAGGTTAATCAATTTTGTTTATCTTCTCAAAGAACCAACTTTTAATTTTATTGATCTTTGCTATTGTTCTCTTCGTTTCTATTTCATTTATTTCTGCTCTGATCTTTATTTCTGTTTACTGACTGGGTTTTCTTTGTTCTTCTTTCTCTAGTTGCTTTAGGTTTAAGGTTAGATTGTTTAGTTGAGATTATTTCTTGTTTCTTGAGGTGGGATTGAATTGCTATAAATTTCCCTGTTAGAACTGCTTTTGCTGTGTCCGATAGGTTTTGGGTCATTGTGTTTTTGTTTGTCATTTGTTTCTATGTATTTTTTTGTTTCTCCTTTGATTTCTTCAGTGATATCTTTGCTATTTAGCAGCACATTGTTTGGCCTCCATGTATTTGTGTTTTTTTTACAATTTTTTTTCCTGTAATTGATATCCAATCTCATAGCACTGTGGTTAGAAAAGATGCTTGATACAATTTCAATTTTCTTAAATTTTCTGAGGCTTGATTTGGGACCCAAGATGTGATCTATCCTGGAAAATATTCCATGTGCACTTGAGAAAAAAGTGTATTCTGCCACTTTTGGGTGGAATGTTCTATAAATATCAATTAAAACTATCTGGTCTGTTGTGTCATTTAAAGCTTGTGTTTCCTTATTTATTTTCTGTTTGGATGATCTGTCCATTGGTGTACATGGGGTGTTAAAGTACCCTACTATTATTGTGTTACTGTTGATTTCCCCTTTCATGACTCTTAGCATTTGCCTTATGTATTGAGGTGCTCCTATGTTGGGTGCATAAATATTTATAGTTGTTATACCTTCTTCTTGGATTGATCCCTTCATCACTATGTAGTGTCCTTCCTTATCTCTTGTAACAGTCTTTATCTTAAAGTCTATTTTATTTGATATGAGTATTGCTACTCCAGCTTTCTTTTGATTTCCATTTGCATGGAATATCTTTTTCCATCCCTTCACTTTCAGTCTGTATGTGTCCCTAGGTCTGAAGTGGGTCTCTTGCAGGCAGCATATATATGGGTCTTACACATACATATATATATGTATGTGTACATTCAGTGAGCCTGTGTCTTTTGGCTGTAAATTTAAGCCATTTACATTCAAGGTTATTATCGATATGTATGTTCCTATTACCATTTTCTTTATTGTTTTGAGTTTATTTTTGTGTGTCTTTTTCTTCTCTTGTGTTTCCCGCTTAGAGAATTTCCTTTAGCATTTGTTGTAAGGCTGGTTTGGTGGTGTTGAATTCTCTTAGTTTTTGCTTGTCTGAAAAGATTTTGATTTCTCCGTCGAATCTGAATGAGATCCTTGATTGGTAGGGTAATCTTGGTTGTAGGTTTTTCTCTTTCATCACTTTCAGTATATCCTGCCACTCCCTTCTGGCCTGCAGAGTTTCCACTGAAAAATCAGCTGGTAACATTATGGGGATTCCTTTGTATTTTATTTTTTGCTTTTCCCTTGGTGCTTTTAATATTTTTTCTTTGAATTCAATTTTTGTTTGTTTGATTAATATGTGTCTTGATGTTTTTCTCCTAGGGTTTATCTTGTATGGGATTCTTTGCACTTCCTGGACTCAGGTGACTATTTCCTTTCCCTTGTTAGGGAATTTTCCACTATAACCTCTTCAAATATTTTCTCAGACCCTTTCTTTTTCTCTTCTTTTTCTGGGACTCCTATAATTCGAATGTTGGTGCATTTAGTGTTGTCCCAGAAGTCTCTGAGATTGTCTTCAATTCTTTTCATTCTTTTATCTTTATTCTGCTCCTCGGCAATTATTTCCACCATTCTGTCTTCCAGTTCACTTATTCATTTTCTCCCTCAGTCATTCTGTTATTGATTCCTTCTAGTGTATTTTTCATTCCAGTTATTGTGTTGTTCGTCTCTGTTTGTTTGTTCTTTAGTTCTTCTAGATCTTTTTTAAATGTTTCTTTTATTTTCTCAATCCATGCCTCCATTCTATTTCCAAGATTCTGGATCATCTTTACTATCATTTCTCTGAATTTGTTTTCAAGTTAGTTGCCTATTTCCTCTTCATTTATTTGGTCTTGTAGGTTTTTACCTCGCTGCTTCATCTGTGATATATTTTTTTGTCATCTCATTTTTTTTTTTTTTTTTGATGGGTGTGATTGTGTTCCTGTCTTACTGGTTGTTTGGCCTGAGGCTTCCAGCACTGGAGTTTGTAGACTGTTGGGTAGAGTTGGATCTTGGTGCCAAGATGAGGACTCCTGTGAGACCTCACTCCGATGAATATTCCCTGGGGTCTGAGGTTCTCTGTTAGTCCAGTGGTTCAGATTCAGAGCTCCAACTGCAGGAGCTCTGTCGAACCAAGATCATGCAAGCCACAGGGGGTGGCAAAAAAAAAAAAGAAAAAGGAAAGGAGCAGAACAATAAGTAAGAGTAAAAAATAAAATTAGATCAGAAAACTAACAGATGTGTTAGAAAGAATAAAAAAGTAAAAATATTGATGAAACAACAATTGGAGGTAAAACAGAACCACAATAGTAAAAAAAAAGGAGGAAAAAAAAACAGCCGGAAAAGGCCTTGACTGTGGGGAGTGGGGCTTATGCAGGGACAGGGTTTGGGTGGTGGGCGGGGCCTATGCCTAGGACCCACAGGGCTGGAAAAGGCCCTGGGGGGCGTGGGGGTGGGTCTTAGACTCAACACAGAAGAAGGGGCCCAGGTGTGCCTCTGGCCTTGGGGGGTGGAGGACCAGGTCCAGGTCCCCACAGGCTCACTGGGCCCAAGTGGGCAGGGCAAACGCTAGATGTGCTCCCCCCGATCCTCTGATCCCAGAGGGCCCATCCCTGTCTGCCTCTCCTCTTCTCCCCCTGACTCCCTCCTATGCCCCTAGGACTGCCACAGATGGAGGGGGCCTCAGAGGGTGGGGGACCTGGCCTGGGAGCCCAGCAGCCTTCCCGGGGCCAAGTGTATGGGGGAAATGCACACTGTACCTCCCCTGATCCTACCAAAGTGTTTTTTATTTTTCCTGTCCCTGTTACTCATGAGATGGGGCTCAAGGGTTTTAATTGGAACCATAGGTAAGGCATCATGAGATCAATTAAACCTCCCCAAACTGTGTGTCCATCTGGCCTATGATTGTTCCTCTGTTGTGTAGTAGCCCCAAGAGGGCAAAGGAGAAGAGCTCTGGTATTACCCTCGACTCCATCTCTGGACCGTTGCAAGAGGTACTGAAGGAAACAGCACTTTGAAAGTCTTCTGAGAACCTTCTATTCATTGAAACTTGGTATAATGTGAAACTGCATTCATATCATGGTATCTATCTCCATGAAATTTCTATAGAGTTGTGTTTTGGGAAACAAACATATTCTTCATAAATGCACACACACATATTAGTAAAGAGTCATAAGTATCTATATTTTAACTTTTGTATACGGGAGTGACTTCAGAAATCATCCATTTAGGAAATCTGATTTTACAATGAGGAAATCGAGATTCCAGAAAGAAACACAATGGCAATTCTTATTCCCACTAGAATATGGATAGGCAGGGCTTAAACCCACAGCATAGTGCTCTTTCTGCCATAGTTACAGGAAGATATATGGATACAGACAAAGTTATAGGTATATACCTGTAACACAAAATTGGTTGGAAACAAATAATTTCTAAACAATCTGGTATGTTTCAATGGGGTATGAAATAAACCCCATAGATTCTAGCTTGAGTCTGAGTGGTTTGTTTTTTATTATTTTTTTATACTGAACACATACACCCCATAAAGAAAAACAAATACTTAAGAGGCCAGGTAATCTTGATTACATATTATCATAACTGATGAAAAAGGGCTTCAACAAATGCTTTAATTTTATAGATCCTGTGCAGTAAGACTTGGTAACCTTTATAGTACTACCACAGAGTTTTGTCTATTAGTAGTTCTCAGTAAATCTATGTTAATTAATTGCAGGCATAAAATGCAGGCATCTCAATTTGTTGTCTGTGAGAAAAAATTTCTCTCATCTCATCACAGATTTATATGGAGCTGCTATGTGGATGATTGCATCTTCATGTGTTTAAAGGAAAAGCTAAAGAAAGTACATTGTAATAAATGCCTACTAAATAACAGTCACTTTATATCTGTTATCCCACTTCATCCTTAGCACATCCATATGCCATAAAAATATAGCCTCTACGTACAGGTGAGAAAGTTGAGGCTTATGTCAACCAGTAAGGAGGAGTATTTTCAGGGTTGGAACCAAATTCTCTCTCACTACAAAGCCCATCAATTTTTTACACTATAATCAAATCTGTGATACAGTAAAGAGGCTTCATAATATGCTTTTCCTATTGTTATTTTCAAATATCTATGTGCCTGGGTGGGTCATAAGAAGAAGAAAAAGAAAGCAGAGTCAAGATTTTCAACCCAAATGGTATACACTGTTCTTTCTTTGTGTGACTCTGCAGAGCATCCCAATACTGTGCAACTCTGTTCCTCTCAAGCCATATGGAAAGAGTTTTATGTTTTAAACAATCAGACTTGACAGCACTATTGTTTCTTTCTTATTTAATATCCCTCATCCCTGGAGCCCAGCCAGAATCTGTATTCTCTCTCTAAATTTAATTCTTATTCTTCGTACATATCACTCGTTAGTCAGGAGACAGCAACTTAATGGCATTTGTTCCTGTGGCTTAGGAGCATCTGGGTTATGTCACTTTTTTAGGTGACCTCTTAGCTCAGAGGGAATAAAGTTCTTTGTCTAATGATCTTTCAAGGGCCCTTGTCACTGGCGTTTTTGCTTTCCAGATCCTATGTTGTTTGGTAAATGTCTGAGATGACAAGATTTCTAGATATTTATTTGTTTCTGCTCAAAAGAGGATGGCAGTTAAAAATGTAGAAGGAACAGTGAACAAGGATATTATAAAGGAGAAACTAACAAAGTCACAGTTGTTGGTGTGTAACTTGATGGACTGACAAGTCTTAAACCCCAGAGGAAATGGAAACAAAAGCTATGTAATGGAAAAAAAAATGCATCTCTACATTTTGTGTCATTTCAGCTCAATTCAATTCATTCAATTCAGTTCAGATCAATTCACTTCAACATATATTTCTTTGAGCCCTCAGTGAAGAGCAGGTACTACCCTAGATGCTGAAACAACTTATGTTTCCCTAAGGTCTTATGTGGCCAAGCAAGATGGAACCACACTGTGGATAGCTTTGAGAAAGTCCCTTTACCTCCCTGGGTTTCAGTTTCCTCATCTGTTAAAGGGTGATCTCTTCCAGTCATTCACATTATGTGACATTCCTTATGGGAAGGTTACACTATAATTGAAAGAGCACTTGCTTTAAAATTGGTGATTAACATTTTAGTCCCAACTCTGTTACTATTTAGATGTTTGCACTTGGCAAGTCACTTTGCTTTTTTGGGTCTCCTCCGAGAGATCAGAGAAAATGATTTTGAAGGTTCCCTTTTTGCTATATATTTCTATTAGACTGGCTCTAACCTCACATGTCCATATTCATATTGCATGGAGTAAGTAATCAAACCATGAAGATTTTTGTTGTTGTTGTTGAACCTAATTGTTATTCTTTACTCACAGTGGGATCCATACCGGTGTGGTTTGTAAACTGTGACCACACAGACATGCAACTGGTGCCTGTGGCAGAAATCATGACTTTGTGAAAAATGTCCAAAATTTCCAAAATGGATATCTCTTTGAATAGCAGAGAAGTTTCTGGTCAGATTTTAATTGGTGTGGGGTTTGTGTTTGTCAACTTGCAGCAAAGAAATATTTTATTAAATAACACTTATTGAGATCTGTTGTATCTATTACAGATCACTAAATATTGTAGTTTCCCTCTCGGTAGCATCCTTTCTGCATAAGGATTTCTCACCTGATCGACATCAGGCTTTTCCATGTGACTTGCCTTGGCCAATGCATGTGAGGAGGAGTTAGATGTGCCACTTCTGAATGGAAGTTTTAAGAGAGGAAGTGAACAATTACTGGGTTCCCTTTCTCTCTACCCTGAGATAAGCAGTGTCATAGGGTCTGGGGTGACATGGGAGTTGGCGTGAAAACACTGTGGAGCTGTCCTGTGATTATTGTAGTGTGATCAAGGATTAATCTTAAAAATAAAGGCTTTGCCCAAATCCATCTGGGAGTTTGGGTTTTTTGAGTTCTAGCTGTCCCAGACTCCTTGTATGGTACCTTACAATAAACACCGCACTTTCCTTCACCACACACCCAAAAAAGGACTAGTCTTTTGTCTTTGTAATTTGCTAGGATTTCTTTTTCTGTTGCGTTATAATCCGGTCCGCCCTGAGTACTTTGCTTGCTACTGAGAAATACAGTGGTGAGCAAGGAAAAATCTAATCTTGGGTCCTTTATGAACATTTCGGTGAAGCAAGATGTTATAGTAATGTATCATGCATATTATAGTAGAGGAAGTATGCAATTCATGCATATATTGGGGGAAGCAAACCTTGATAATATGCGTGTAAGCTGACAGTTTATAAATTAATAGGAGTGAAACTGGCTAAGGGCCAAGAGGAGGCAGAGGGTGTTAGCAACAGGAAAAAAAAAAAAAAAAACTACACAGGCCAAGGCATAAGGGCTAGAAAGATCATGGGAGAGTTCCGGAACTCATCGCTGAGCGTGGCTTCAACATAGTCCAGGGGAACAGAGAAGAAACAGGGCTGGTTAGATACCATCAATAATAATAATATTGAGCATTGATTAACTTTGTTCTAAGGGCTTCACATACATTTTCTTCACGATTATTATCACCATTTTTATAGAAGAGGAAATTGAGCCAGAGAGAGGTTTAATAACTAGCCGGTAGTCACACAGCAGGAATGTGATTTTATCTGAAGGGCAATAGGAAATCGCTGAATGGTGTTACACAGAGGCGCCTCGTGAACAGATTCACATTTTAGAAAGATCATCCGGCTGCAGTAGGTTCCCAACTCCAAGTCCCACTCTGGGTGGAGGAAGCATGGGCCTCAACTTGTGCTTCTCTTATCAATCTGACTCCATTGACTAAAACAGTTGGCAAGATGGAAGCTGATAGCCAGCTAGAGCACTGCAGAAAAGGAGGTCACTCTTCAAAAGGCTTTTTAAAAAATTAATAAAGTTTATTATTTTTTTAAATTTAAAAGATAGGGAGTGATTCACGAATTTGCATGTCATCCTTGTGCGGGGGCCATGTTAATCTTTTCTGTACCGTTCTGATTTCAGTATATGTGCTGCGGAAGTGAGCGCAGAAAAGGTGGTGTTTTGAAGGAGTGGGGTGTTCTATGCAAGGAGAAATACATTGTGGGTCTCAAGAGCATTTAGATTTGGGTAATAGTTTTAATAACAATATAAATATAATGAATTGATCCTCCCAATGAGCCCTTGTACCTAATTCAAATAATGGACGTGATGTTACATCAATATTTTGAGCATTTCAATTTACTTTTGACTGTAAAATAGATAATATGGTGCACAAGTTAAAGGCAGAGCCAAACATCTTTAAAGCAGATTTAGCTAGTGGTCCACGTGTTCTGCCCTCCTTGTTGACTGACGTTGAATAATAGTGCTCATAATTTGCGTTTCTCTTTGTCATAAGTAGAGAGATGTAAAGACCTTGCAGGGAGAGAGCCGTTTGTGGATGACAGTGACATCTCTGACTGTTTTCTGTGAGTTCTTTGGTATCCATCAGAAGCCTCCAGAGACTTGAGCCTGACTGAAGAGGTCCTCAAGTCAAGATGCTAGGGGCTGTGATTAATATGTATGCTCTTCAGGATTTTGTAGGGTCTCTTCTGTTTCAACAGAATTCAAAGGAAGAATTGTAGGTAATTTTGACATTTCTGGTTTGCTTTCTATAACCTCCTCTATACACCATCCTTGGAACCTTGACTCTTTCTCTTTCCCCTTCTCTTTTCCTTTCCTCCCTCCTCTTTTTTCTTTCTTCTTCCCTTCCCTGCTTGCTCCTTTGACTATACTTTTTCTCCTTTTAAAACAGCCAGTGTCTGCGGCAAATAACATGCTAGAAATGAGCTGACTGCTAATATGCATAGGAAGAGTTCTTACAACAGAGAAAGGATGTTATGAGACATCGCATACTAATCTTTTCATTTTGGTCTGTAAAGACCCGGGTTCGGCCACGTTAACTCATATGCTTTTAAGGAGATGCTGTTAGGTCGGAATAGGAGATTTGGGGGGTGAGAGGCAGAGATTTGCAGCTCAAGTGTCCAGGAACACAGGTCGACTCTGCACTTGCGGCCTGTCTTTAACAGCCATAGGCAATGCGTCCTTTGTGGTACCATTTCGAGGGGCAGGCTTGGCAGAGGTTTTTAATGCTACTCTTTCCAAACCAACTGTCCTGCCAGGGAAGTTGTCTGAAAAAATCAGTGCAGGTTTAGGGATGGTTTTTTTGAATTTTCCTAAAATAACCAATACTGAGTTGCCAGTTTTGATAGCCCTTTTTATATATCTTGCAGCAGCTGGATCAAAATCTAATGAAGATGTTTGCATCTGACAATGGCAGGCCTGCACGTTTCTATCCTATTTCTTGAGTGCGCAAATGCATTTCATTTGGAAACATGAAAGGCGTATTTAGTGACAACTGATGGTTCTTTGTTTTTTAATTCCCAGTAATGTCTTCAGTTAGTGCTTTTGTTAACATTTTTGCATTATACAGTAGGTGACACAGGAAGATAATCAGTGTTCTGAAAGCAATGAAAGAGTTTATATCCAACTTGTTCTGCCTAGTAAATGGATCCATTTGGCATAGAAACACATTAACATCTTTACAGTGGAATGATTGTGGAAACAGGTTATTCATGGGGCCTGTGCATCTTCCTTCTGCTGCCATAAGACGTATTTTCTAGATTGGAGAAAAGGCATGAGCCATTTTTCTCCCCTTGGAACTGTAAACAAAAGTAAAACTATTAATAGATGCTGTAGCTAATCCTAAGAAGCTGCAACCGAGAGATTAAATAACGTTGTGAAGAGAGAAAACTGGAATGAAAGTGGGGGGGGAGCGAGTTCCCCGATCACTGAGGTACATTAGACAAGGACAAACTGAAGGACTCTAGCTGGTCAGAGGATTGACAGTTAGTATAAGAGGGGATTCCTGGTTTCAGCAAAGTAAGTATCAGTTCATCTATTTCCTGAAAACTATTCTAAGGGGAAGATTTATGTTTTATTTTTTAAGTAGTAGTCAAGATGATTTTAAATGGAGTTTGGATGCCATGGTGATGCAGCTGAGCCTAAAGAGGCCGCAAGGAACTTGTGAGCAAAAAATTGTGTTTTGTGATTAAAGACACAAAACCCGGAGAACTGGGAAGCCTTTGGGTACATTCACAATTTGAGACTGGGGCCCCATTTTAATTGCCACAGAGAATGTATTATAACAAGGGGGATTGGAATGTCATTAAATCTTGTACCTGATATATTAGAAATGGTTAAATGTCCGCGTGTTTTCTTCCTACTAATATTCTTGGACTTCTGTTCTGCCTCCCTTCAAAGAATACATGTTGAGTGAGAGGCATCATGAGTCAGCAGCTCTGCTAAGGATCCCTACATCCCTTCAGATCTTTACACAAACTGTGAAGTTGGCATTACTGAGACAATTTATTACTATTCAAAGTGTGGTCCATGGACAGCATCATCATCATCATGACTTGGAAACTAGCAATGCAAATCCTGTGGCTCCACACCACACCTAATAAAACAGAATCTCCAAGCTCAGGCCCCAGGGATGTGTTTTAACAGGCTCTACAGATAGAGTTTGAGAAGCAACATTTTACAGTTGAGGAATCTGAAGGTCAGGGTGTTTGGGTGATTTAAATAGTAAGACCACACACTGTCAGAAAAGCAGGGTTGAATTTTGGCTTATGTCTCAAGTGGGATCTTTCACAGGATCACTGAACTATCTGGTCACGTCACACTTGGTCTCTGAAGGTGGTTTTTCATTACGGAGTGGTGACTGAGAATGTTTGGAATCTATGACTAATTTGAGCTGTTTGTTCTCTGCCAGAATGTAAATTCTCTTGTCTCTGTCGGTGTGCCTCACTTTTGATAGAGGCCAGACTGGCCCTGCTCCTGTTGCGTAAAGAGACTAGTAAAACTCAAATAGTGATTCGCTGTTTGGCGAAAGGGGTAAAGGATGAGATTATATGACCCCCATCTATTTCACCTATTGAAACATCATGGAGAGGACTGTTGATCGTCTCTCAGCATTTTTATACCTATTAAGCTCTGGGGGAAAGAATAGATCGTGGCATGTTACAGAAGTGAAGCAAATTTATTTGAGATTGCAGATCATTAAAAATCAGCAGTCAGGGCTTCCCTGGTGGCGCAGTGGTTGAGAGTCCGCCTGCCGATGCAGGGGACACGGGTTCGTGCCCCGGTCCGGGAAGATCCCACATGCCGCGGAGCGGCTGGGCCCGTGAGCCATGGCCGCTGAGCCTGCGCATCCGGAGCCTGTGCTCCACAACGGGAGAGGCCACGACAGTGAGAGGCCCGCATACCGCAAAAAAAAAAAAAAAAAATCAGCAGTGAATTGACCTAGATCTACGAGTTCATTGGGTGCATGAGAATATAGACCAGCACATGGGAAGGAGGCTTATTGATGTCTGGCCCTATTGACTGTCATTCTCCATGCTTGAATAAGCATTAACTCAGACCTTTGATATTCAGGCTGCACTGAGCCTTCATAAAGAGCCAGATTCCCATTAGGATGTGACTTACTTTACTGGCCTAATTTTGCTTTCATTTCACCCATTTTTTTGCCCTCTTTCTTGATAGCATTTGGAAGTCATGACCCAGAGCTTGAAATATGTTATTCACTCAATAAAGGCAGGCTTTCAAAACAAAATTAATGCTGTTGTTTGGCAGCTGGTATCATGACTAAGGGGTTTCAAGGAGGGAAGAACCTCTTGCATCTTATAGACTGAGGTTCAACCCTGAGTCTGCCACTTGCTAGTTTGTATGTCCTTGGACTTGTCACGTTTAATCCCTCGGGATCATCCTCTCCTCCTGTAGAATAGGGAGTATTTTATATCTCATAGAGTGATTGCATTGATTAAACATGGGGGAACCATAGATTCAGTTTGCCCAAGACCATCCAGGACTATACCTGTTGTCTTGATGTAATTATGCATAGCATTCCCTTTCACTCTGAAAGTGTCCTGATTTAGATGATAAATTATACAGTCATGCTAATAAGATACTGTATATAATGTGTCACATCCCATTGATATTTAGTAAATGAGAGCTATTATTTGAAATATTGCCTCTGGGAGTCCGTTGTACCTTCCTACTAAGCCAGACTTAGTTTTCCTCCCTGGAAATTGAATGTTAGAACACTCAGGCCTGTGCCTATCTGTGCTAGAGGGTTTGAGGAGGCCGTGCTTCCCTTTCCCCCTCCTTCAGCAAGAGCCTAGGGCAAAACTCACTGGTCACTTCTGCAGAATCAAGTGTTGTTGTCGCCTGTGGATAATTGGGCCATTGCTATAGTGTTCTGGAGCTTTCAGATGACAACTCATGATTCAGCATGGAAGTATATTGCATTTATGAGTACCTACTCAATGTCAGGTACTCTAAAGCTCTGAACTTAAGATGGGCATTATTAGTTCCATTTTACACATAAGGAGCCCAGACTCTGAGATGTTAAGAAATGTTTTTAAGGTCATACCTTTGCTAAGAGGAGAAGCTAGAAGTTAAGCTCTTGTTTTTCTGTCTCCTGAGCTCTTTCCACAGCTCAAATGCCATTCATGAGGAATAATTCTAACACCACATGAAACGATGAGTAATACCAATCAGTTTAATATTATCCGTGGCTTCCTATCTTTGACAGGTGGAGTAGACACTCCCTGTCTCAAGGAAGGAGGATATTTCTAAAACCAACCTGTCACAGTTTCTTTGATCTTAATGTTTTTCCCCCATATGCCCAACATAGATACAGCTTTTCAAAGATCATTGGGCGTCCTGGGTATAAATTGCTGCTATCCTGCTGTCTCTGCCAAACATCCCCAAATGATGGTTATTCAGAAGCAGAAGGTTTCATTTGGGCTTGATGTGGGAGACACTAATGGACAAAAGGAAAGGAAGAGGAGAAAGAGAAAGAAAGGCAGGATGACGGTCAGATCAGACACATCTCCGCATAAACAGATGGAGACTTTTTGGAGAAATCCATTCCTTCCCACTTCTCTAACCATTTTAGGCTAATTCTGACCTGCGTTAGGTAGATAAAGATAAATGTGAATTTTAAATTATATTTAATCTTCATTAAAGTAATTATCTCTCTTAATGAAGAATTTGCTGGGTTGTGGTTGTGCAATGGAGTATAAAATCCTAAGCGAATAAAATCCATTTCATTTTCAGGCTAGCTTTTCTGTCCATTAATAAACAAGGCACAGAAAATATATTTGCGCAGAGTCCTGCAGCCTGCTCATAGCTCACACAAAGCCAATACCACTTACAAAAGCAAGAAATTTGGCTCTCCATTTCTTAGCCTTCATTTTTCATCCCAAAGGAGAGTTTTTGCCCTGAGGAAGTTCCATGCGTTTCCATGTTGGGGCTGTTTACTGAGCCCAGCAGTGAGACAACTGTGGGTGATATCTCATACCCGAACGATTGCTCTAATGCAATAGTGTTCGTATGGTACAGTTTACTTCATCAAAGTGCTCTGGTTTATTAATCACATAAGTATAAATTAGACTCTGGCATGCTTATGTTTCCTAATGTATGAAAATTGCTTATTTATTTCCATGCTGTTACAATGGAAAGAAACAGACTGGTTCTAAATAGCAGTGTACTGTACTGTGAAGCAATTAAGTGAGTTACGCATGGCCTTCAGGAAGAGGATAATGGGGAAGTGGTACCAGCTAGTCCCTCATGGCTGCTGGTCAAAGGAAGAAATGGACGTGTCACAGAAGAGCAGAGACTTGTCCATATTTCATTGCAAGCATGTGAGCCTATTACTGTAGTTGAATCTCAAGATTTAGCTCTCATAAACTTGCTGATTGCCTTAGCTGCAACTTGGAAAAAAATACAACAGAGATGAAAAGTGCATAATGGGTAAGAATTAATGATGTTAATGACAAACTTCACCTTTATCTTTACTCCTCTTTCTTTTAGGCACCACTCTTCCTCCTAAAACTTGGCAAAAACAGAAGCAAACCACCCTTCAAAACATAGTATCCACATATTACCACCCCTGCTGGTGGAGGCAGCCATAGTTCAGTGTAAGAAGCTGCTCTACACTTCCTTCCATGGAGTATGAATTTCCATATATTGGGTTACTGACTTATTTGTTACTTATTATTAATTAAATTACATAGTATTTATTATATGCCAGGTTCTGTTTGAAGTACTTGTTTACTTAATCTTCATAACAACCCTATGAAATAGTTGCCCTTACCGTTCTTATTTTACATACGTGGAAACTAGGGCACAGAGAGATTAAACAACTTGCCTAAGGTTACATAGCTGGTAAGTGGCTGAGCTGGGATTTGAACCCTGCCAGCCTGGCTCCAGAGTCCATGCTCTTTACTGCCACGCCTTCTTGATTCTATCATTTTTGTGTGATCAGCGTCACATCCCTGAACCCCTCAGAATTTTGGTCCTTTCTTCTGCGAAATGAGGGAGGTAAGATTCACTGAGGGCTTCCACAGGTCCATGTTCGGCTCTTTATCGATGTCATCTTATTTGACCTTTAACCCTTACATTTTACATGTGAGAAAACTGGCTCAGATATTTTGTAGCTTCAAGGTCACATAGAGTGTAAAGGATGGAGCAAAGTTTCAGGCTCAGGTTTGCCTATTTTAAACTTTGCATTTCTTCTCTCATATTGTGCAGTTAGGGCTCTGAGGGGTCATGCGAGACAATATATGTGGAGGCAACTAACACTTACTGGCACATTAAACACCCAATAAAAGTTGACCTTGCAAGTTCTTGGCAAATGTATAGAAAGGTTTGTTACTATTGTCAGTATCTTGGTCTGATGGTAGCAGAGCAAAGCGTTCTTAATGGGAGGATATGCCCTATAGGAGGCTGATGTATTAATAGCCAGTAGTGATGCTTACTGCACTTATCACTATGAGACTTTAGTTCAGAAGGTTCTGAAATGGAAAAACTGATCCAGATTGCTTAATCACAAAATTATAGACCACATTCCTCTTGAATTCTCTACTAAAGGCATAGCTTCTGTGGCTATCGAGGAGCTGGATAGGCAAATTGCTTTTTGAAATCTTTTTTGGATTGAGAAAATAACACAGAAGATACAAGGACACTGCATCAAATGCCATGTACTCACTACCCAAGTTGAGCATATTGTTAGTAATACTGGTTTCAGATCATTAAAAATAATATGTAACCGCAGACAGATTAAATTCCCCTATATTCCCATTATAAATCATTATTACCTTTCCTCTTTCCTTCCTTGTTTCCTTCTGTTCAACCACCATCATAAATTTTGTGAATATACAATCTATATCATTTACTTTTAAAAAAATTTATTGACGTATATTTTATTTACAGTGTTGTATTAATTTCTGCTGTAGAGCAAAGTGATTCATCCATGAAACAGAAACAGACTCACAGACATAGAGAACGGACTTGTGGTTGCCAAGGCGGGTAGGGTGGGGAGAGAGGGATTGGGAGTTTGGGATTAGCGTATTATTTACTTTTTAACTAATATGTATGTAACCACAAATAGCAGATGTCAATACACATATCTCTAGTTATTCTGCTGATTTCTGGATAGCATTTCATTCTTTGAATATGACAAAATTTATCAATCTCCCTTTTTTTGGACAGTTGAATTATTAACAATTTTGGTCATACATAATTGAATACTGATTTTTAGTTTTCATGATTAGGATTGTGTCAGTATGGCTCGCAGCTTCATCATTAGGTTCCCATTTCTTTTTCTCTTGATAATGTCGTTCCTGGATTCTTTGGTCCTCTTGCTTTGACCTGTACAGGACCTGGTATTTTGCCATCCTCCCAGATTTCTCTTCACTACCATCCTGGGAATCTCTTTCCTTTCTCTCTGGTTGGCCTGTTTCTGCGTCCCACATCTTGCTCTTCCTGTGAAAGATTGCCTGTTGTGCACGTAGCATCACCGTCATCCTTTTTTTTTTTTTTTTTTTTTTTAATATTCTCTGCATTGCATGGAAGGAGTTTGAAACTCCTTTTTCCATAATTCTTTTTCTCATAGAATTTTGAGTTAGAGCCTCCCAAAGACAAGTACTTGCACGAGATTTTTGGAAGGCAGAGGAAAAGACGTTATTCTCTAGTGGCAGTTACATGCAGACCTAGACGAACTGCAAGCTCTTGAGAATAGCCCTGGCGGGGGGAGGGGGGCTGCAGGCAACTGGGAAGGAATTCAGCTCTTTCTCTGAAACCCACTTCGCTAGCATCACCATTGGCTGTGTAATCTTCAAATTCCCTTTATGAAAGCCCTTTCTACTTGGAATATTTACACTGATTTTTGATTGACTATTGTATTGTGTTTGAGCACACCCTCCAGTAGCTAACCTTAGACCGGATTGATAGCTTGCCGGGTACAAAAGTCAAGATCAGAAACATTTTTACCTTGGAAAATGTGTAAGGTATCTATATACTGTCTTTAAGCTTTCATTTTGTTTATTATTGGTTGGTTGTTGTTAAAAAGTCTAAGAAATCTGATATTCTGATTCTTGATTCATTTTTTCTTTTTTATGATTCTTGATCCTTTACATGTGAAATCCAGCCTCTGCCTGCTATCCCTCACGCCTCTGTCCCAGAAGCTTATAAAATTTCTCATAGTGTCCAGTTTCAATAATATGAAGATTGTGTGTTTTCATATGGTCATTATTCTGGACAATCAATGGTGCTATTCTATTTGGAAACTCTTTCTCTCTAGTTCTGGGAAACTTTCCATTTTCATTTTTGGTAACTTGCTTCCTTCCCTTTTCTTTGCTTTCTCTTTCTGTCACCTCTATTAGTCATAGGTTTATGATCCTGGCTCTGTACTTATATTTATTTTTCTCCTATTTTTAAAAAAGAATCTCTTTTTCTTTGAATTTTGGAGAGTTATTTTAATTTAAAATGTTTATACTGATTTTTAAAATTTGGTAATTGGGGATATTCAACACTACTGATATTTCTGTATTGATGTTAAATTTGGAAATTTATAGAACTATTTTCTATTTTTTTCCTATAAATTTTCTTGGAATTTTTAATGGATATGTATTTTTCCATATACAAATAATGACAGTGTTTTTCCATTTTCCCTCTCAATCTTTATGTCTTTTTTTTTTTTTTGCGGGGGCCTTTTTTATTGTTTGGAAACTCTTATACAATGTTGATACTGCTGGGGAAAACAGGTATCCTTGCCTTAACTTACTGTTCATGGGAGAAGTTGTACATTTTATTGTGTAACATGAGGTTACTTTTTGCTCTCTTTGACTGCGACCCTTTGTAAATTTAAGAACAGTTCATTCCAAGACTAATTTACTAAGAAATTTACTTATGTATTTTTTTTCATCTTTATTGGAGTATAATTGCTTTACAATGGTGTGTTAGTTTCTGCTTTATAACAAAGTGAATCAGTTATACATATACATATGTTCCCATATCTCTTCCCTCTTGCGTCTCCCTCCCTCCCACCCTCCCTATCGCACCCCTCTAGGTGGTCACAAAGCACCTAGCTGATCTCCCTGTGCTATGCGGCTGCTTCCCACTAGCTATCTATTTTACGTTTGGTAGTGTATATATGTCCATGCCACTCTCTCGCTTTGTCACAGCTTACCCTTCCCCCTTCCCATATCCTCAAGTCCATTCTCTAGTAGGTCTGTGTCTTCATTCCCGTCTTACCCCTAGGTTCTTCATGACATTTTTTTTCCTTAACTTCTATATATATGTGTTAGCATACGGTATTTGTCTTTCTCTTTCTGACTTACTTCACTCTGTATGACAGACGCTAGGTCCATCCACCTCATTACAAATAGCTCAATTTCGTTTCTTTTTATGGCTGAGTAATATTCCATTGTATATAGGTGCCACATCTTCTTTATCCATTCATCCGATGATGGACACTTAGGTTGTTTCCATCTCCTGGCTATTGTAAATAGAGCTGCAATGAACATTTTGGTACATGACTCTTTTTGAATTATGGTGTTCTCAGGGTATATGCCCAGTAGTGGGATTGCTGGATCATATGGTAGTTCTATTTGTAGTTTTTTAAGGAACCTCCATACTGTTCTCCATAGTGGCTGTACCAATTCACATTCCCACCAGCAGTGCAAGAGTGTTCTCTTTTCTCCACACCCTCTCCAGCATTTATTGTTTCTAGATTTTTTGATGATGGCCATTCTGACTGGTGTGAGATGATATCTCATTGTAGTTTTGATTTGCATTTCTCTAATGATTAATGATGTTGAGCATTCTTTCATGTGTTTGTTGGCAGTCTGTATATCTTCCTTGGAGAAATGTCTATTTAGGTCTTCTGTCCATTTTTGGATTGGGTTGTTTGTTTTTATGTTATTGAGCTGCATGAGCTGCTTGTAAATTTTGGAGATCAATCCTTTGTCAGTTGCTTCATTTGCAAATATTTTCTCCCATTCTGAGGGTTGTCTATTGGTCTTGTTTATGGTTTCCTTTGCTGTGCAAAAGCTTTGAAGTTTCATAAGGTCCCATTTGTTTATTTTTGGTTTTATTTCCATTTCTCTAGGATGTGGGTCAAAAAGGATCTTGCTGTGATTTATGTCATAGAGTGTTCTGCCTATGTCTTCCTCTAAGAGTTTGATAGTTTCTGGCCTTACATTTAGTTTTTTTTTTTTTTTTTTTTGCAGTACACGGGCCTCTCACTGTTGTGGCCTCTCCTGTTGCGGAGCACAGGCTCCCGACACGCAGGCTCAGCGGCCACGGCTCACGGGTCCAGCCGCTCCGCGGCATGTGGGATCTTCCTGGACTGGGGCATGAACCCATGTCCGCTGCATCGGCAAGCGGACTCTCAACCACTGTGCCACCAGGGAAGCCATACATTTAGGTCTTTAATCGATTTTGAGCTTACTTTTGTGTATGGTGTTAGGGAGTGATCTAATCTCATACTTTTACATGTACCTGTCCAGTTTTCCCAGCACCACTTACTGAAGAAGCTGTCCTTTCTCCACTGTACATTCTTGCCTCCTTTATCAAAGATAAGGTGACCATATGTGTGTGGGTTTATCTCTGGGCTTTCTATCCTGTTCCATTGATCTATATTTCTGTTTTTGTGCCAGTCCCATACTGTCTTGATTACTGTAGCTATGTAGTATAGTCTGAAGTCAGGGAGCCTGATTCCTCCAGCTCTGTTTTTCGTTCTCAAGATTGCTTTGGCTATTCGGGGTCTTTTGTGTTTCCATACAAATTGTGAAATTTTTTGTTCTAGTTCTGTGAAAAATGCCAGTGGTAGTTTGATAGGGATTGCACTGAACCTGTAGATTGCTTTGGGTAGTAGAGTCATTTTCACAATGATTCTTCCAATCCAAGAACCTGGTATATCTCTCCATCTATTTGTATCATCTTTAGTTTCTTTCATCAGTGTTTTATAATTTTCTGCATACAGGTCTTTTGTCTCCTTAGGTAGGTTTATTCCTAGATATTTTATTCTTTTTGTTGCAATGGTAAATGGGAGTGTTTTCTTGATTTCTCTTTCAGATTTTTCATCATTAGTGTATAGGAATGCCAGAGATTTCTGTGCATTAATTTTGTATCCTGCTGCTTTACCAAATTCATTGATTAGCTCTAGTAGTTTTCCGGTAGCATATTTAGGATTCTCTATGTATAGTATCATGTCATCTGCAAACAGTGACAGCTTTACTTCTTCTTTTCCAATTTGGATTCCTTTTATTTCCTTTTCTTCTCTGATTGCTGTGGCTAAAACTTCTAAAACTATGTTGAATAAGAGTGGTGAGAGTGGGCAACCTTGTCTTGTTCCTGATCTTAGTGGAAATGCTTCAGTTTTTCACCATTGAGGACGATGTTGGCTGTGGGTTTGTCATATATGGCCTTTATTATGTTGAGGAAAGTTCCCTCTGTGCCTACTTTCTGGAGAGTTTTTATCATAAATAGGTGTTGAATTTTTTCAAAAGCTTTCTCTGCATCTATTGAGATGACCATATGGTTTTTCTCCTTCAGTCTGTTAATATGGTGTATCACATTGATTGATTTGCATATATTGAAGAATCCTTGAGTTCCTGGAATAAACCCCACTTGATCATGGTGTATGATCCTTTTAATGTGCTGTTGGATTCTGTTTGCTAGTATTTTGTTGAGGATTTTTGCATCTGTGTTCATCAGTGATATTGACCTGTAGTTTTCTTTCTTTGTGACATCCTTATCTGGTTTTGGTATCAGGGTGATGGTGGCCTCCTAGAATGAGTTTGGGAGTGTTCCTCCCTCAGCTATATTTTGGAAGAGTTTGAGAAGGACAGATGCTATCTCTCCTCTAAATGTTTGATAGAATTCACCTGTGAAGCCATCTGGTCCTGGGCTTTTGTTTGTTGGAAGATTTTTAATCAGTTTCAATTTCAGTGCTTGTGATTGGTCTGTTCATATTTTCTATTTCTTCCTGGTTCATTCTCGGAAGTTTGTGCATTTCTAAGAATTTGTCCACTTCTTCCAGGTCGTCCACTTTATTGGCATAGAGTTGCTTGTAGGAATCTCTCATGATCTTTTGTATTTCTGCAGTGTCAGTTGTAACTTCTCCTTTTTCATTTCTAATTCTATTGATTTGAGTCTTCTCCCTTTTTTTCTTGATGAGTCTGGCTAATGGTTTATCTATTTTGTTTATCTTCTCAAAGAAGTACCTTTTAGTTTTATTGATCTTTGCTATCATTTCCTTCATTTCTTTTTCATTTATTTCTGATCTGATCTTTATGATTTCTTTTCTTCTGCTATCTTTGGGGTTTTTTGTTCTTCTTTCTCTAATTGCTTTAGGTGCAAGGTTAGCTTGTTTATTCGAGATGTTTCCTGTTTCTTAAGGTAGGATTGTATTGCTATAAACTTCCCCCTTAGAACTGCTTTTGCTGCATCCCATAGGTTTTGAATCATCGTGTCTCCATTGTCATTTGTTCCTAGGTATTTTTTGATTTCTTCTTTGATTTCTTCAGTGATCACTTGGTTATTAAGTAGTGTATTGTTTAGCCTCCATGTGTTTGTATTTTTTACAGATCTTTTCCTGTAATTGATATCTAGTCTCATAGCATTGTGGTCGGAAAAGATACTTGATACAATTTCAGTTCTCTTAAATTTACCAAGGCTTCATTTGTGACCCAAGATATGATCTGTCCTGGAGAATGTTCCATGAGCACCTGAGAAAAATGTGTATTCTGTTGTTTTTGGATGGAATGTCCCATAAATATCAATTAAGTCCATCTTGTTTAATGTATCAGTTAAAGCTTGTGTTTCCTTATTTATTTTCATTCTGAATGATGTGTCCATTGGTGAAAGTGGGGTGTTAAAGTCCCCTACTATGAATGTGTTACTGTAAAGTTCCCCTTTTATGGCTGTTAGTATGTGCCTTATGTATTGAGGTGCTCCTATGTTGGGTGCATAAATATTTACAATTGTTATATCTTCTTCTTGGATCAATCTCTTGATCATTATGTAGTTTCCTTCTTTGTCTCTTGTAATAGTCTTTATTTTAAAGTCTATTTTGTCTGATATGAGAATTGCTACTCCAGCTTTCCTTTGATTTCCATTTGCATGGAATATCTTTTTCCATCCCCTCACTTTCAGTCTGTATGTGTCTTGAGGTCTGAAGTGGGTCTCTTGTAGACAGCATATATATGGGTCTTGTTTTTGTATCCATTCAACCAGTCTGTGTCTTTTGATGGGAGCATTTAATCCATTTATATTTAAGGTAATTATCAATATGTATGTTTCTATTCCCATTTTCTTAATTGTTTTGGGTCTCTTATTATAGGTCTTTTCCTTCTCTTGTGTTTCTTGCCTAGAGAAGTTACTTTAGCATTTATTGTAAAGCTGGTTTGGTGGTGCTGAACTCTCTCAGCTTTTGCTTGTTTGTAAAGGTTTTAATTTCTCCATCAAATCTGAATGAGATCCTTGCTGGGTAGAGTAATCTTGGTCGTAGGTTTTTCTCCTTCATCACTCTCAGTATGTCCTGCCACTCCCTTCTGGCTTGCAGAGTTTCTGCTGAAAGATCAGCTGTTAACCTTATGGGGATTCCCTTGTGTGTTATTTTCCCCTTGCTGCTTTTAATATGTTTTCTTTGTATTTAATTTTTAACAGTTTGATTAATATGTGTCTTGGCGTGTTTCTTCTTGGATTTATCCTGTATGGGACTCTCTGTGCTTCCTGGACTTGATTAACTATTTCCTTTCCCATATTAGGGAAATTTTCAACTATAATCTCTTCAAATATTTTCTCAGTCCCTTTCTATTTCTCTTCTTCTTCTGGAACCTCTATAATTTGAATGTTGGTGCATTTAATGTTGTCCCAGAGGTCTCTGAGACTGTCCTCAGTTCTTTTCATTCTTTTTTCTTTATTCTGCTCTGCAGTTGTTATTTCCACTATTTTATCTTCCAGGTCACTTATCCGTTCTTCTGCCTCAGTTATTCTGCTATTGATCCCATCTGGAGTATTTTTAATGTCATTTATTGTGTTGTTTATCGTTGTTTGTTTCATCTTTAGTTCTTCTTGGTCCTTGTTAAATGTTTCCTGCATTTTCTCTATTCTATTTCCAAGATTTTTGGATCATCTTTACTATCATTATTCTGAATTCTTTTTCAGGTAGACTGCCTATTTCCTCTTCATTTGTTAGGTCTGGTGGGTTTTTTTCTTGCTCCTTCATCTGCTGTGTGTTTTTCTGTCTTCTCATTTTGCTTATCTTACTGTGTTTGGGGTCTCCTTTTTGCAAGCTGCAGGTTCGTAGTTCCTGTTGTTTTTGGTGTCTGTCCCCAGTGGCTAAAGTTGGTTCAGTGGGTTGTGTAGGCTTCCTGGTGGAGGGGACTAGTGCCTGTGTTCTGTTGGATGAGGCTGGATCTTGTCTTTCTGGTGGGCAGGTCCACGTCTGGTGGTGTGTTTTGGGGTGTCTGTGGACTTATTATGATTTTAGGCAGCCTCCCTGCTAATGGGTGGGGTTGTGTTCCTGTCTTGCTAGTTGTTTGGCATAGGGTGTCCACCACTGTAGCTTGCTGGTCGTTGAGTGAAGCTGGGTCTTGGTGTTGAGATGGAGATGTTTGGGAGAGTTTCACCATTTGACATTACGTGGAGCTGGGAGGTCTCTTGTGGACCAGTGTCCTGAAGTTGGCTCTCCCACCTCAGAGGCACAGCACTGACTTCTGGCTGTAGCACCAAGAGCCTTTCATCCACACGGCTTAGAATAAAAGGGAGAAAAAGTAGAACGAAAGAAAGAAAGAAAGAAAGAGAATAAAAGAAAATAAAATAAATTAAGGCAAAATAAAATAAAGTTATTAAAATTAAGAAATAATTATTAAGAAAAAAAGTTTTTTTTAAAGTAAGAGAAAAAAAAACAAAACGGATGGATAGAACCCTAGGACAAATGGTGAAAGCAAAGCTATACAGACAAAATCTCACACAGAAGTATACACACTCACAAAAAGAGGAAAAGGGGAAAAAATAATAAATCTTGCTCTCAAAGACCACGTCCTCAATTTCGGATGGTTTGTTGTCTATTCATGTATTCCACAGATGCAGGGTACATCAAGTTGATTGTGGATATTTAATCCGCTGCTTCTGAGGCTGCTGGGAGAGATTTCCCTTTTTTCTTCTTTTTTGCACAGCTCCCGGGGTTCAGCTTTGGATTTGGCCCCGCCTCTGCATGTAGGTCGCGGGACGGCATCTGTTCTTTGCTCAGACAGGACGGGGTTAAAGGAGCCGCTGATTCGGGGGCTCCAGCTCACTCAGGCCAGGCAGAGGGAGGCTTACGGAGGCGGGGCGAGCCTGCGGCGGCAGAGGCCAGCCTGACGTTGCACCAGCCTGAGGCACGCTGTGCGTTCTCCTAGGGAAGTTGTCCCTGGATCACGGGACCCTGGCAGTGGCGGGCTGCACAGGCTCCCGGGAGGGGAGGTGTGGAGAGTGACCTGTGCTTGCACACAGGCTTCTTGGTGGCGGCAGCAGCAGCCTTAGCGTCTCATGCCTGTCTCTAGGGTCCACGCTGTTAGTTGCGGCTGGCGCCCATCTCTGGAGCTCCTTTAAGCAGCGTTCGTAATCCCTTCTCGTGCACCAGGAAACAGAGAGGGAAGAAAAAGTCTCTTGCCTCTTTGGTAGGTCCAGACTTTTTCCCGGACTCCCTCCCGGCTAGCCGTGGCGCACTAATCCCCTGCAGGCTGTGTTCACTCCGCCAACCCCAGTCCTCTCCCGGCGCTCCCACCGAAGCCCGAACCTCATCTCCCAGCCCCGCCCGCCCCGGTGGGTGAGCAGACAAGCCTCTCGTGCTGGTGAGTACTGGTCAGCAGCGATCCTCTGTGTGGGAATCTCACCACTTTGCCCTCCGCACCCCTGTTGCTGCGGTGTCCTCCGTGGCCCCGAAGCTCCTCCCACTCCGCCACTCGCAGTCTCTGCCCGCGAAGGGCCTTCCTAGTGTGTGGAAGCTTTTTCTCCTTCACAGCTCCCTCCCACTGGTGCAGGTCCCGTCCCTATTCTTTTGTCTCTGTTTATTCTTTTTTCTTTTCCCCTACCCAGGTACGTGGGGGGTTTCTTGCCTTTTGGGAGGTCTGAGGTCTTCTGCCAGCGTTTAGTAGGTATCCTGTAGGAGTTGTTCTTCGTGTAGATGTATTTCTGATGTATCTGTGGGGAGGAAGGTGATCTCCGCGTCTTACTCTTCTGCCATCTTCCCCTACTCCTAGTTATGTATTTTTAAATAATACAAGAATTTGATGTCAGCAGTTTTTTTTCTGCACCTACTGTGATGACTATTTAGTTTTGCTTCTTTGTGCTATAATTCATGATGTATTTCTTATTTTTCTATTTTTGAATAAAGATGACCTATTTCTAAAAAACTATTTTGGACCTACTGTGTTAAGAGATATTACAGACTTTCACTTCATTCTTTCTTTGTGTTTTTTAAAAATCAGGTTTTAAGATATTTAAATAATCTATATTTTAATCATAAATTATCAACTTTTAAATTTATTTTTTGATCTAATGTCTTATAGTAGTATTAATATCTTTTAACTATAACTATGCTTCTAACATTTTAACTCCTAATATATATTTTTACATTTTTCTTTTATCTTTGATAAACCTTCCCAGAGGTTTGCACATTTTATAGGTCTTGGCAGCAAAAAAAAACAAAAAACAACAAAAAAATTTGTGTTTATTTTCTTGAATTTTTGCTTTTATCTTTATTATTTATTTTCTTCTAAATTTACTGAATTGTACATTTTACTTTTTTTTCCCTGGTAGTTGATTTGAATGCTAAATGGATTTATTGTCAATATTTTAAAAAAAAGAAATTTAGAGCTATGTATTTTCTTCAAGAATTTATTTGGCTGCATTGTAGAATCTTGAAATGTGGACTTCCTTTTTAAAATTAATTTCAAAATATTTGAAAAATTTTCTTGTACTTTCATATTTAACTCATGAATTAGAATACATTTTAATGATCTAAAAGTTCATTTTATCTTTTCTAAAAGTATCTTTTGTTGTTTTCTTATTAACTAGCATTTATAGTTAAAAACTATTAATGTATTTATTTTAGTTGAAATTTTTTTGTGTGATTTATTATATAATCTATTTTCAGAAGTAGACTCTAAATATATTTGTTAGATTAAGCTTAATAATTGATCTATTAGTTTCTGGTGTGTATTTTTAAATATCCCACTGTACTTGTGGAGGTAACGATTTCTTCTAGTAATTCATTCAGCTTATTCTTTATATATTTTAGAAAATATTGTTAGATGCTTACCAGTCTATAGTTGTTTTATTTATTTTGTGAATTTCTGTCTCCAGTTTTATGTCATATCCCTCTAGATTGCTACTACTGCATTTTGCTTTCAATTTTGTTTCACCTAACAGAAATATTGCTCTGCCAGTTCATTCATTCATTCATTGATTAGCAGTGTTAATGAGGCAAAATGTATAAAAAGTAAATTGCATATATTTAAAATATACAATTTGCAAAGATCTCTGAAATCCTTACCTCAGTCAAGAAAGTGGACATATATAATTTCCTAGAATTTCCTTGTGCCCCTCTGGAATCATCCCCTCCTGGATTTCCCTGCCTTCTACCCTGACAACTACTGATGTACTGTCAGTATAGGTTAGCTTTTATTTTTCAGAATTTTATATAAATGTTATTATACATTGTATAGTCTGGTTTGAATGGCTTCTTTCACAGAGTATAATTATTCTGAGATTCTTGTTGTTTGCATTCTTACTGTTGGCACCAATCTTGGTCTTGTTTTTCTGTTCAATCTGACAGTCTTTTTCTTACTTGAGGTGTTTAGACCATTTACATTTAAAAAAAAATTGTTATTGGAGTATAGTTGATTTACAGTGTTGTTTAGTTTCAGGTGTACAGCAATATGAATCAGTTATACATATACATATATACACTCTTTTTTAGATTCTTTTCCAATATAGGTCATTACAGAGTACTGAGCAGAGTTCCCTGTGCTATACAGTAGGTCCTTATTTATTATGTATTTTATATTACTATATAGCAGTGTGTATATGTCAATCCCAAATCTCCCAGTTTATCCCTCCCCTCTTTTCCCCCCTGGTAACCATAAGTTTGTTCTCTGCATCTGTACATCTGTAAACAGACTGTATTTCTGTTTTGTATGTAAGTTCATTTGTACCATTTTTTTTAGATTTCACATATAAGCGATATCATATGATATATGTTTTTCTCTGTCTGTGTTACTTCAATTGGTATGACAATCTGTAGGTCCATCCATGTTGCTGCAAATGGCATTATTTTGTTCTTTTTTTATGGCTGAGTAATATTGCATTGTATGTATGTACCACATCTTCTTTATCCATTCCTCTGTCATTGGACATTTAGGCAACCTAAATGTCCATCAATAGACCATTTACATTTAATGTCAATTTGTAAGTCTACCAACTGGCTATTTGTTTTCTCTTTGTCTCACCTATTTTTTGGTTCCCTTTTTCTCTTTCACTGCCTTCTTTGGATTAATTGAATATTATTTATAGTTTCATTTTACCTATCTTTTTGGCTCATTTGTTATAATTCTTAATTATTTAAGTATTTGCTTTTGGGTTCAAAATATACATACTAAACTTTTCAGTCTACCTTGAAGTGATATTATACTGCTTCATGTATAGTATCTAGATTTTATTTCCCTTATTACGTTTTAAAAATATCCATATTTATAGTAGGACTTCTACTGGTCTAATTTTCATCTCTCTCTATTCTTCATTAACATCTGCCTGTTTTTAGCTTACAAGTTTTATAATTTTTATAGATCATATTCTTTATTTGAAGACATTAAGCCTATTTTATGTCAAGGTTTTTCTGAGAGTTTTCCATTATTTCCATTTTATTGGGGCTAAATTTATCTCATTTATTGTTAAGTTTGTGGCTATCTTTCTACATGTTCTGAGTATTTTTTAAACTTTTTTCTTCCCTTATCTAGCAGGCAGATACTTGCATCCACCTAGTTTTCCAGTCCCTCAGTCTCATATTAATGGCTCAGGCTCCTATTGTGTTTCAATTTTAATCTTAAGGAAGATGCAGCCCCTGGACCAGAAAGCAACTTGGCTCTTTGTATTCTTTGTATCTGTTATTCTTTGTATCTGTTCATGTATGTGTGTGTGTGTGTTTTAACACAGTGGTTTGCAACCACATTTAGTTCTAAAAGCACTTGGGACTTTTAGTCAGCCTTCTTCTTCAGGAGGGAAGCTTGCTCTAGCCCTCAGTTCAATTAGTGATTCTATCTCTATTTCATATAAAGAGAAGTGTTGTGTTTTTCCCTGTTACTGTGCAGCAATGCAAGAATTAAATGTATAGTTACTTTTGTCTGCTTGCAGACCTGGAGCTCAGCAGGCTCGTGGCTCCATCCCTGCTGATCATTATGAGTTTCTATTCCATTTCTTGTTCACTGTACTATATATCTAATTTGGGGCCCTAAATATGTCTTTAATTTTCATGTTAAATATTTTATTTTTCATTTATATTTTGGAGCAGTACAAGGAGAAACTCACAGAGTCATAGTTATTTAGAGTTTCCTCTCCTTTTCTTTCCCAAGACATTGATGGTAAATAGTTTCATTCTTATTACAAAAATTAAAAAAATCTATAAAGTCACCAAAAAGTGAGTGGAACCCACTTTACTTTGTTCCTAGAGAACCTTATTTGTGATATGAATATGCTTAGTCCTTTCCTCAACTCCATATAAATTTGCCTTTTGGTGTAAGAATTTGAGAAGCAGAAAATCAATTATAGGTCTGGTATGACCTATACTGTAGGGTAGTTAGGGATGATTGGTAGTGGTTTTTTTTAATAGTTATATTTCAAATTTCAAATCAAATTGAACTGGAAAAATAAATTACAGAGACATGCCATTCTCTCTGAGCAAAATAAGCCTTTCCAATACAGTAGAAACAAAGCCACGTCTTCCTGGGGCATTCTGGGCCTCTCTCTAGGATTAGTACTTTACCTCTTATATTTCCCATTGCCAGTCTCTGCTTGCCTCTACCAGTAGGGGCTCTCACAATTATGGAAATTTTTAACTTAGAAGAAACAGTTTGTTGTTTGCTTCCATCCTACATAGTGCTGTGATGTGTCCCTTTTTACCCTCAGATAAGCTGGAGATGGAGGGAAAGAAACACCTCATTTTTGCTATTCTCTTTCCCAACTAACTCTCACATCCTCATTAAAGCTCCACAAACATGACAACACCTGCATCGGGCCACCTGCTTCTGTTTGTGTGACACAAATAAATCCTTCTCAGAGGTGACATTGGAACTACTACGATGCTTCTGAAGATACAAGGGATTCTTGATCTGATTTCCTTTAGAAAGGAGTTGCTTGCCTTGATAGAATTTAGGCCTTTATATGTATATTCCTAATAATTTAAGAAAAAAGCTTAGATGAAAGATGAAAAATAAAATCTTCATTTAAACACTGAACTATTTAGCAATGATTAATAAGTGATTTTCTAAGATGATCTGAATATTTAGCTGTTCACTTTTTTTTTTTTTTTTGCGGTACGCGGGCCTCTCACTGTTGTGGCCTCTCCCGTTGAGCACAGGCTCCGGACGCGCGGGCCCAGCGGCCATGGCTCATGGGCCCAGCCGCTCCACGCTATGTGAGATCTTCCCAGACCGGGGCACGAACCGGCGTCCCCTGCATCGGCAGGCGGACTCTCAACCACTGCGCCACCAGGGAAGCCCATAGCTGTTCACTTTTGAGGAGTTTCCAAGAGCCTGGATTCTCGAGTCAGGCTATCTGAGCTCAAGTGGCTCTGCCATTTATTAGCTGTGTGGCCTTGAGCAATTTACTTAACCCCTCTGTGCCTTGCTTTCCTCATCTGTAATATTTTAGACTGTAGCTATATTATATGATGTGGCATGTATTTAATGAATTAATATATGCAAAATACTTACAACAAAGCCTAGAGTATAGTTAACATCTAGTAAATGAAAAATTTTTAACTTTTTTTTATCGTCTATGATGTGTTAAGCTTTAGGCACTAGGGATACATTAGGAAGCATGATACAGAAGTTCTCTGCTGTCAGAGAGCTTCCATTTTAGTGGAAAAAAACAATAGTAAATAAGTGAAACAAGTAAACTTGTAATATGTGCCATGGAAGTAAAGAAAATAAGATTCATAATTCCTAATACTGGAATTGAAATTGCTAACTGAAGTTGAGCAAAATATAAACACTTCTCCTCAGATTATATCAGATTCTCAGAACTATTTGGCCTGAGGCCATATAAGAAGTATGGATGGTAGTAGCTCTAGAACTTGAGCCTAATTCTGTGTATACCACGCTCTTATGTTGGAGAATTGTGTGTTTATCTTTTGTCACCCTCTTCTATTACCATGGACCGTTCTCCCTGTAAGGATTTCCCCTTAGACCACTGATCCTGATTATTCTCAACGTAACAATTTTCATATAAGTGAGATCACTTGCTTCCAAATTCACCATTGCAGTGGGCTGCAGTCCACATCAGGGCTGCATCAATATTATTTTATCTGATATTTTTTTCTTATATTATGCTTGATTCCAATAGGTATATTTCATAACTGATGAGCTCATGTATAAAAGTAATAGAAATAGGATTACTTCAGGAATATAAATATAAGCATATAAAATTGTGTAACTAAAAAATGATGGTGTACTTTATTTTGCCTATTGTGCAGATGGTGGACTCATAAGACCCCAAATGATAATACTTCTGAACCTACAGTTTAGTTTCAGAAAAGGACACACAATAGCAACAGCATATTGTGTTAGAATAGCAGTAAGGATATTCATTGGAGCCAGGGACTGCTTCATAGCAAAGGGTTTGATGAAGCCAGAAGTTGGCTTCTATTCTCCTTCCTCTGCAGGGCCATATCAGATGTGCCTTCCTTCTCAGATCAGGAACAAATTATGTGTGCGTGGAAAGCCTGAGAACCAGAAAGCCCAAGATGGCGTCTCAAGTGTGGCTTATACTCCTGTTGGGTACGTAGGTACATTATTGCTATATGACCAGACCCAATGGCAGAGTCCTCTGGGTCTCACCGAAACTGCATGCAAACCATCAATCTTGCTCTAATTAATAAACAATGCTCATGGGCTGGTACAGATGGGCCCCAAACTTGTTCCAAAACCACACTATTAAAAACTGCGTTTCATGCCTTGACCAGATGTCAGTGCCATGCATGTGTTTCAGAAAAACAGATCAGACCAATTCCAGGCCTGCTGGAATTAACCCTCTTAGCACACCTATTTTAATGATGAGTTAAATCTAATCCCTTCAAGGTTTCTACAGTTGCCTCTATATTTAGTATAGAAAAAAATCACCACAGATTTCTGAGTAAGAGTATTGTATAGAATATAAATGTAGCTGTGCTCTGAGGAATATGGATAGTAGAAATACAGAGTGATGGATTTTAACTGTTTTCTATTAAAATTCTCAGAGTATTAAGAGATTTGGGAAGACTTAAAAAGAGAAAACACTGATCTCCAGACATCACTGAGGGTTCATTAGGACAAGTCACACCACAGAAATTTATTTTCTGATGTCTAAATAATACAGCAGTCTGCTGCATATTCATAATCATTTTAATTTGCAAAGCATTTGACAGAGAATGTTGTGATATTTTTGTGGATAATGTGGAGTAATATGGTATAGACAAATGGAACTTATGTCTGGTGGAAAAACTGTGCCCAATTTGTTTTTGTTAGTGAATTGGTACTAACGTGGGAGGAGATCTCTAAGAGGCATGCCACATAAGACCCAACGAGACACAAATATGGAAGAGATAGTTAATATGCTCCAAAGATGCAGAGATGGTAATAAGCTGTAAAGCTGGGCCAAAATGATTAAAACTGCATTTAATTGGCATCTATCTGTCATTTAACACTGGCTACTGTTAATCAGATACTTCCTAGATGCCAGACACTGTGCTAGCCTTTATAAGTGTTAACTCACTGTGTCTTTATAACCTGATAAGGTAGGTGTTCTTACTGCCTCTGGCATCTAGATGTGCTCACCAAGGCCCAGGGAGCTTAAATAACCTGCTTGAGGTTATACAGCCTGTAAGTGGTGAAGACAGGTTTCAAACTCAGGCAATTTGATTCTAAATCTCATAGGTCTCAGTTGGAATCAAGAAAAGGATTAGGAAAACCTGATTGATAATCTTAACAAAATATTTGAAGTATACAACATGCTTAATATAAACCCAGTGAAATATCCTCTACAGCTATTGAAAAACAGGCTGCATTAATTTTCCTCCCTCTTTTCCCCCATTCATTCACATTGCTTTAAGAGTAGGTAATAAATTCTGTTTTTTTGTTATCACTTTGCTGAAAAACTTTTGATAACTCTCCATTGCTCACTAAAATCCTTTTGCTCAACTTTCATTTTAGCCTCATCTCCCATTTTCCTCCCCACACTACACAGTAGTGCCTTTGGGCCAGGGGTCCCCAACCCCTGGCCCTGGATCAGTACCAATCCTCGGCCTGTTAGGAACTGGGCCACATAGAAGGAAGTGAGCTGCGGGAGAGGGAACAAAGCTTCATCTGCAGCTCCCCATTGCTCCCCATCGCTCTCAATACGGCCCGAATCACCCCCTCCCCCCTCCCCATCGGTGGAAAAATTGTCTTCCAAGAAACCAGTCCCTGGTGCCTAAAAGGTCGGAGACTGCTGCTTTAGGTTATTTCTGTTTGCTCAAAGTTGTCCTGGATCTTCCTGTTCCTTTGCAAATTAAACTATTGAAACCTTATCCTTCTTTAAAGTCCCAGGTCAAATTCTCTCTCCTCCAGGGGTAGCTGAGATGCTGACAGAACTATACAGGAGTAGAAATCATTGTCATGATAATGATGTATAAATTATTTATGTGCCAAAGGATACCACACTAGGAAGTATTTGATAAATAGCAGCTAGTGGGTTTTTTAGTTCAACCAGCCGCTGAGTCTTAGTCCTGCTTACTCTTGAGAGAAACTGGACTCACATATGCTGGCCTTTTATACAAAAATGGATAAAGCCCAAACACAGTCTATCTAAGGCTGTCACAAAAAAGTCACCATGAACAGCTATTTGTGCTGTCACGATGCTTTCCCGGAGTACTATAGCCATGTAATGGGCCCCAGCTATGTAGTCCTACGTGATGTCCTCAGGGTTTTAGAAGTGGAATATACTGAGTGTCTCAGAAGCCTATCAGAGTTGTCAATAACCTGTACCTGGAAATTTTCCACATGAATTTTCCCCTAAGAAGTTTCTTAATCTTGCCCCAAATGCCCCAGCTCTATGAATTATTTTTGCCATCTGTTTCTTATATGATTCAAAACACATAGTTATCTATAGAATAACACTGGACACTTAAAAAAAAACTTGTAGAAAACATTCTATCTCAATTCCAAGGATAGATGTGATTCTTTTTTTTACTGCAACACCCGTCAGGAATTGTCTTAGATTTAACTAGACATTCATGTTTATTTTATTTTTTAATTGAAGTATAGTTGACATACAATATTGCATTAGTTTCAGGTGTACAACACAGTCTTTCAACATTCATATACATTATGAATATTATAATCAACATGATAAGTTTAGAAACCATCTGTCATCATACAAAGTTATTGCGGTATTGTTGATTATACTTCCTATGCTGTATATTATATACCTGTGACTTATTTATTTTATAATTAGAGTTTGTACCTCTTAATTCCCTTTGCCCAGCTCCCCACCTTTTACTCCTCTGGCGACCACTGGTTTGTTCTCTATATCTGTGAGTCAGTTTCTGTTTTGTTATATTCATTTGTTTTAATTTTTAGATCCCACATATACGTGAAATCATATGGTGTTTGTCTTTTTCTGATTTATTTGACTTAGCATAATACCTCCGGGTCCATCCATGTTGTCATAAATGGCAAGATTTCGTTCTTTTTAATGGCTGAGTAATATTCCATTGCATATATATACCACATCTTCTTTATTCATTCATTTATCAATGGACACTTAGGTTGCGTCCATATCTTGACTATTATAAATAATGCTGTGATGAGCATAGGGTTGCAGATATCTTTTTAAATTAGTGTTTTTGTTTTCTTTGGATAAATACCCAGCAGTGACGTTGCTGGGTTGTATGGTGGTTCAATTTTCATTTTTTGAGGAGTCTTCATACTGGTTTTCATGGTGGCCACACCAAGAGTTCACAAGCGCTCCCTTGTTTCCACATCCTCACCAATACTTGTTATTTCCTGTCTTTTTGATAATAGCCATTCTGAGAGTGTGAGGTAATAGCTCATGGTGGTTTTAATTTGCATTTCCCTGGTTATCAGTGGTGTTGAGCACCTTTTCATGTGTCCGTTTTCCATACGTATGTCTCCCTTGGAAAAATGTCCATTTGAGTCCTCTGCCCATTGTTTAATTGGGTTGTTTGTTTTTTGATGTTGAGTTGTGTGAATTCTTCGTATGTTTTCAATAGTAACACGTTAATGGATATATGATTTGCAAATATCTTCTCCCATTCAGTAGGTTGCCTTTTTGTTTTGTTGCTTGTTTCCTTCACTGCAAAATTGATGTTGTCTCATTTGCTTATTTTTGCTTTTGTTGCCTTTGCTTGAGGAGACAGAACCAAAAAGTATTGCTAAGACTGATGTCAAAGAGTGTAGTGCCTAAATTTTCTTCCAGGAGTTCTACAGTCTCAGGTCTTACATTTAATTCTTTAATCCATTTTGAGTTTATTTTTGTATATGATGTAAGAAGGAAGTTCCGTTTCGTTCTTTGGCATGTAGCTGTCCAGTTTTCCCAATACCATTTGTTGAAGAGACTGTCATTTCCCAACTGTATGTTCTTGGCTCCTTCACTGTAAATTAATTGATCATATAAGCATGGGTTTATTTCTGGACTCTATTCTGTTCAGTTAATCTGTGTGTCTGTTTTGTGCCAAAATCATACTGTTTTGATCACTATAAATTTGTCATGTAGTCTGAAATCAAGGAGCAAGATACCTCTAGCTTTGTTCATCTTTTTTAAGATTGCTTTGGCCTTTTGGGGTCTTTTGTGGTTCTATACAAATTTTAAGATCATTTGTTCCAGTTCTATGAAAAATGCCATTGGTATTTTGATAGGAATTGCAGTGAATCTGTATGCTTTTTCTTTTGGTAGTATGGACATTTGAACAATATTAAATCTTCCAATTCATGAGCAAGGTATATCTTTCCATTTATTCATGCTCTCTTTGATTTCTTTCAGCATTATCTTATATTTTTCTGAGTACAGACCTTTCACCTCTTTGGTTAAATTTATTCCTAGGTATTTTATTCTTTTCGATGAAATTGCAAATGGGACTATTTTCTCAACTTCTTTTTCTGATAATTTGTTATTAGTGTATAGAAATGCAGTAGATTTCTATATATTGATTTTATATCCTGCAACTTTACTGAATACATTTGTTAGTTATTGTTTAAACTTTTGTTTTTTGGTGGAATCTTCAGGGTATTCTACATATAGTATCATGTCTTCTGCAAATAGTGATAGTTTTACTTCTCTTTTTCCAATCTAGATGCCTTTTATCTCTTTTTCTTGTCTGATTGGTGTGGCTAGGACTTCGAACACTAAGTTGAATAAAAGTGACAATATTGGGCATGCTTGTCTTGTTCCTCATCTTAGAGGAAACACTTCCAGCTTTTCACCATTGAGTATGATGTTACCTGTAGATTTTTCATATATGCCCTTTATTATGTTGAGGTATGTTCCCTCTATACCCATTTTGTAGAAAGTTTTTTTATCATAAATGGATATTGAATTGGTTGTATGCTTTTCCTGCATCTCGAGATAATCATATAATTTTTGTCCTCTGTTTTGTTAATGTCATGTATCATGTTGATTGAATTGTGGATATTGAACCATCCTTGCATCCCTGGAATAAATCCAACTTGATCATTGTGTAATATCCTTTTAATGTATTGTTGAATTCAGTTTACAAATATTTTGTTGAGGATTTTTGTGTCAGTGTTTATAAGGGTTATTGGCTTGTAATTTTCTTTTCTTTTCTTTTTTTTTGTAGTCTTTATCTGGTGATGCTGACCTTATAGATTGAGTTTGGAAGCATTTCTTCCTCTTCAATTTTTGTAATAGTTTGAGAAGGATACGTATTAACTCTTCTTTAAATGTTTGGTAGAGTTCACCTGTGAAGCCATCTGATCCTGTACTTTTGTTTGTTTGGAGTTTTTTTATTATTAATTCAATTTTATTGCTAAGCATCAGTATGTTCAGATTTTCTATTTCTTCCTGATTCTGTCTTGGAATATTGTATGTTTCTAGATATTTATTCATTTCTTCTAGGTTCTCAAATATGTTGGCATCTAACTGTTCATGGTAATTTCTTACGATCCTTTGTATTCTGTGGTATTGGTTGTAACTTATCTTTCATTTCTGATTTTACTTATTTAAGCTGTCTCTTTTTTTCTCAGTGAGTCTGGATATCAATTTTGTTTATTGTTTCAAAGAACCAGCTCTTATTTTCATTTACCTTTTCTATTGTTCTTTTAGTTTCTATTTTATTTATTTATACTGTGATCTTTATTAATTCCTTCATTCTGTTAACTTTGGGCTTTGTTTATTCTTTCTCTGGTTCCTTTAGATGTAAGGTTGCGTTTTTTGAGATTTTTGTTGTTTCCTAAGGTAGGACTGTATTGTTACAAACTTCTTTCTTAAAACTGCTTTTGCTGCATCCCATAGATTTTGGAGCTTGTGTTTCCATTTTCATTTGTCTCAAGGTATTTTTTTTATTTCCTCTTTGATTTCTTTGTTGACCCATTGGTTGTTTAGTCACCTGTTGTTAACCTCCACTTGTCTGTATTTTTTTTCTTCATGTAATTGATTTCTAGTTTTATGCCACTCTGGTGAGAAACGATGCTTGGTATGATTTCAGTCTTCTTAAACTTATTGAGACTTATTTTGTGGCCTAGTATGTGATCTGTACTGGAGAATGTTCCATGTGTACTTGAAAGGAATGTGTATTCTGCTGTTTAGGGGTAGAATGTTTTATGTATATTTGTTTATCTTATCTAATATGTTGTTTAAGGTCAATAGTTCCTTATTGATTTTCTGTCTAGATGATCTATCCATTGATGTAGGTGGGGTATTGAAGTCCCCTACTGTTATTGTATTTCTGTCACTATCTCCCTTTATGTTTGTTAATATTTTCTTTATGTATTTATGTGCTCCTATGTTGGGTGCATAGATAATTACAAGTGTTATATGCTCTTGATAGATTTATTCCTTTATTGTTAAGTAATGCTTTTCTTTGTCTCTTGTAACAGCCTTCAAGGTCTATTTTGTCTGATATAAGTATTGCTATCCCCGATTTCTTTTCCTTTTCATTTGCGTGGAATATATTTTCCCATCCCTTCCTTTTCAGTCCGTGTGTGTCTTTAGATCTGAAGTGAGCCTCTTGTAGGCAACATATATATTCGTCTTGTTTTTGTATCCATTCAGCCACTCTATGTCTTTTGATTGGAGCATTTGCTCCATTTACATTTAAGGTTATTATTGATAGGTATGTACTTATTGCCATTTTGTTAATTGTTTTCTGTTTACTTTTACGGTTCTCTGTTCTTTTCTCCTTTCGTTCTCTTCTCTCATGATTTGATGACTTTCTTTAGTGTTGTATTTGTGTTCCTTTCTCTTTATTTATTTACTTATTTTTGTGTATCTGTTATAGGCTTTTGGTTTGTGGTTGACATGTGATTCATATATTATGACACATGTATATAGCAGTCTATTTTAAGTTGGTGGTTGCTGAAGTTTGTGTGCATTCTAAAAGCACTGTATTTTACTCCTCCAGGCTACCATGTTTATGTTTCTAATGCCATATTTTACATATTTTGTGTATTGCTTAACTAGTTATTTTCAATATAGATAACATTACTACTTTTGTCTTTTAAACTTCATACTAGCTTTATAGGTGGTTGATCCACTACCTTTACTATTTGTTTGCCTTTGCCAGTGAGATTCTTTCTTTATCATTTTCTTGTTTCTAGTTATTGCCTTTCCTTTCCATTTAAAGAAATCCCTTTAACATTTCTCTTAAGGATGGTTTAGTGGTAATGAACTCCTTTAGCTTTTGCCTGTCTGGGAAAACTCTTTATCTCTTTTTCAATTCTGAATGATAACCTTGATGGGTAGAGTATTCTTGGTTGTATGTTTTTTTCTTTCAGTGCTTTGAATATATTTTGTCAGTTCCTTCTGGCCTATAAAGTTTCTGCTGAAAAATTGGCTGGAAGTCTTATGGATATTTTCTTGTATATAATTAGATGTTTTTCTCTTTATTATTTTTAAGATTCTCTCTTTAACTTTTGACATTTTTATTATCATGTGTCTTAGTATCTTCATCTTTTGGGGACTCTCTGTGATTCCCGTACTTGTATATCTGTTTCCTTCACCAAGTTACGAAAGTTTTCAGTCATTATTTCTTCAAATACCTTTTCTGTCCCTTTCTTTCTCTCTTCTCCGTCTGGGATCCCTATAATGTGAATGTTAGGAAACAGTGTTGTTCCAGAGGTCCCTTAAACTATCCTCATTTTTAAAAATTATTTTTTCTTTTTACTCTTCCAATTCTGTGATTTCCACTACTCTGCCTTCAAGATTGCTGATCCATTTTTCTGCATCTTCTACTTTGCTGTTGATTACCTCTAGTGTTATTTTATTATTTCAGTTATTGTATTTTCCAGTCCTGCTTGGTTCTTTTTATATTTTCTGTTTCTTTGTTGGAGTTCTCATTGAGTTCATCCATTCTTCCCCCAAGTTTGGTTAGTATCTTTATAACTTTGAACTCTTTATCTGGTAAATTGCTGATCTCCATTTTGTTTAGTTCTTTTCCTTAGGTTTTGTCTTGTTCTTTCATTTGGAAGGTATGTGTCTCTTCATTTTACCTAACTCTATGTATTAGGTTTATCAGCCACATCTCCCAGTTTTGAAAGAATGAGTTTGTGTAGAAGTTGTCCTCTGGGCCCAGTGATACACTCCTCCTTGGTCTCCAGAGCCAGCATCTCCAGGGATATTCCTTGTGTGGGCTGCCTGTGTCCTCCTGTTGTGGTTTGGCTGTGATTGCTGTGTGCAAGCTGGTTGGCTTGGCTTCTGGCCCAGATATCTGCAGGGCCTGGCCATGATGTACAGGGGTGATTCCCAGCATGACTAGCTGTGAGACTTGGCCAAGACTGCTATGAGCATGCTGGCATGCCAGTCTGGTCCCCCGGAGTGAGAGATACTTTGGAGGTATCACCTGGGGCAGGCACCTTGGCTGGAGGCTGGTCCACAGGGAAATGCTTGGGTGGGGTGCACAGTGTTAGCCAGGGTGATGGAGAGTGACAGAAATGGCACCTGCCAGCACTGGGCCAGCTAGGTGGAAGGAAAGTTTTAAAAAATGGTACCCACCAGTGCTACTGTCCCTGTAGAAAGTTCCACCAGATCCCTTCCCCTCTGGAGGAAATTAGCCAGTGAATCTCCTTCATGTAAGGCCTAGGTGTCAAACTGCTGCCTTGTACTGGGACTTGGAGTGAGTGAGTTTACACATGAGACTTTCAAGAGTAGAATCTGGTTTCCCACAGCCCTCTGGCCCTCTTGAACATAAGTCCCTCTGGTTTTCAGAGACAGACATTATGGGGGCTCATGTTCCCAGTACAGGTCCCCTGGGCTGGGGAGCCACATGTGGGCCTTGGACCTCTTGCTCCTCAGGAGGGACCTTGGTGGTTGCGATATCGCTCCTGCTTGAGGGTCACTGCAACTTGGGGGGGGGGGTTCTGATTAGACTGTCACTCTGTCCCTCTTACCCATCTCAATGTGGCCTTTTCTTTATATCCTTGGTTCTAGAAAATATTTTCTGCTAGTCTTCAGGTTTTTATAGAGATAGTTGTTCTATATGTAGTTGTAGTTTTGGTGTGTCTGTGGGAGGAGAGCTCAGGATCTTCCTACTCTGCCATCATGATCAAGGCTCTTAACTAGACATTCAGACTCACCAGACTTTCATAAGCTACCCTTGACATTAGTCTAATCAGAGGATGTAGGATAAAACCACAGCTGGAGTCCTTGCAGCAGTCTATACAGCAGTCTACACAGCTACCCATGGTCAACTCCCTTACAAGGAAGTGAAATCCACATTGAACTGCTGCCTTGGCTTAAAATCCTTATGCCTGAGAGGAGCCAGGATCTCTTGTGACATCTCTATAGGCATGGCTTCTAGATTCCCCACAGAGGACAGACCAGAGTCACCACATTCAGAGAAGCCCAAAGTTTGGCATCATATCAGGGATATATTGTTCTCTCGGGTTAGATTCAATTTATCTCGCATTTTTTTTGGTCATAATCGATGTTGCCCAATAACATAGTTAACACATACGATCTTTGTTCATTTCCAAGGAAACAACAAGGAAGTGAACCAAAAATCAGACCCTCACATAGGTAAGTTTTTGACCCTTTGCCCCAACTTAGGGACTTTTATAACTGCTAAATTTCTGAATTTTTGTAAGTGCTTTAAGTTTTTGGGGTTGATTGCTAGGAAATTTGAAGCCCTGTGACTAGAAGGCAAGGTACAGAATGAAGGATTTATGATCACCTAGCATTCATTTCCTTAGGTGATAGTTGAATGTCGTATCACTTACAACTTTTTGAGGTAGTATAAAATGGTAGTTTCACAATTTTAAGGAACTTTTTGAAAGGTAACTACTATAGTTTCCCTAATAACAACAATGACTGTGAGCCAAATCTCTTTAATTATGCTATCTCATGGAATCTTCACAATGATAGGAAGTAACCCCATTTTATTAATGTGACATTAGGACTCAGTAAGATTTAACCATTTGTCTGTTTCCTATAGACAAACCCATACATGTTATTAATCAGATGATTTAAGGTATCGCTTCTTGTACTAAATTAAGTGTACATGATTTTCAAAGGTTGTACAATTTTATCATATTTTCATGTAACATTATATCATAAACATTCCCAATAAATTTACCTAGATTTAATGATCGTCATTTATAAATACTTGCATACTCTTGTAAAATATTAAAATAAAATAATTTACTTAACAATACCCTCTTCTCACACATATATTTTATTTCCATTGTTTTAATTCCATAGTTAATGTTTCCAGGACATCTTCTTGCATATAATTTCTTTTTTTGAGTGGGAGGCAGGTTGCTTTCTAGTTATTCCTTTCGCAATTTCTTCTGTTGTAATGCAGAGAAAATGATCATCTCTTCTGAGATCTGATAAAGCACATTGTATTGTGCTAATTTTACCATGATTTGATTTTTTTGTATTTAAATTTTTACTCCGCATGAGATACTTTACTTTTCAGAGAAAAATACAGATGACTTTGTTCTTTTTCATATTGCTAACCCAAAAGTTCAGTTCATATTTAAAATAATCATTTTCTACTTATTTTCAAAAGTGTAATTGTAATATAGAATGTTCTCATATATATTTGGGCTAATTCTAATCTTTCTCTCCTCTAATCCACTGTAGAATATATCCATTTCTATAGTAGTGACATGGAGTTTTATTTGTTGTTTCTGTATAACACATTCTATTACCTGCTAAGGTAGTCCTTCCTTTCCTCCTACACACTGTTGATGTTATTTTAGTGTATTACATGCTATTTTCCTTGTTTATTTTTCAAAATAAATTTCAGAATCATTTGGCTAAGTTTCACACACACACAGACAAAAGTATCAGATTTTAACTGAGTTCCATTAACTCTCTAAATTAACTAGATTAGACATGATTGCAACATTTAGTTCTCCTTTTCTGGAATAAGTACGCTTATCTACATTTTTCTCTCTACTTCTCTCTCTCTGTCTTTGTCTTAAACTTCATTTATTTTGCCTTTTTCTTAAACTGGGTTATTCATACCTCTTTAATTATTTCTTTTCTTTTTTTTTTTTTTTAACTTTTGTTATTCTGAATGAAACACCTTCTAAAAAATTTTTGTTTAATTTCTGGCTGTACCAGCACACCAAGTATAATTTTTTTGTGTAATTATTTTACGTTCATGCATTTATATATTTCTTATTATCTCAGAAATCTTAGCAGCTTTATAATACTTTTAGGTATATTACAATAATTTCAAAAATAATTATTTTTTAAATTTCTAATACTTAACTTGATAATATTAGTTTTCATCCTTACTGAATTTCCCAGAACTCTTCAAGTAACTCTTCTTTTCCCCTCTTCAAGGGGAGGAGGAGAGGAGCCTCAGATTGCCTGTGTCCAGTTCATTGGTCATCCAGCAGTCACATCCTCTCAATTACTTCCTCCATCAGATCTCAGATGTTTTCAGAGATAGAAGCATCACAATGTGCTATCAATACAATAGCTAATTGCAATGACTACTATGAATTGAATTGTGTGGTAGTGAGCATTTATTCAGAGTTGTTCCTTTTTTCTTGTCCTGGGGATGGATTCCCTGTGGACGGAACACACTTGCCTGCCACACTGACTTTGGGGGTTGCCCATGTGACTCACTGTGGCCAATTAAAAGTTTGCAGAAGTGATAGTGTGTGAGGTCCGAGCAAATTTCCTCCAGCTTTCTCATACTTCTGCTGTCCACAGTGAGAAGAGCATACCCGAGACGTGCATTCTTCTTTCATCCTGAATCTCAGATAGAGAGATTTATGGAGCAAATCTGAACCCAAACTACACATGGGAGCCAAGTGCAGTTGAACTGGGCAGGTAGGCTCAAACCCATTCAGCAGAGCCACAGACAACATGAAGATTCCTGAACAAGAAGCAAATGTTTGCTCTCGCAAACCACTGAGATTTCAAGATAGTTATAGCTTCCTTTTTTAAGCAAAACCTGACTAATACAAGTGTCTAATTTCCTAGGTACTAGGAGCTCTATTTTTGTTATTTTAACCCTTCAAAACTATTATAACAATATTCTAATTATTAAAATAAAGTGATACTAATATCTCAATGTTATAAATGAAAAGACAGGCTCAGAAGGATGAAAAAATTTAACTTATGCCATGCAGGTAATCTGTGGTTTAATTGACATTAGAATCTGAATTGTGTCTGAATCTAACAGCTGTTTTCTTTCTGCTTCTTGCAATATATTTAGGAAGGAGTTCTTAATTGTTTTCCTTGTGCCCATTAAAGAGCCATGGTCAAATATGCTTCATGTTCTGACAGTCAGAAGCTCTTTTGTATTTGGAAAAAGAGATGTTAGCGTTTTGAACTAAACAGCACTTTTTGAGTATGACTATACATAGGAAGGTGTTTGCAAATGCATAAATTTTGGCTGTTAATGAATTATAACATAAAAATGTACATTGAAGTTACTTCAAAAGTGCAATCCATGCGAAAGGATAATATGTGGCCACCATAGGCAATAAGTGGAGATGAGATGAGAACATCATTCTGTTACACTTACATTAGCTCTAATCACATTTTGTAGCTGATGCTCTTATGAGGGCTGCCAACTAACATTTTAGGTAAATGAAGAGCTAGGATATATAGCCTTCAGAAAGCAGGCACCTCTCCTGTCAAATAGGTAATTACAGAGGCTATGACTCCATTAGGAAAATGGTGGCCAATCAATGTAAACCCTAAGAGCTCAGATCCTTTGTAATTGATTGAGAGATTCAATGACTTCAATGCAATTGGGTTTCAAATCTAAGAAGCAAATATTTGGCCAGATGGCTGCCATGAATTCCAGAGGGAGTGTATGAATTTTAATGAGAGAGATGGCTACACAATTTGAGTCCCATGTGCTAATACTGAATGAAATATGCAGATCAATATTGAAACTGCAACCTGGGGTATCCAAGCTTTCATTTGTTGTATCCTAATACTCATGTTTATTTCTGCAGGTATGCAATTGCTTATCATACAAGTTCTAGAGGAACTTGTTAATGCAAATCACAATTGATATTTGGGATTGTAGCCTACTTCTTATTTCTGCCAAGATGACCCATTACATAGTTTAGGATAATTTAGAGGTTCTATTTCAGAAGTATGCAGTTTGTGCAAGCAAGATACATTTAGATTTATTCATTCACTTAGATCCTATGAATAAGATGCAGGGATTGGGAATAATCCATAGAGGAATCAGACATGATTCTGTCCTAGAAGAGCTTAAAATAATTTATTTAGCTGTGTATTTATGTGTCCTTTCTCTATATGTACTATATAGCACAATAAAAGTGTACAAAAGATATACAAGAGCTAAGACATATATTTCTATCAGATTCTGTAGAATATGTTAAAGCTATGAACGTATTATTTTCTCCAAACTTCCATAGCAACCTTAGGCGATAGATGATGTTACTTTTTCACCATACAGGTGGAAGAACAAGACAGCTAAAAAAAGTTTATGGTCACAGAGCTGGGAAATAGCAGAGCCAGTTTAAGAAACCTAGATTTGCCTGCCTTCACCCTGAGCTCTTAAGTCTATGCTAGTAAAGGCTTAAGTCCCTGTGAGGAAGAATTGTTTCTGCCGGTTGTGTCAGTGATGTTGCAATGGCTAAATCTTCTGATCCAGCTAGTGATGCTAGTCGTTCTTAAAGAGACGATGATCCTATTCTGCTGGTATTGGGTCTCTTGGTTCTCAGCCAAGGGATTTCCATGGAAACTTGACTGGGGCTTCTAAGCCGTCAGTTGGGTTTATCCACAGTGTCCTCTTTAGAGCCCAAGTGTGTCCCAGGGTGGGGGTGGGGTGGGGGGCACTGGGTCCCAACTAATGGAAACTTCTAGTTCTCTTTTCCTCCTTTGACTGCAAGGAGGAGGCATATTGCTCTGTAGCTCCATGGTTCTGTTATTTCAGGAGCTTGGTTGCTTTTTTCTACCATTGGGTCCTTTTCTTCTCAGAAAGTGCTCTTCCCCCAGTTCTTTATGCAACTTGTTCTTTCCCTGCTCTGCACCAGAGCTTGAAACTCCAGGGGATGTTGGGAGAAACAGACTTGGCCAAGCTATGGAGACAAAGATCCTTTTATACTTTTCTCCATAGTGATGGACACAATTTGCCTTACAATTTTGCAATGAATGCCATCCAAGTGATTCTTCCAGAAAATAAGGATTTATTTGGAGGTCATTTGCTGGCTCTATTTCTAGATATAGAAGTGGCTGGCATTTTCAGTTCTCACCTCTCTGGTTTTAAAAAAACCAGTTTGCCTCACTAGGCATTCTGCCACACATCGTAAACAGTGAGGCTCTGCTTTAACCCAAAAAAGTTCTATCAACAGCTGTTTGTGTCCTTCAGTGACTTAGTATTCAGTAAAACAAAATAAAACCACACTGTGCAGGCCATGGTAATCAGTGTCCTACTGTGCTGGCCACACACAGTCATTCTCTCCAGCTGTGCACATCACATTAAATTCATTCATTTAATGACGTTAAAAATGAAATGGAGCATATCTGGGGGCATGGGAGCTGGAATCCACATTAGGAGAAATAATTCAAGGAATTGGGCATATTTACAGTGGAGAAGCGGAGACAAGAGTAGCAGGATGGCTCCCTGAGTCACGATGGGAGGATCTGCCAGGTGGTAGGTAGAGGAAGATTGTAGCTGCATGCGAGTAGATTTTAGCTAATGTACCAAGGGAGATGTCCTGCAAAAGAAATGGACTGCCTTAGGAGCCGTGAGTGCTGTCGGTAAAGGTGTTTAAACGCTGGGGATTCAGCCATCTGTTAACAGAGGTTAGATACAGGGTATACAATATGGGTATAATCATATGTGGACTCGTCTCAGAAGTCAACAGCTACAGTTTCCATGGGAAATACCTTCTGAGCTTTAATCAGTTAACGTAGAACTTTAAGACAATGGCCCACTTGAAATTGGGAGTTTCATATATAAAATTTTATGTTTTCTATGACTAGGAAAAAATGGGAAGAAATGTCTGGACTACATCACTGACCTAGGAAAGAAATCTAAGGCTGAATTGGTATTCAAAGTTTTCAGGCATTATAAAACTTGCGGCTCAGAAAAGAGCATGGGGGTTTTATTTCTTTATTTCCTTAATCATGTTAGACAGTGTCTTTACTTTTCAACTCTCTTGCTGAATTGTATAGCTGCCATGATATGCCATGTGAAGTCCATAAGAAGTCACTTTGCCGTTGAGTCAATAAATGATGTGGCACAGACCAGTTTAACCCAGAATTTGATCAAGAATTTGTGCTTTGAGTGTTACGTGTGGAAAGAAAGAAAATACGCTTTGAGACCTTGCTTTCTGAAAACTGGTATTGAGTAAACACAGCTTTCACTTACCAGAGGACGTCTTTTAATAATATAAAAGTGGGAGCACTCCAAGCCCTCTGATTCCTGCTTTTCTGACCTATTTGGTATTGGAAGTTAAAGAGGCTTGTTTTTTCTAACCAGTTTTATCTCAATAATCTCTGACTTCAGAGACAGCAGTAACAGAACTAACTGGGCAGAAAAAAATCCCCCTGAGAACCATTTGAATCTGTAAACCCTTGGTAAGCAGTTTAGCACAAGGATCTTCAGCCCTGGAGGAATCATATCAAGGTTTAATAAACCTAAGCTACAAAAGAGACTTTTAGATCTGCAAGATCTTATTTGAAGGCAAAAGTGAAGACAGTGGGGGGGAAAGTAGACTTCTGGTTTCAACTGTAGAACAAAAGCCATTGATGGTTTTATTTTTAAACTTAATCACAGCTTAAAAGAGTGATAATTCACCTTAGGTTTTAGATTTTGTTGTTGTTGTTGTTTTTTGGCGCTCTCTGTGCTTGATGACCTGAGCTGCTTACCATCTTAATCATATGCCTCTGAGTAGGTGGATTTGCACAACAGAAGAGTAATTCTCTCTTTCCAGGACAGGAAAAAAGTTAGATATGGAAATGTGGGTTCCTTTGACTATAGTACCCAATGCCTGTGCTTCTCCTGATTGAAAGATCCATATTTTTTACATTTGTAATGTGCAAAACACAAAGGTTTCACATCAAAGTTTTTGGTAGTTTAAATGATTTCTTGAGTCTGATCACGAGGGGGTTTCTTCCTCTTTGAAATTTCCACCATTTACAATCTAGCTCCAGATATTACAAGCTCTGGAATGACTGCTTTTATACTCAGGTTTTAGATATGTCCTTTTCTACTTGTGTATGCATTAAGCATTACAAGCAATACAGAATCTTGGTGAAGTTTCCCTCTTAAAATGATTCCCTGGGAGTAAGGTATAAATGAGGGGAGAGAGGAGGATGGGAAAGAGAGTGAGCAGGGTGATGGATAAGTCCAAGGGAAAAGCTGGAAGTATTAAAAAATAAATTGCAACTTAGTTGCGTCGTTTAGATTAATTCCATATTGTTCAACTTATTCTTGACTATAGGCATTTTACCCAAGCCGGTGACTGTATCATTGTCTTACTTCTCAGCAAGTCTGTCAGCTGGGATCCTACATTTTATAAACAATTTATAGAGGTAACCATTTCCTTTGTGATGGTTTTTCAGACTCCAGGAGTGATTAGATTCAGGGTATCCTTTTTAAGGACTCATTTATATAAATGAGGCAAGTCAAAGTGACAGGAATATATGGAGGGCAGTATGACAAACGATCCTCCGTTTTAAGCACTGGATGGTCCTTTACAAAAGAAGTTTCTTATGTGAGTGAATTTATAGCTGGCCTCCAAAAGACTAGTCAGCCCCATCTAATCACTTTAATGCTTTCAAAATGTCTCCTACTTTCTATGTTTTGGAATAATTTCTGGTATAAGTTTAACAGTTCTGAGACCACTCTTGAGTACTTATGATATGCCAGTCACTGTGCTAAGCACTTTTGTATGAATTATATTCTTTAATCCTCATAAGAGGGTCATCATTTAATCACATGTGTTGGGTTCTATTATTATTTTGATTTTATAGATGAAGAAGTCACTGAGGCTTGGAGAGGTGAAGTTGCTTGCGATCGTAGGAAAAATGCTCATACGGCTGGTACACTGAGCAAAGCCCGAAGGCCAGGCAGCCTAGCTAATCACTCTGCCCCACTGCCTCCTGATCAATTATTTCATTGACCCGTTCATAGATAATGGGAAGGTTCAAGTATATATTATATATCTTTACATAGGTATACGGTATATATACATGCATATGCAGTATAATCAGTATTTTCATGACATTTCCTGTCAAAGTTTATGACTTCTTTAGGGGTATATTTTCCTCTCTAGTAATAGGCTATGTGTACTTATTAATGAAACTAGACAAATAAATGTTGTCCAAATCTCCCTTCTGGCAAGTGTGCTCTATAAGCTTAGCTCCGGGTCTAAAAGCGGTATTGTTTTATTTTCCCTTTAGGCCCTTCATATTTCCCCAGGGGCTGTGTCAGCGTGCTCCCTTCACAGGCAGAGACTAGGAGGAAGACTGTGCTAACAACTGTTTAACAAATTAACAAACAAAAACAACGGCTGATTTTGAGACCACTTATGAATATGAACTAGGATTAGGTTGTGCTTTGGCAAATGTTTTTCGGTTCGTGTGTGCACGCCCGTGTGTGCCGGGGCACATATATTTTTCACAGCGCAAACATTCTGAGTATTTTTTTCGTTTCCAGGCACATTCAAGTAGAGTATAACATGCTATATGCCCTTCTTCAAGAAGCTCATTGATAAATATACAATACCTTTATATTTTTATTTATTTTGCGGTACGCGGGCCTCTCACTGTTGTGGCCTCTCCCGTTGCGGAGCACAGGCTCCGGACTCGCAGGCTCAGCGGCCATGGCTCACGGGCCCAGCCGCTCCGCGGCATGTGGGATCTTCCCGGACTGGGACACAAACCCGCGTCCTCTGCCTCGGCAGGCGGACTCTCAACCACTGCGCCACCAGGGAAGCCCTTTATATCTTTTTATTTAACACGTACTCCTCCACCCCTTTCCCATGCATTTGCCCTGCTCTTGGAGACTTTTCTGCCTTTTTTTTTTCCCCCTTGGTAACTCATTTATTCTTTAAGAACCAGCTTGGGCAATCTCTTTTCTGGAATACCTTCCACCATCTTGCTCCTGCCAACTTTGCCCAGACTAGTTTGGGTGAATGCCCTTCTCTAGGCTCCACAGTAAATCAGAGAATAGCTTCTCTGCCATAACTATTCTCACGCCACTTGCGTTATCTGTCCACACGTCTGATTCCCTTTCTGGGCTTTTAGCTCCTTGAGCGCACCACTCTTGTTTTTCTAATCTCCACAGTTTCAGTGTGCTGCAGAGTGACAGGTGATGGGTGTCGGTGAAAGTTTGTTGAAGCGATGTTTAAAGATACAACTCTCAGTCTCTTCAGAAGTCCTTACTTCCCTGACCTCCTATGGCAGGTACAAACTACCACTTCCTGGGAAATTAATCACGTTGCTCTGGGAATCTCCCTTGTGTTACTGCTATTTAAATCCTGTAGTGTTATTGAATGTTTTCTCTATGTTCTCAACTAGATTTTGAACTCCTTGGAGGTAAGAGGAAGATTTTCAATTTGGGGTGTCCTCAGAGTCCCCCCAATACTGCTTTGTACATATTATCTTCTTGATAATGTTAGTTCGTGAATTGTTAAAACACTTCAAAAAGCGGCAAACAAGAGCTCCTTCCAAAGTACATATTACAGGGCAATTGCCTTTTCACTCTCCATCTCTTTAAAAACTAGGTATGTTATGTGATTACAGGGACTTCAGAAAAGCCCTTTTATTTCTCGAAGGAATCACAGGAAACTCACAGTGCGAATGGATTTCAGTTGCTTTTTTCTTATAGAAAGATAAAACCCAGTGACTGTGGATATCCTCTTCATTTTGGGGCCTCACTTTCCTTATCTGTAAACTTGGTGTAATAATATAGTTTCCTGGTAGGGGCTGTGATGAAGGGTAAATGGGATAATGTATGCAAAGCACGTAATGGCACCTGGAACGTGGTGATTCATCAGTGAAGGATAGCTGTTATCATGAACGTTCACTATGGGCGTGATCATTTGGAGGGGTTCCATAGAAAAGAGGCACTTGGAGCTTATTCAGTTGGTTTATCCGTTCTTTTTACAAATAATAAAAAACACTTATACAGTGCTTCCTATGTTTAAATACTATTCTCTGGGTGCTTTACATATATCAACTCATTTAAACCTTTCAACAATCCTATTAAATACATTCATTCTATTATTAACTCCATTTCAGAGTCATTAAAGCACAATAGTCCAGTCACACAGCTAATAAGTGGCAGAGCTGGAATTCGAACGCATGTTCTTTGGTAACAGAGTCCATGCATTTAATCATTATAAAATAGAGGGCTTCTTAAGGAAGCATCGATTCAACATCTAATCTGGGTTGGGTACTGAGGTTAGAGAGATGAGGAAGTGCTATCCCTGCTTTAATGGCTTTCACAGCAAGAGTAGGAGACAGGCAGGCAGATGTGCAATTACTGATTGATATCATAGGGGCTATAAATAGGGGGATCTGATGTTCCAGTTGGCCAGCGTTAGTCCCAGTTGACACCTGTCACCGAGCATAATTATTAGTAGTGTTTTCTTTTACATTCAACAGTGTGTTGTTTGGGATCATAAATTACATGGCCTCTGTTAGCTCTGTTAAAGGGGTATGGGAGGTGATCTGGGATCTCCAGATGGGGGGACCTGAGTGTTCAGGACAGAGCTTCCTCTGACTGAGTCTCATAGAATGAGAAGTTTTCCAGGTGGGAGAGGGACACTGAAGCAAAAGGAAAGGGCACAGGAGGGTGAGAGTTCTGGATACGTTCGGGAAAGAGCCAGCAGATTGGGCTGCTGTGGTGGAGTGCTGACACTGAAACCCGGCTGCACATTAGAGTCGCCTGGACAGCTCTTGAAACTCCCCTTGCCCAGGCTGCACCAATTAAATAGAATCTCTGGAGCTGACTTTTAAAGCTCTCCAGGTGATTACAATGTGATTTGAGAACCTTGGTGGTGGAAAGCCCTTGAGAGGCAGGTAAGAAGTGATGGGTGAGTGGGAATGGGGAAACCAGGCAAGGACCAATTCATGGAGTAATGTGGTCATAACTAAAGGTGCTGCTACATGTCCCTGAATGTCCAGTCTTTCTGCAGAGCCTTAGTCTGGTTTGGGCAGGTATGGTGAGCTCCCTTTCTTTTCTGTTAGGGCAGCAACATGAGTCTATAACAGACTGCAGTTAGTAGCTTGTACGCTCTATTTACAGCCCTCTAAAAGTGAGCATTATGGCCTTCATACAGCTTGCAGAAATTCTCTCCACGGCCCAGAAAACCTTTCAGTGATACTAAGGGTGCCAAGGCTGATTAGACATGTGAGGCAGACCGCGTTTCTATATCATAAGGGTGGGCATGAAAACACCTTCGAACGATTCTTTCTCTGAAAACACAAGCCCTGAAGTACATTATGTATGAAAAATATTCTCCATAGATTCCTGGGAAGGAAACTGAAGGTTAATTAGCTTGTCCTGTCTCTTGATTATTTACCAGTCTAGCTAATTGTTAAGAAGGTGGAACCTGCTAATTAGCAAGACTGATTTAAGGTAGAAAGTGAAATCACAAGGGTTAATAGTAATGGCCACACTGCCCTTCGCAGAAGGACCGTCTGCTCTGGAGCTACCTTAAGGGTAGTATCCAGCTCCCCGGCAGGGAAGATATTAACACCTGCCCCTCAGGTCGGCAACCGGGATGAGGAAGAGATAAGTTCACTCTACTGAACAAGCAGGTTTTACTGAGCTGGGGGAAAGGGACCCTTGCCCAGGGCTCTGTGCCTCAGCTGCCTCTTCTTCAGCTCTCCTCTGGCTCTGCCTCTCTTTCTCTACAGTGCCGTGTGTCCTCAGAACCACCTCCTGTCTTCACGGCCACCTGGAGCCTGCCTCCCCCACTTCCGGACAAACCTTTGGATATTCGGGACACTGGAATTTCCAGCCTAAGTAGTCCTGAGCCTGCTTCCAAGGCCCACATGAGTCTCTTTCCGAGGAGTTTTCTCTTGGGGGAGGTACAACCAAGCTGTTGGTGGGCCCACGAGTGGGCTTGAAATGGGGTCTTGGGGTGGCTGTTTGTGAGGGTGGGCATAGAGACGGAGTTTGGATGTGAGTATTGGAGGATTGCACATGCATGCAAGTTGCCATCCAGTGGAGGACAGAGCCAGGGTGGGGAGTAAAGGAGGAAGAGCTGGCTCTTCCCAAGCTCCGTGTCCTGGCACAGAACCCCACGGGGTCCAAGAGTTATGAATTTGAATCTAACCTTCTAGGTCATTATTAAGGTATTTTTGTTTAGGTAAGAGGATAGAAACTATTTTATTTAAATTTTGTTAACTGTTTTATACGTTTTAAATATTTAGGTATGTGGGTTTCCATTTGGACTCTTGCCCTGGGCCCTTAAAAAGTTAAGGGTAAGCCTGGAGCTGGATCACGTAAATGGTACATAGAGAAACATGGGTCACCTGAGAGGTGGGTGACAGACAGGATAGCTGTTTGTTTTAATTAGCTGAAGCTCATTTGCCCAATATTCTGCATAGTGTCAAATGAAACTCATCCAATTATTATCCCAGCACCGGGTGCAGGTAAAAGTGCCATGTCAAAATCTGTGACTAGGTCGGACCCTGGCATTGCAGAAGCAGGAGGAGGGGACCACGTTTGTATCTTAGCACTTTCTAGTGAATCCATTCACGGGCGGAATCAATAGAAATTGAGTACTTGCCCTGTGTCAGGTATTGTATTCACCACTTTGCTTTTGTTATCTTTTTTACTCCATGCCAAGCAGGTATTATCATTCCCATTTTAGAGATGTAGAAACCTTTGTCTGAGAGATTAAACAACTTGCCTAATATCCTATAACAAATAACAGGATTTATTTGTTGGTCCCCAACCAAGACTCAGCTTCTTGAGGTCATGCTTTTTTTTTTAACCCTGATTCCCTACCATCAGAGTGGGAGATGTCTTTTGAGGCAAAATTATCCTAAGATGTTGTTTCGCTTTTTCAAGATTACTTTTTTTTTCCTTTTTCCCATTTCACCCCCCACTCAGCTGACCCCCTTCCTCCTCCCCCTCCCCTGCCTTTTGAGTAAATCACCCTAATTATTAACTTTGTAAATGAAGCTCTAAATAAACCATTTAAGTTTATTCCTATTAGATGGAACAACGGATTAGAAATCCAGTGCCACCTGGGGTGGGAACGTGGGAACGTGTTAGATTTCCATGCTAACGCTCATGCATGTTTTATGCCTTAGATTAGCAGCTAATGTGCTCATTGATCATCTCATGTCATATGAGCTACAAACCTGCTGCTTTGAGCTAATTCTTTTAAAAACTTGTTTCCAAATCAGTATTCAAAGTCCAGACGAAGGTTTCTGGTTTGGAAACGAGGTCATATTTGCTTTTGGTAGGGGTCAAAAACATTTCTCTAACTATTTATGCTCTTTGTAGATAATAAACAGGGTGTAATATATCATTGGAGCAAGTTAGGTTTGAGAAATTGCCAAAGGAAAAATACTTCCTAAAATGTAGTCCTACAAATCCTTTTTGTACCCTATGTAGTTTCTTTCTATGCTCTGTATAAGTCAAAAATATGTTAAAAGTTTTCATTTGAAAGCCTATTCAATTTGTATTTAAATTGCCTAAGCATTTACCCCATTAAGAAGGAAACTGAGGGCATTTTTTTTTGTTTTTTTTTTTTTTTTTTTGCGGTAGGCGGGCCTCTCACTGTTGGGGCCTCTCCCGTTGCGGAGCACAGGCTCCGGACGCGCAGGCTCAGCGGCCATGGCTCACGGGCCCAGCCGCTCCGGGGCATGTGGGATCTTCTCGGACCGGGGCACGAACCCGTGTCCCCTGCATCGACAGGTGGACTCTCAACCACTGCGCCACCAGGGAAGCCCTGAGGGCATTTTTATTTCAAGTTATATCGCTCTGCCATTACTGAGGTCTAGCTCACATTCTGGTCTGTTCACTTAAGTACTGTGTGACCTTAAAGAAATCCTTATCATCTCTGAGTCTCAGTTTCTTTATCGGAAATGTGAGACTCATGGTAACACTTACCTCACTGGGTGGTTATAGGATTGACCAAGGCAATGAATGGGAAGTATTTAGTTATAAGTCTGGCGCTTAGTAAATACTCATATAAACATTTGTGATTATTTGATTGCTCTTCCATGTAGAAAGTCATCTTGGCTAAAATATGATGAACAAGAAGTTCACTGATGAAGTGGGGCAGTAGTTGCTCACCTCTTTTTTTTCTTTTTCTTTTTTCTGAGCAGATGTAGAAACCAGCCACAACTCAGTCCTATGCACTGGAAAACTGGTGGTGGGTTGACAAGAAATTATGTTTACACTTCAAGAAGGACACTTCCATGTCTTCAGAATCTGAGCTGGACCTCCAGCTAACTCACGGGTAGAGGATGAACAGAGGACCCCAAACAAACCCATACTCTGGAGGAACCATCTCAACACTGAGCAGGGACACCACCCCTTCAGCCTAGAAAGAGGGTAAGTTCAAACTGTGCTTTACACAGTTGGTCATGGAGAGGTACGGTTCATTGCTCTGCTACAACCATTAGGGGAAGAAGCTAAAAGTTGGCCGATGCCAACTCCCTTTCTTGACTTTTGACCTCCCCTTCTCTCTATGCATACATCTCTGTAAACCTTGAAATTAGTGCATCCCTAGGAAGAATGGGCAGGGATAGCAGTTGTTGTTGTTGTTGTTGTTTCCATTTCTGGGGAATTTCTCCAGGAGCACCCATGGGGAGCCAGGGCTGCTCTGATGCTGGCAGAGTGCAGGCAAGGCAATCTGGGCTCTGGGTTTGGCATTCGGCTCTCTCTCTTGCAGCTGCATCACAAGAGCCTGGGGAGCATTAGGCAGCAACGTGAGGCTCTGGATGATTCTCTGGCTGCCAATAACCTCATGCATTTGAGTCTGAAGGATAGAAGTTTCGGTGATTAGGGAATATTTGATTCAATAGTAAAGGCCCTGAAGTATAGTGGAACCAGCCACGGCTAGTGGCAAGGGTGGGTGGTCTGGGTGAGACAGTTCTTTCTGAAAGTGTTTGCTAGGCAAAGTTTCCTATATAATCTTGTTTTTATTTATTTGTTTGATGGTTGAGGGGATTCGGATGGAGCTGTGCCACCAACTCTACAAAAGTATTGCAGAATTCACTTATTTAGATTTGCTCTTTCCCTTTGTGAAACTTTGCAATGCTCTTTAAATTATAAGAGAGAGTTTCAAAGACAATTACAGGATACTTTCCTCGCAGGAAACCTGAGGTTTTCTTCATCCATTTTATTTCTATATGCAGAAAGAGTGACTTTAAACATACGAATATGTGTATATATTTTTGAGTTAGGCTCTTCTCTTTTACATAGAGACCAGATGTATAATTTCATGATTCATTGAAGACAACTTTGTTTAGATATGTTATCCTCCCCATTGAATGTATAATTAGGATCTTTGTTAACAAATCAAAACAGCTTTCCTATTTAGAAATTCCACCCAAGCTCTTAGTACAATGCTGAGAACATGTTACATACTTAGCCCATTGATGAATGAACAAGGTTGGATTCAATAAAGAAAAATGTAAGGTATTAAACTTGACAAAGGAGAAATATTCAGAGACTCAAGATGGTAATGGGCTTCCCAGGTCACAGAGTTGAAGAAAATGTTCTAGAAATGTAAGATGGCAAAAATAAATCAGAATAAAACTATGGTTGTAATTGTTGTTAGAAAAATATGGAGGCTAGAAATTGTCTCCTGTATTAAAAGATGGACCAACAGTCTGCTGGATGTCCTAGAGTATAGACTCTGGAGACAGATTGTTGGTTATGGGTCCTGAGAATGCTCTTTCCATCTATGGGGTCCTGGGCAAGTAGCTTAGTTTCCTCTTCTGTAAAATAATAATATAGTAGTAATAATATCTGCCTTAGAGGATTTTTGGGAGGATTAAAAGAAGTCACTCACATAAAAGGGACTGGACCATAATAAACGTTTAATAACTGGGGCCATTATTAGATCCATTATTTGGGAACATAATTAACCTTTCAGTAAGGTCATCTTGATGAGACTTGTTTATTCTTCTGGGGTTACTGATTTTTGAAATCTGATTTCTTTACAGATGCCAAAGACAGAGAATAGGCTAGGGTGATAGACTCTATAGTGGCCTAATAGGGTGTTGGATCTCCTATAGCTCTCGAGATCCTATACTGGCACTGTTGCTCTTTCTCATTTCCCTTACGATGCCGTTCCTCGCTGGACTGACTTCCCTGGGCCCAGCTGCTGCTTTAGGGGCATAGCCAGTACTGTGAGATTGGTCCCGCTTCTTCCCTTTCTATCAAGCCCTGAAAATGATAAAGGTTGCATGCTTATGAAACCTGAGGATAACACTGCTCCGAGAGGGAGAGCTAATTCCTGGATAACCAAGCAAGGATTCAGAGGTTACAGCTAAACTATACTGAAAGATACAATTCGCTAAAGCTAAATACATAGTCTTTCATTTATATAAAGATAAAGCAATAAATTATTCAGGCATGAGCTTGAGAACAGTGATTCCATAATCTAGAGAACTTTCTTGATTTCAAGGTCAAGATGAGACGGTAAAATGCCTTGGGGCCTGGTATGTTCCATACTACAGTTGACTATTGCCATCCATGCAGGAGGTGGCCTGAACTTCCTGGGTTCCCAGATCTAAAATGACAGTCACTGATGTTGGAAGACCAAGCAGCTAGCTAGGCTGACTCATTAGGGAAGTAGCTTACCACTAAAGCGCATGTGCTGTAATTTGAGCCACACATTGTATGTTCATCATCTCATTTAATTGAAGCAGCCTATAAAATACTTATCATATCCTCATTATAGTATGCATGTCACAGACCTGCTGGTTTGCTTTCGAAAAGTCAGAAGGATCAACATTCAATCAGATGTGCTAAGTCCTCTGGTCTACCGTTCAGGACGAGGAAGAGTAGAGTCACAGGAAAATCTCTCGAGGTCAGCTCGTAACTGATGCCTCCACTTAAATGGTTGTTGACAAACAGTTGTAGTGAGGGGAGAGCAATCGGAATATTTTCTACAGATTATGTCATATGAAAAATAGTTGCAGGAACTAGGAAGTATTTCGTTTAGAAAAAAAGGAGGTTTAAAGGAAATATGATTGCCTTTTTCATATACTTCAATGTCTGTCATGGAAAGAGGCATTTCGCTTAGGTATTCTGTGCTCCTCCAAGAAATTGAGCCAGGACAAAGAGGTATAAGTATGTTATACAGATTCAATATAAGGAAGGACTTCTTAAACTGGAGATGTCCAAAATACTATGTGTTGCCTAGAGGGAGAGTGAGGGTCCCTTCTTCAGAATTGCTTAAGCAGTTACTGAAAGGCCGTGCCTAACCTCAGAGACTGAAAGGCTGTCAAGTACAATGGATAAGCTCAGGAAATCTGCCACTAAAGAGTCTGGATGCTCTTCCTGGCTCTGTCTGACACTAGCTGGGAGATTGTGGGGAAGTTCCTCTCTGACTCTCAGTACCTACCTTATAAATCCTCATGGATGTTCATAGATGTAAAGTGATATATAGTAACAACACAGATAACGTTAGTTATTTCTTATGATTATTACCTGGGAATGCTGTAGAGAGATTTCTGTAAAGAGCAGAAGGTTTGTTAGAGCTCTTTCCCACTTGAAGACAATTATTGATAATAATACAGTAAAACTCTGTTAATTTTATGGATGTACCATTGAGCCTGTGAAACACCTTATATACTTAGGGTCAACATGACAGATTTTACTTCATCATTGTAAATACAACCCAAGTACAAATGGAGACATACAGGTAAAAGAAGAGAGATGAGCATACATTTTATAAGGCTGATACGCTGATAGCTGTTCTGAAGAGACTGGCTTAAATGTTCATTTCGGCAATCTCTATTGCCTACTCCATCTATGAGTTATAGTGTGCATAAACAGCATAAGGTGTTTTATGTTAATGCTCGAGAATGATTTTTTAAATTTCATGTGAGTAAACCAGGCATATTGTTAACAATATAATTTGGGCTAAATTGAGCTCTTAGTAAATTGTGAACGGTTTATTATTATTCACTGGAATGCATTTACTCTGCTAATGCAGTATTGCAGCTTTTTAATTATATGTTAATAGTTTAACAGCCAAAGTCAAGTGCTATTAATAAAATGATATAAGTAAAAGATCACATTTGTAGCATTCTATGGCTTTCTTCATATTTTATTAGTAAAGTTGAAAAATAAGATGTGACAGAAAAGAATAAAAAGCAAAAGCAATTACTGCATTCAATATAAATGATGGAAAACTTGGGTTGTGTGCTCTCAGCTAAAGCAAAGCAAGATGTAATACAGTGCCTGGTCCATTGCTCTACAATGACCGAATGAATGGCGGTTGATCAAGAAACAATTCTATTGACAGTTTCATTCCCTTAAATTAGAATTCTTGTTCAACCTGTGTCTATACAGGTAAAACGAAGCAGAGAATTGTTATTTGTTCGGCAAATTAAGGAAGAAGAGAAAGAATATGAATAACACATTCCCTCCCTCCATTTTTTCCTGTAGTGGAAGATCTATATTCAGTAGTTAGATGTTTTCTACTCTTTTTCCACTTCATTTTGTCTGTGAAAAAGAGGATGGTGTGATCATCATATGTAATGGAGAACGAATGTAGCAGTTTTCAAATTTTTCCTCTCATGAGTTGGATGTTCTTGAGTAATAAGTATATCCGTATCAAATAAATAACTGGGGTAAATCTAGAATCCTGTACTTATATTTAAAAACATAGTGATGGGGCTTCCCTGGTGGCACAGTGGTTAAGAGTCCACCTGCTGATGCAGGGGACACGGGTTCGTGCCCCGGTCCGGGAAGATCCCACATGCCGCAGAGCTGCGAGGCCCGTGAGCCATGGCCGCTGAGCCTGCGCGTCCAGAGCCTGTGCTCCGCAACGGGAGAGGCCACGGCAGTGAGAGGCCTGCGTACCGCAAAAACAAAACAAAACAAAGCAAAACATAGTGATGTAATTACAGAGAGGAGATTGGACTTCACGGCAATAAATTTAAAATGTTAGGGGATTTCCCCAAACTCAGTTCAATGTCAGTCAAGGATGTGATTACAACTCCAGGAACATGAGCATTCTCCTGCTGCCCTGGAACCCAAAGGAAGGGCCATGAGTGCTGCTAGGGTGGAGACCAATGGAGATGGTTGAGCAGATGGAGACCAATGGAGATGGTTGAGCAGAACGCAGAGAAAACTCAAGCTATGTCAGATGAGTAATTATGGGGAAAACCTGATAATGGGGAGACAGCCAGGGGACAATGCTAACTATGCTTAAATATTTTAAGGGCTATAATGAGAAAGATGGAATAGATTCATTTTGTATCAAGGGTAGACAATAAGAAAGGCATATGTGTGAAAACCATAAGAAAGATTATAATAGGAAAATGCATTATTAGTATATTATGATGTACTACCTTTCTAGTGCGAATTCCACTATTTAGGGTTCTTTTATCAAAACCATTTCAGCACTTGAAAAGGATTCTATGGAAGTTTTTAAATCCTAAATTGAGTGATTGATAAATTATCTTGTGATTCTGTGAGTCCACAAGTTAAATAATCAAATTTTTATTGCTCTGCCATAATCATGGTATAATAGTTGTTAAATAGTTTGAATTTCCTAACTGAAAAATTCTATAAATATAGAGGTTGTTATTTTCATAAGGAGTTCAATGAAAGAAAGAAAAACAGAGCTGTGAACTATTTTTAAGTAGTAATAGGTTTTAACTAAAATATGTGAGGATAATATTATAAAAATAGAAATGCATTTACTAATTAAAATTCTAAGGAGCTGTTTTCATGAGGGTTTTCTGCCCTTTTCCACCACACATCCCTCAGAAGATCACATTATCACTGATAAAAGCACCGTCTAAAATAGTGAACTTTGTGCCATTAAAATTAACATTGATTTGTATAATTTCGGAGAGAAAAAGGGAGGTAAGTAGAGGATCATGAAAGTCATGCAAAAATTTTCATCAAAATAATTACAAATATATATATATATGTATACATACATACATACATACACAATGATGTGAATGTCATCACTGGATAGTGAATATGAAAAATCAGTCAGGTAACAGCAGCTGGTATGAATTTCTACCATATAAACCAGTGGTAGAATTTAATGCTATGCTTATGTTTGTTATTGTGTTTTCCTCTGGAATTGCTTCCCTTCTTGCATCTGTGCTTATATAAAATGGGTTTAAGTGCACTGAGCGCTCTTTAATATCATATAAGCCCTGTATGTAAAATATTTTCTCAGTGAGAATTTGACTTAAATTTTCTTTCTATCGTCTTCAAACCACTGACCTGAGAGACTAAGGATTTACTTAAAATTGTTGCAATAAACAGAAAGCGTTCAGTTTTCATTGAATGGTCATTTATTGGAGCTGTTCTGGCCTCTCTTGTGTAGCCTAGCCTCTGTTTCTCTGCTCCCATATCTATCAGAGTTTGCATGTCTAATTGGACATTCTATTAAAATGAAAATCTTAACTAGGGACAAGTCCAAAGAAAATGTAGGTTTTAAGAACTTTTTGATGTGAGGTATATGTAGATATGACTTCAAGAGACTACTGTCTAGTCTATGGTAGTATGAAAATTAAAGCCATAAAAATCAGCTGATCCCTAAGTAACTTTTTATTTTTAATTTTTTCCAAAAATTCAGGGCAATGTATTTATTATCTTGACCAAGGCTTCTATGTAACATTAATCACAAGTCCTTGCCTTTGTTGTTATTGTTGTTCTATGATAATGTTGTCAAAGTTTTAAAAGAAAGATTATTGGATAATAATATTAAATTAACATAATTTAAATAACTATAAATTTCATAATAAAGAGTTCTTATCTATATATTACATGCATCATATAGCCATATTTAGAAATTATTTAATTTTAAGCATTCATACATATTTTTAAATGGCTCAATTGAGAAAAAATCCGAAGACGTAAAGAGGCATCTGAAAAGAGAATTGCTGCCATACGTTTTAAAAAAACTATAATGTAAACGTAAAGTTCACTGCATTAGAGATAAATTTAATTAAGAATATGAAACTCACATGTATTTGTGCAATACTAAAGCTTGAGTTTCACAGAATTTTATTTTTTCGGATTTTGTTTGTTTTCCCTTATTTGCAATCAGAAAAGAAGTTTGATTTTTTTCTCTTTTCAATCAATCTTGTTAAAGGTTTATCAATTCTTAAAAAATCTTTAAAATATTATCTCTTGATGTTGTTGATTATTGTACTGATATTTCCTGTTCATTTATTTTTTCCCTTAATCTTCTTTTTTGTACTTTCTTTAGGTGTGATATTTTCTTAGGTTATGTTTCAGGCTCTCTTCTTTTCTACTATACAGATTTTAAAGCCATACATTTTCCTCTAAGCACTCTTTAGCTGCATTCCCCCAAATATTGATCTGTCCAATCTTCATTGCTATTCAACTCAAACTACTTTCTAATTTCCATTTTTATTTATTCTTTCACCCATTATATAGAGAAGTATTGGCTAAGTTTCAGGGAACTAGGGTTTTCTAGTCATCTTTTTGTTAGTCTAGCTAATTTCACTGTGATCAGAGAATATATTCTCAGTAATTTCAAGCATTTGAACATTGTTGAGGCTTTCTTTAAGGCTGCTATGTGGTTAATTTTGGAAAATATTCCATGGGAACTTGAGTGGGATGTGAATTCTACTGTTGTGTGCAAAGTCTTCTCTCTGCTTATACGTACCATTTGGGTCCATGTGTTAATCGTGTGACTTTTTAAACAGCTTTATTGAGTTATAATTGACATATGACAATGTAAAGTGTACCTATTTAAAGTGTACAATTTCATAAGTTTTGATATATTTATACGTTCACATAACCATCACCATAACTCTTTTTCCTGTTTCTCCCTTCCCTCCTCTTGTTCCCAGGCAACCACTGATCTACATTCTTTCACTACAGATTATTTGAATTTTCTAGAATTTTATAGAAATGGAATCATACAGTGTATGCTCATTTTCATCTACCTTCTTTCAGTCAGTATAATAATAATTCTGCTGTTCATTTAGATTGTTTTGTATATCAATAATTCTTTTTATTGCTGAGTATTACTCCATGGAATAGTTGTACCCAATTTATCTGTTCACCTGTCTTTTGCATGTTTTGTTTCCTTCTCAACACCTGTTGAGAGAAATGTTTTAAGGTCTGCTAATATGATGTGGATTTATTTATTTGTTTATTCTTTATACTTTGACAATTTAGAAAATATATTTACAACTGTTATTGGGTGCATGCATATTTAGGACTATGCTATTTTTCTTGTGATTGACCCACTTATCCTTTTTAAAAAATACTTTAAAAATCTCCAGTAATGTTTCTTGCCTTCCGATATACTTTGTCTAACATTGGTGTTGTTATATTAGCTTTATTTTGGTTAATATTTCCATGGCCCACTTTTTTCTATACTTTTACTCTCAGCCTTTCTATGTACTAATATTTAAGTGTGTCTCTATTATGGAGACTGTTTTTTAAATCCAATATGACAATCTTAGTTTTATTTTAAGTATATGATCTTTTTTGTTTAATGTAATTACCAGTATCATTTTAAAGTGGTTACCCTAGAGATTACTGAAAGTATTTATGACTTGTTATGGTTCAATGCATATTATTTCTTCCCAATGCCCTGATGGTACTGGAAACTTACCACCCTCTAGCTCCATTTATCCTTCTACTTTTTAAATGTATTTTAATTCAACCTACCTTTTAAATGTAAACATTGGTACTATTATATGTTGAATATTAATTTATATTTATATACATATTTAAATCTTTCATTCTCTTAATTCCTTTCATTTCCATGTTTCCATGTGTGATCATTTTTCTTCTAGCTGAAAAAACTCCTTTTAGTACTTCTTGTATGTCAGATCTACCAGTGATGAATTCTCTGTTTCTTTTTTCTTTGATAATGTATTTGTTTCGATATAAATTTTGAAAAGTTATTTTGCTAGGCATAAAATTCTATATTGGCAGTAGTTTCCTTTTTTGCATTGTAGAGATGTTGATTTTGCTGTCTTTTGGATTATACCATTTCCTTTGAGAAGTAAGTTGCCAGACTTGTTGTTGCTCCTTTCAAGGTAACAAAGGTCTGGCTGTCTTAAAGATTTTCTGTTTGTTTTGGGTTTTAGTAGTTTGACTGTGATGTGCCTAGATGGCATTTTTTAAAATTCTGCTTAAGCTCTACTGAATTTCTTGAATCTGTGGGTTGGAGTCTTTTTATCAATTTTGGAAAAATCTGGGCCATTATTTGTTCATATATCACTTTATTCCTATGTTCTCTCTCTCCTCTCCTTCTAGGATTCCAGTGATGTCGTTTATATTTTCTGAATTTTTCTTTCTTTTCTGTCTAAGCTTCACTTACACATTTTCTATTAACCTTTCAGTTCATACTCCTTGTGTTCTGTTTCTCTCAGTATGCTATTAGACACATTCCTTGAATTCTTAATTTCAGTTATTGTATTTTTCAGTTCTTGAGTGTCCATTTGAGTATTTTAAAAAATTACTTCTCTTTTGAAATTCTTTTTTTAAATAAATAAATAAATAAATAAATAAATTTATTTATTTATGGCTGCATTGGGTCTTCGTTGCTGCACGTGGGCTTTCTCTAGTTGCGGCAAGCGGCGGCTTCTCTTGCTGCGGAGCACGGGCTCTAGGCACATGGGCTTCAGTAGTTGTGGCTCGCAGGCTCTAGAGCGCAGGCTCAGTAGTTGTGGCGCACAGGCTTATTCCGTGGCATGTGGGATATTCCCTGACCAGGACTTGAACCTGTGTCCCCTGCATTGGCAGGTGGATTCATAACCACTGCATCACCAGGGAAGTCCATTGAAATTCTTTGTCCTTTAATTTATTCTACTTATCTTTTCGACTGTTTCTTGAACAAATTAATCATAACCATTCTGAAGTCCTTTCCTGTTACCTTCTCTACCAGGATTATCTGTGGGTTGGCTTCTGCTGTTTGTTTTTATTTCCTTTTTGTTATTGATTGTATGTTCCTGTCTCTTCACATGCCCGGTAATTTTTTATTGCATATTGGGTACTTTAGAATCTGCAGATAAAATCTGCAGAGGCTCCAGATGATACTCTTTCTCACCAGGGGTGATTTGTCTTCTCTTTTGCTAGGCAGGGGAGTAGGGAGGGAGCCAGTCATCACCTTAATCTAATCAGATACTGAGCTATGTTGAAATAGAAATTCCTGTTTTCCTTCTCAGGGATTTTCAGCTTAGTTCTTCAGTCTCAAGTTACGTGTAGTTTCATGATTTGACAAATGTCTTAAGGGGGAGACTGGACGTGTGTTTGAGACACCTGAAGTCTCCAGTTTGGCCACTCTAGACCTGTGCAGTCACCAAATCTCTACTGGTTTCTTGGTCCTTCTGCAGTGGCCGTGGCCAGGGCAAAATCTGAATTCCAAACCCCTAGATTATGCCTAGAATTGGTAAATGGTCCCAAGAAAAAAGCAGCTTCACATATTCAGCTCACCTCTGAAGGTTTAAATCCTTAGGATTTACCTTTCCGATCTCAGAAATGTTGGCCTTAGAAATGTTATTTCCCCTATTCTTTCTTGTTTTCACATTTCATGGTTTAATACCATAATTCTTGTTCTTTACCTGCCTTTTCTAGTTGTCCTCATTGGAGCATTTGTCTGTGGCAAATTACTTCATCATATTCAAAAGCAGAAATTTGTATCCCTGTTTCAAAATAAGAAGATAGGGACAAATTTACCCCTCTGCACCAAATATGAAAGATTATAAAATTGAGTCCAGATTTTTGCTTATGTCAGGCTAAAGCTAGACATAATTATAACCTTGGCTGTGCTACTTTTAGCATTATTCTTTTTACCTTTTTCCTTTCATACTCTTTTTCTGGCTGTCCCATAAAATTCTAATTCCAGGACTTAAAATATATATGTATATTTTTTGCCGGAGATTCCCATTGTTTGTCTTTATAGATGTACTAGGCTTCTTCTGCCTTGAATCCCTTCCCATGTTTATTCTTTCAGGATCCTCCTAAGGAATTGGTTAATTACATGAATGAATCAAGTTAGTGACTTACAGACTTGTATTAAAATGACATTTTTATTTTAATGGGATTTAACCTTAGCAAACATGGGACTTTCTCACATTACAGTAGAAACAATGAGTGAGATATATGGGAAGTGTATTCCTTCTAACCGTTCATGTATTGTAAATATTAGAAGGTTTCCATTCTTTTATTCACTGACCTGTTTATTCATCCAGCAAGTATTTATTAAGCCTCTACTATTTACAAGTCATTTTGAAAGCCACTACCGAAAGTAGAGATGAGTAAAACAGATCCCTTCTGTTAAGAATATTACAGTCTAATAAAAGAGATAAAACAAATCATAACTAATAGTAGTACATAAGCACCAGAGAAGGAGAAAGAAAATAAAGTAGTGTGGGTACATAGAGGAAGAGATCTTTTATCAATCAATCAGATTGGAGATTCCTTCAGGAAGTAGCTTTTCAGTGGGTTTTGAAAGTTGGGTGTGATTTCTAATGCAGATGTGTATGGAGGTTTGGAAGGGCATTCCAGATAGAGAGAACATTATGAACAAATATAGGGAATTCGAGAAGTACAGGGAGAAGTTCTGTCACAGGATATTGCTTGTTTTGAGGAAAGAGAGGAAGATCAGTGACTTTTAAGTGGCTTCCTCTGGAGTATTGAAGATTGAATCCTTGGTTATCTGTAATAATTAGCTTAACGTGGACTGCTGTTGAATATCAACAGGCACGGTTCTACTAACTGAGGATACATCAGAACTTGACATTTCCAAGCTCACTGCATAGTGAGATTCTATTAAGGTATTTTGTTTACTATAAAGTGAAGAGAGAAAAGTACTAACAGAAGTGTGAACAAAGTGTTATTCCACCAAAGAGGCCATTTTGCCCATGGTGTTTTTCTCCTATTTCCAAAGCATAGAAATCATCCTCAGAATTTTTCAGTGTTATGCAAGTATTTGTAGCATCTGTCTCATTTTATCAATGCTTCCAACAAAAATTAATCTTTAGATGAATATGTTCATTTCGTATATATCAGCTTTTATCAATTTTTCCATTATTTATTTACCCTTTCCCTCCTTCCCTTGATTCCTTCTTCCTTCCCACCCTCTTTTCCTTTCTTCCACTAATATTTACAGAGTGAACCTATATATGACAGATACTGTAATGGAGGCTGAGGATGTAGCCATGTATGAGCCACAGTCCCTGGTTTCTGGTAACATCATCCTAATGGATGCCTTGTACTCAAGAAAGAAGTAAATATACATGGACAAACGTTCATTCTCCCCAAGTAACAGAAGCTTGATAACAAGGCCTGTGTAGCATGTACGTACTTTCTCTGAATGTGGACTTCTGGAGGGGCTTCCTAAAGTATCTATTAAACCCTCTTTCTATCTGTAGATCAGCTTATTCCTGTAACTGCCAACAACAAGGAAAATGTTAAAGAACAAAACCCTCAAACCTCTTATCTGGAGTGCAAGGCTTATTCCATAGTATAACCATCTCACGTCCACTTCCAGCCCGGGTATAATGAAAATCCAGGCTTTTTCATTGAAGCTTTATTTTTAATAGCCACAACTGGAAACAACCCAAATATCTATCATAGATGAATGGAAGAACAAATTGTGATATATTCATAAAATGGAGTACTACTCATCAATAAAAGGAACAAACAGTATGTACACACAACAACATGGATGATTCTTAAAATAATTATGCTGAGTGAAAGAGGCTACATAAATAAGAATATATACTGTGTGACCTCATTTATATAAAACTCTAGACAATGCAAACTTACCTATGTGACAGAGACCAGATCAGTGGTTGCCAGGGAAGGAGGCGTGTGGGGAGGGTTGGGAGGGAAAGATTACAAAGGGGTATCACACGAGAAAACCTTAAGGGATTATGGACATATTCACTCTTTCAGGTGTGGTGATGTTTTCATTAATGTATACATATGTCAAAACTTATCAAATGATATACTTTAATTATGTGCAGTTTATTGAATGCCAGCTATATCTCACTAAAAGTTGCTCTTGTGTTAAAACAAACACAGGCTCCTCTTGTAATTGTTTAATCTCTGTTTCCCCTAATAGACTAAGTGACATGATGAAAGTGATCAGGGCTTTCTCATTCAATATCTCTGCCAGTGACTGATCTAAGGTAGGCTTTCAGGAGATACATGTTAGATGAATATAGAAGTAGTTAAGATATACTGCTGTTGAACTATGTACTATTTTGGCCTTGCTCTGATTCACACATTAAAATGCTGATCAGGTTGTAGTGTTAGCCATTAATCATATTATTTCCCTTGTTGTAAAGCCAACTATATTATAAATGTCCTTGAAGAATGTTTTTATTTTTAAAGGCAACTCCATTCATGACCTAAAATAAGCCCAAACTCAGCTACCAATTTTAATAGGAATTTACGTTAGAAATGAAAACCATGAAAGGTTAGTAAACATCAAGAGACAGGGAAACATCTTGGTTGTAATATTTAGAGATAGGTTAGCTGCTAACGGCATCCCACAGTGTGTAATCCCATCTGGATAGGTGAATTAATGTCATGATGAAATGACTAACTTCTGCTTTGCCAAATGTTTATAACACAAATGATGTCCATCACAACAGTGGGGAGATTTATTTAACTTTCCTCGGTCTATGATGATAGTCTAGGAACAGTGATGATGTGAAGAACTCAGTAAAGAGTCTCTGTGCATCCCTTTCAATTGCTTTCACTGTCATTATTTTTAAATTCTGATTTTTTCTTTTAAGGCTTAGAGATTGTTAATTATTTAGACATCCCCTGTACAAAAATTTCACCTATGAGCCATTGGAAAAATTCTGAGGGAGTTAAACCTGGAGTCTCTCTTGGAAACTGGTCTATCATTTTCTTCCCAGTGTTCTCAGTAGCAGCACCGTCACGCATTAAAGTGGTTAAAACACACATTACAACAATCCCATAAATTGTTTTCTATATAAATGTAAACACAGAGACCCAACTGCCTCAAAAGTCGCAGCTCTTCCTCTTTCACGTGTTTTATATCCTCCGTCCTGATTCATTTCCCTGACTCCCTCTGCCTGCCAGCTTCCCTCACCTTAAAATAATTGTCGGAGCAGCTGCGAATGTTCTCCATGACAATTGCTTTTATGATTTACTCAAAATTCTGACAATTTGTAGGTCTGGAAAAATAAAAAGCCTAAGATCTCTAGGGATATCACTGTGCAAGAGCCTATTTAATCTTCCTGTACTATCCTCCCTCAGTCCTTTCAGGGGTTGTGAAAGATACCCTCTGCTGTTTTCTCCCTTCTGATAGGTGCAATCTTGAAGCTCTGTTCTTTTATTTCGTTTGGTGCCCAATAACATCTCAAATTTTTCTTTGTCTGTATTCCCCAAGAATAATAGATACTCCCACAGCTTGCAGGGTATATAATCTGTCCTCTTGCAATCATGTTCTAAGGTACTTGAGGATTTTTTTTTTTAATAAGTGGTCACTAGTACCGGCCCATCTTTGGTTGATAGCAGGAAACTAAGAAAATTAAGAAGGTCCTGGATCTGGAAACAGTCGGTCCTGGATCTGGTTGAATTTAGACTCACACAAACATAGAAGGACTCCTAATTCGTAGAGTTTGCCAATGTGGTCTTATAACATCTTGACAAGAAATAATTGCATTGTCTAACTTTTAAAAGTCACCACGTTTCCATAGGCAAATTAGTGAAGAAAAAAGTTTTTTATAATTTAGTGAAAAGTCCACAAATATGCATAGATGTCAGATATTTGACATTAATATAAAGGTAAAATAAATGGGTCCAAACAAGGCAAACGTGTATTTCCTCATTTGCATGATAATAAAAATTCCTTGTATTTTTCAAATTGTTTACATAGGTTCCTTATGAGGGTTTTACAAATCTTTTAGAATATTTCTGTTAACTCTTATAAAAACAATTGACGGTAGGTATAGTTGCCCTAAGAAAGCTGGAGGAAATAATATCTACAATTTGTTCTAAGTGCTTACATATTTCATTTTATTACCAAAAAAAAAAAACCAAAACAAAAAACCTGTTGAGTTTGTACTTTGATGATTCTCATTTTACAGATGAGAAAATGGGAAAACTGAAGCTTGAAAAATTTATAAAGTTTTTCCAATGATTCATGTCCATTAACTGAAAAACTAGGCTGAACTCGGGTGTGTAAGCACCAAGGCCTGTATCCATCCAGTTTAGCCACAATGCCCTGTTGATATGCTGAATTTCCCTTAGGATTCTGCAGAAGGAGGAAGTAGTGGGTTGCCTGTCCATTCCGGTTTCTTTCCATGAAGCAAGCCATGAAATGTTAGAACTGGTTTAATTGTGAATTTAAGTATGGAGTTGGAGTGGGAGAGATGTGGTGAAGTATTTTTGCATTTTGAAGTTTAACTATGAACAACAGTAACTTGGGCATCTTTGGAAAAATCTTACTCAGCATCATGTTTGAAGATAATGATTCACTAGGCCTTAGGGCCCAGAGGGTGAGGGGCGATTTAAAAACTTCCGCAGGTGATTCTCCTGTTCACTCAACTTTGGGAGAAGTCTGATTTGATGTCTTTTATGGGACGACTTAAACCTGTGATTTTATTTGTGAGACTTGAAGGATTCTAGGGGTTGGTCTCATCTCCCTAATCTGCACTCACCACTATTTCCCAACCTCAGAATAGCATTCCTTTGTCATATGGTAATTTCTCTTATTCAGATACAGAAATTGTTGGGAGGGCCATACTTTAAGCCTGATCAATCATGTATAATTTGGAGAGGTAGTGTGGTGTCTGAAAGCTAACACTAAGTTAAAAGCGAAAGCTTTTCTTTCTCCACCACAAAATGACCTTATTTTATTCATCTTTTTATATCCAGTACTTCTCACACAACCTGAAGAACAGGTTTTCAGTATTGTTCCTCTGTGAAATTGACATATTTAAACCTACTGTCATCAACATTCATTCAACAAACTTTTTTTTGGCCGCTATCTTGTATGTAGCACCAGGCATTGCGCCAGGTGTTGAGGATAACTTGGTGAGCAAACTAGATCAGCTCTTGCTCTGACAGTGTGCATTATCCAATGAAGCTAACAGACCAATCAAATAATCTAGGAATATAGACTTACGAACAGTGAATTTCACTGTCAAGTGTTGGACTTGTGTAAGAGACTGCTAGTTGTCCCCTAATGTTTGTTTTCCTTATATTCCACAGTAATAGAATTTTGTAGCTGTCCATATACTACTCTTTTTTTTAATTGAAGTATAGTTAATTTATAATATTGTGTTAGTTTCAGGTGTACAGTAAAGTGATTTAGTGGTACATATGTATATATCTATTTTTCTAGATTCTTTTCCCTTATAGGTTATTACAAAATATTGAGTATAGTTCCCTGTGCTATACAGAAGGTCCTTGTTGGTTATCTATTTTATATATAGTAGTGTGTATATGTTAATCCCGACCCCCCAATTTATCCCTCTCTCCCTTCTTTCCCCTTTGGTAACCGTAAGTTTTCTTTCTATGTCTGTGGGTCTATTTCTGTTTTGTATATAAGTTCATTTATATCATTAAAACTTTTTTTTAGATTCCACATATAAGTGATATCATATGATTTTTGTCTTTGTCTGACTTACTTCACTTAGTATGATAATCTCTAGGTCTATCCATGTTGCTACAAATGGCATTATTTCAATCTTTTTTTTATGGCTGGTTAATATTCCATTGTATCCATATATTATTTTTAATGAAGAAGGCATTTACCAACCTTTTTTTTTTTCAGTGAAGGAGGCCACGTAACTAAGTTCTGATCAGTAGGATAAATGTGAAAATACCATGGGGCACTTTCCAGCAACCTTCCCTAGAAGCACCTGATGGGTATACTTTGTCCCTTGTTTTTGTCCCTTCCTCTGTTTCTGCTGATTGGAATGTGGGTGTTGGTCAGAACTGCATCTTGGATCCTGAGAATGAGGAAAACTTCCTCGGGATTGTGGAGTGAAAGACTGCAGGGGGCCTGAGCCCTTGAAATTTTGGGGAATGGAGCAACTATATGGTGTCTGGGTTGCCTTCATTAGGAATTTCACAGGGTATCCTGAGAACAATTTGAGGGGAAAATGGAGATCAGATCTAGTCTGGGAGTCAAGGAAAGCTTCCCCAGAAGAAGTTTCATTTCAGCATATATTTAAAGGTTAGCTGGGTGATGTGTTGAAGACAAGGTGAAGCAGAGAGGATGAATGGGTAATGGAGGATTTCAATCTAGAGAAACAAGGTTACTGGAGGAAATAACGCATGTGGAAACAATTTGCAGAGCAACACTGCTCTAACCATAAGACGTTCTTATTATGAAACCCGTGCTTCTCAGCACATGCTTCAAGGCCTGCGGGAGTTAACTACCTGCCCGCCTCTCACCGCTTTCATCTCTCATTACTCCCTGCCGTGGATTTCAGACCAGGTTCATCAATTTGTAGCTGCCTTCTAGCATCCTTCTCTCCCAACTCATGCCATTTTCAGACCCTTTAAACTCTGGCTCCTTCGAGGAGAATTTTCTTAATAACTGCCCCCCCCCACCCCGAGCTCTGATAACAAGGGTCCTTCCACTCAATTTCCATTTGTACTCATTCTTAGGCTGAATAATTTCCCGCTATTTCTCTTACTGCATTTCCCCTGTGGGTTACCGAAGAACAAGGAACCATGCCCTGTATTTTCTTTTATACCTGGGAATGCCTAGCTCAAACCTCTGTTCCAATACATTTTGGTGACTGAATGGCTGAAGTCTAGGTTGAAAGTCCCTTCCAGCTCTGTCTTGCCCCTAGATGTGGCCTGTTCTGTGATGAGATTCTTTGAGGACCAGTCAAATATAATCATTTCTCATCTTGAAACCTCCAGTGTTAAGAGTGGCCCTGAAAAATTCATCAGGGGAATAATGTTTTGCTCATCACTTCTGCTGCCCTGCAGGCCTTTGGGTAAATAATGGTGGATGGATAGGAGCTCTGATGGCCAAATGCAATATTAAACCTACCTTCTGTCTCTCTCTGGTCTGCCTGGTAGAGTTTGATGTATTGAATTTTACATTTAGGAACCAATTTCCTTTTGACAGATTCGTGCTCCAGGCTATACAGTGCTGACCACTGCATTAGGGACGTTCTGACAAATGAACAGGTATGTAGGCAGAGTGTGTCACCCAGGATGTGGGTGGCTTCCCCTGGGTCCTTGATCCTAGAGAGATTTCGACTCTTCTTACTCACTGCTGGCTGTCAAAATGGATACAAAAAGTTTGCCATATTTGGGAACTTTCTTCCTCACTTTCATTGAACCATTGCACTTGAGTCCTTCCATAAAAATGAAATGTTAACCCTGAGAAGCAGAACCTCAGCTCTGCAGAGCCAGGGGCAGAAGGAACTATTGTGGATATTTGAGATGGTTTCATACTAATCAAAAACTGACCAAGCTGATATAAAAAAAATTTAATAGAAACACTTTTGAAGAGGCTTTCCCTAAATTTTTTCATTTACCTCCTCGCCTTCTTTCCTAGAAAATATGTGACATATTTACCTTTTCTTATTCATTTATTCAACTAACATTTGCTGAGTATGTATTAAATGCTAACTTCTAAGAACAAAACTGTAGAAAAGAATTTGTCTCTGACCTCAGAGGGCTCATAGCATAGAAAGAAATTGGCAGAGATTTTCTGTAAAGGGGCAGATGGTAAATGTTTGTGGTTTTGCAGGCTAGAGTCTCTGTCACAACTACACTGCCGTTTGCAGTGCAAAAGCAGCTATAAACCCTAAATCCCGTTTTATCTGTCTGTCAAACACTTACTCATCATTAAGACTCTGCTCAAAGGAAACACTTTATATGGAAATTTCCTGACCGTGACAAATGGAAGAAATGACTCCCTCTTTTGTATCCTGCCATATTCCGTACAGCTGTTTCTCAGGGCACCTCTAACACTTGACTGCACCCACTTGTTTCTTATTTGTGAAAGACAGTCCAAGCAGAGGGAACAGTGTCAGCAACGGCGTAAAGTCACGTCCTGGGATGTTCGTTACACGCTCTGGCTGGCTCAGGAGCGTGAAGGCGGGAGGTGTTGGTGCAGTGAAGGAAAGTGCTGGGAGGGGATGCGATCGTGAGCGCAAAGGAGTCGACCAGGCCATTTGTTCCTGAGTCGGTGTAAACTAAGGCCCTACTCAAGGGCTTTCCAAAGGGAATGCATGATCAGATAAATGTGCAGAAAGATCATTCCGGCAGCCTTGTGAAGTGGGTTAAGGCCGGAGACAAGGAGACCAGATGGATGGACACCAGCTTGTGAGGATGACAGCTAGGGAAGCCAGAGCAGCATTTTGGGTGCAGAAGTCTTGGTTGCCAGTGTTGTGTAGACCGAAACTGCACAATGGAACCATGGCTTCAGTACACCTTGAATCAGAACTCAGAAGAAAACCCTTCTAGATCTAGTGTCAGCATTCTAAAATGTATGACTGAAAAAGCCATTTACCCTCTCTTGAGTTTATACCCTCAGCTGGAATATGAGGAAGGTAGTTTAAGTGACTTCTAGGCTATTTTCTAGCTGTACATGTCTGCGAGTTAATTGCTTGATTCCTGGTATCATTTTTCATATAAGAATTAGCCCATGTCTTCCTGATCCCCTTTTGCTAAATTTGGACAACCTTAATCTAATTCTAGTATTTTTAAGGAGCTTACTTTAGAGCTTAATTTTGTGAAAGCTATGTTGAAGAAACTTCAAAGATAACTTAGAGTACTTTTGGTTTCTTTTCCTTCACCCTCCCTTCCCACCGATTCTCCCTGTGAAATATTTCATGACTCTACCCTGCCTTTTTTTAATCCCCAGTTCCACATTTAGCTCCTGAGTCATTAGTTCATTACCCTAGGATTTGTGGCTCTTTACTCTGGCACTAACCTATCTTTCCATGCTTATCGTCTCTTCTCTCCCATGCTCCAGTCAAAAATGTTCCCTGCCTTGAACCTATTTTTTTGCCCTATATCACATGGTCTTATAGTAATTAATTTGTCTGTCTCCTGCATGAGGCTGTGACTGTGACTTACTTGTCTTTGTATCTCCAGAGAGCAGCACAGTGCCTGGTACATACAATGAACCCAATGAACGAGTGAACCTGGGAAGGTTTTGGTTTACACCGGTTCTCCCAACTTCCTAGAGTATCTTTCTCATCTTTCCATCCCAGGCTACTTCTCTGCTGGCTGCAAATACAACCCTCTCCTGCATGATGCTTTTGCTGAGTGTCTCAGCAAGATGTTCGGTTCTCCCTTCTCAGAGTTTCTTGTTTTTTTTTTTTTAATTTATTTTATTTTATTTATTTTTGCCTGTGCTGGGTCTTTGTTGCTGTGCACAGGCTTTCTCTAGTTGCGGAGAGCAGGGGCTGCTCTTCATTGTGGTGCATGGGCTTCTCATTGCGGTGGCTTCTCTTGTTGCGGAGCATGGGCTCTAGGCGTGTGGGTTTCAGTAGTTGTGGTACATGGGCTCAGTAGTTGTGGCTCACAGGCTCTAGAGTGCAGGCTCAGTGGTGTGGTGCACGGGCTTAGTTGCTCTGTGGCATGTGGGATCTTCCCAGACCAGTGCTCGAACCCGTGTCCCCTGCATTGGCAGGCGGATTCTTAACCACTGTGCCACCAGGGAAGCCCCCTCAGAGTTTCTTGTAGCACAGTTTCTTACTTCTCTTTTGCATTTCCCATTGTCGCTTATATTGTAGTTATTATGTAGGGATCTCTTCCATCTATAGGACAGGATTACCGGTGGTACACAGGACCTGTATCTTACTTTGCTTCTTCTGAAGTATCTATGGCAATGCTTATAATTAATAGGTGTTCAATTAAGGTGCTCATGGGTAGAATAAGAAATCCAACTTCCTGCAGCAAAAGACTCTACAAGCATCAGGCTGTCTGTTTTGTGCCAAACAAACATGATTTTTGTAGAAATGAACAGCACCAGCTGCGCTCTTCCATTGTGGTCTGGTTCGGATAACCTGGGAACAATTGAAAGTAGACTTTCTAAATTAAAAAAAGAGAGAGCCCACAATCTCTGCATTCTAAATGCTACAAGGATTTACCTGTGGGGTCTACAAGTAGCAATTTGCATCTTGGTTTATGTGAAGGATAGAAAGCACAAACTTGTGAGCAGGGCTGCTGACACAGCGGGGGTGTAAGAGGCAGCAAAGGGAGCAGCGGCAGGGGCTCAGGGCCAGGATGAAGAAATTAATAATCCACTTATTATTCAGAACAGCGAATGGCTGCAGGCTATTGGCAAGCGGTTCAGCAATTATCTGATTAACTGCTAATGTTACACCAAGAAACCTCTTCGAGACTGTACTTTTTTTGTGAAGTGACACAGAATGGCAAGAAGCTGCTATTTTGTGCAAAAAGCTGAGAGCTGCAGCTAGGTGGGCTGTACCGAGACCCTGGTGGGCCGTCACTCTTTCAAAGTTGGAAGCAAATGGCCCTTTTTGCTGCTGTTACAACTCTTCCTGGAAATATCAGCTTCTCTATAGCACCATAACTCAAATTTAATATGAGAGCTGAAGTTGTTTTCCTTTTCAGTTTGAGCTCTTGCTTAGAACAGGAGAGCCAGATTATCTTTTCAGTGAGAACTTGGAAAACAGCCTTGCATATTTCTCCTGATGACACCCACGCCATGCCAGGGCAGGAAGATATCTCCCCTTGCTTTGTAACGTAGGTTCAGAGCTCACCAGCCTCTGCATTCTGGTTGTGGTCACTCTTAAGAAATGCCCTCATTTTAAAGTCAGATGCCACCACTGCAGCATACAGATCCTTTATTCGCCCCCATTCCTGCCTTTCTTTAGGACAATGACTCTTGCAGTAGTCACCAAAAGACTTGGAAAGCCCACACTGTCTTGAGAGAAGAACTTGATTAAGATTCATCAAGACTAGACTGTGTGGGTTGATTGTAAGACACCTTTTCCAAAATTTAAAAATAAACTCTATTCTCAGTTGTATAAAAAGAAATGTGAAAGTACTTATTTCTAACTGTCAGTGATAACCAGAATCATAATCACAACTCACAGCCCCCCCGCCCCCACTTAGTTTGTGTTCCTGATGATTCAGGAATCTGCAGGAAGTCTGTAATAATGTTCAAAAGCAATTTCCTATTTCTACTGATAATATCGTGAGTATTCTCAGTGAGTCCTACTCTATCCTTCAATTCCCAGCTGCAAATTCCTCCCACTCTCCCCTAGAATCTGTGGGGGAAAAGTGACTTCTCAAATGCAAACATTTGATGTAATTTTTCAGCAGGATAATCGTTGAAGCCAGTGTCAGGCAAAAGTTAACCAAGAGAATGTTCACATAAAAACCTTTGGCTTTGTCACAGTTCATGAAACAGAGGTGCTTTGAAAGCAAAGGCGTTTTTGCAGCTGAAAAGGCCTTTAAGTAAGAAAAGTCAAATCTTGTATAGAAGTATTACAGTACCTTTATTTCCAAAATTGGTTAATGGAAAGTCTTTTATGTGGATATCAATTATACCATGGCTAAAAAGTCAATTATGTAGTAATTGGAGGATAAAATAATGGATTTACCTTAGGTAAATTCAAAGTCGTGTTTGAAATGTAGCTCTTCATTATTGCATCCTTGATGTATGAAATTAATTTTATCTATATAATGGTATTCATTAAATGTAAAGGTTTAATGATGAATGTCTTATACAAATGTGAAAACCACAGTATAAAAACAAAGAGGGGGCCGAATTTTTAACTGATTGTTTTTCCAATTATGAACCTCACTGGCTAAGCTACTCCTTCTTGTCAATTACCTAAAATGAGTATGGTTAACAAGTTCTGAATTTATATTTTCTTAACAGAATGCATTGAGGGTGAACTCTTGATTCCCACTGTGTTATTACTCAAGCTTTGTTTCAGTCTTGGTGAGTCTTCGGTAAGAACAACAAGAAGTGATCTTTAGCTGAGAACTCATGTTGTTCTATGCACATCATTTCTGCAGTCTTGCCCTGACACTCCATTCCCTTCCCTGTGTAGGCACACTGCCTCGTTACAAAGCAGCAATGATCTTGTCAGAAGAATGGCAGGCTCAGTACGGGCTGTGTCCTGCAACATTCCAGAGGGAAGAGAGCCCTGTGGGTCTTCTGAATAACAGATATTTCCAGGAAATCAGGAAGCGATACCACGAATTCTCCAGCGTTTTGCACAAACTAAACTGATAGCCAAGCACATCTTCCTCTGAAATGTAATCAACTTGTGTTCCGTCCCTAGTACCTCCTTTCTGTTAATCCCTGAAACCTAGAACTTATTAAAGCTATCCATTCATTGATTATCCTTAAAGTTAAAATCAACTTCCAGGTTTGGAGTTATAATCCCAAATGCTGTTTCATAGTCTACCTAACATGTTTCAGACACGATTACCTTTGGGAAAATAACTTCTTTTTTTTTTTTTTTTTTAAGTTCCCTGACCAGGTATTGAACGTGGGCCCTTGGCAGTGAGAGTGTGGAGTCCTAACCAATGGACCACCAAGGAATGCCCCAATCTCTGCTTTTCTTTTTTTTTTTTTTTTTTGCGGTACACGGGCCTCTCACTGTTGTGGCTTCTCCCGTTGCGGAGCACAGGCTCCGGACACGCAGGCTCAGCGGCCATGGCTCACGGGCCCAGCCGCTCCGCGGCATGTGGGATCTTCCCGGACCGGGGCACGAACCCGTGTCCCCTGCATCGACAGGTGGACTCTCAACCACTGCGCCACCAGGGAAACCCCCAATCTCTGCTTTTTAATTGAGAGTGTCTTAACCATTTACAGTCAATGTGATTGTTAACATATGGTTGGGATTGAGTGTATCATCTTGTTATTTTTTTTTCAGTTTTTCCCATCTGTTCTTTATTTCCTTTCCCTCTTCTTTTTTTTTTCTTTCCCTCTTCTTGTACCTTCTTTTGGATTAAAACTTCAGTCCATATTTATTATTAGCCCATTCTGTCTCCTTTGTTGGCTTATTAGTTGTGGTTATTTGTTTGTTAAAATGGTTTTTTCAGGGTTTACAGTATACAACTTCAACTTATCACAGTCTACCTCCAAATGGTATCCTCACATAAATTTCACAATACTGTAGTATACTTCCATTTCTCCCCTCAGAGCCTTTTATGTTATTATTGCCAGACATTTTACTTTTATATATGTTTAAAACTTCATAATCAATTGTTGTTATTTTTGTTTAAACAGTCAATTTTCCTTTAAAACTGATTAACAGGAAAAATTATTGTATTTTTATCCATTTAGTTAACATTTCCAATGATCCTCAACCCTCTGTGTAGATGCAGATTTCCATCTAGTATCATCTTTCTTCTGCCTGAAGAATGTCCTTTAACATTTCCTATAGTATGGATCTGCAGGTGATGAGTCCTTTCAGCTTTTGTATCTCTAAAATTTTATTTCACCCTCATTTTTTTTTGAATTTTTGAATTATATTTTATTTATTTTTTCATACAGCAGGTTCTTATTAGTCATCAATTTTATACACATCAGTGTATACATGTCAATCCCAATCGCCCAATTCAGCACACCACCATGCACACCCCCCCACGGCTTTCCCCCCTTGGTGTCCATACGTTTGTTCTCTACATCTGTGTCTCAACTTCTGCCCTGCAAACCGGTTCATCTGTACTATTTTTCTAGGTTCCGCATACATGCGTTAATATACGATATTTGTTTTCCTCTTTCTGACTTACTTCACTCTGTATGACACTCTCTAGATCCATCCACGTCTCAACAAATGACTCAATTTCGTTCCTTTTTATGGCTGAGTAATATTCCATTGTATATATGTACCACAATTTCTTCATCCATTCGTCTGTTGACGGGCACTTAGGTTGCTTCCATGACCTGGCTATTGTAAATAGTGCTGCAGTGAACATTGGGGTGCATGTGTCTTTTTGAATTATGGTTTTCTCTGGGTATATGCCCAGTAGTGGGATTGCTGGATCATATGGTAATTCTGTTTTTAGTTTTTAAGGAACCTCCATACTGTTCTCCATAGTGACTGTATCAATTTACATTCCCACCAACAGTGCAAGAGGTTTCCCTTTTCTCCACACCCTCTCCAACATTTGTTGTGTGTAGATTTTTCTGATGATGTCCATTCTAACTGGTGTGAGGTGATACTTCATTGCAGTTTTGATTTGCATTTCTCTAATAATTAGTGATGTTGAGCAGCTTTTCATGTACTTCTTGGCCATCTGTATGTCTATGGAGAAATGTCTATTTAGGTCTTCTGACCATTTTTGGATTGGGTTGTTTGTTTCTTTAATATTGAGCTGCATGAGCTGTTTATATATTTTGGAGATTAATCCTTTGTCCACTGATTCATTTGCAAATATTTTCTCCCTTTCTGAGGGTTGTCTTTTTGTCTTGTTTCTGGTTTCCTTTGCTGTGCAAAAGCTTTGAAGTTTCATTAGGTGCCACTTGTTTATTTTTGTTTTTATTTCCATTACTCTAGGAGGTGGATCAGAAAAGATCTTGCTGTGATTTATGTCAAAGAGCATTCTTCCTATGTTTTCCTCTACGAGTTCTATAGTATCTGGCCTTACATTTAGGTCTCTAATCCATTTTGAGTTTATTTTTGTGTATGGTGTTAGGGAGTGTTCTAATTTCATTCTTTCACATGTAGCTGTGCAGATTTCCCAGCACCACTTATTGAAGAGACTGTCTTTTCTCCATTGTATATCCTTGCCTCCTTTGTCATAGATTAGTTGACCATAAGTGCGTGGGTTTATCTCTGCGCTTTCTATCTTGTTCCATCGATCTGTGCTTCTGTTTTTTGCCAGTACCATATTGTCTTGATGACTGTAGCTTTGTAGTATAGTCTGAAGTCAAGGAGTCTGCTTCCTCTACTCCGTTTTATTCCCTCAAGACTGCTTTGGCTATTCGGGGTCTTTTATGTCCCATACAAATTTTAAGATATTTTGTTCTAGTTCTGTAAAAAATGTCATTGGTAATTTGATAGGGATTGCATTGAATCTGTAGATTGCTTTGGGTAGTAGAGTCATTTTCACAATATTGATTCTTGCAGTCCAAGAACATGGTATATCTCTCCATCTGTTGGTATCATCTTTAATTTCTTTCATCAGTGTCTTATAGTTTTCTGCATACAGGTATTTTGTCTCCTTAGGTAGGTTTATTCCTAGGTATTTTATTCCTTTTGTTGCAGTGGTAAATAGGAGTGTTTCCTTAATTTCTCTTTCAGATTTTTCATCATTCGTGTATAGGAATGCAAGGGATTTCTGTTCATTAATTTTGTATCCTGCAACTTTACCAAATTCATTGATTAGCTCTAGTGGTTTTCTGGTGGCATTTTTAGGATCCTCTGTGTATAGTATCATGTCATCTGCAAACAGTGGCAGTTTTAATTCTTTTTTTCCATTTTGTATTCCTTTTATTTCTTTTTCTTCTCTGACTGCCATGGCTAGGACTTCCAAAACTATGTTGAATAATAGTGGTAAGAGTGGACATCCTTGTCTCATTCCTGATCTTAGAGGAAATGCTTTCAGTTTTTCACCATTGAGAATGATGTTTGCTGTGGGTTTGTCATACATGGCCTTGATGATGTTGAGGTAGGTTCCCTCTATGCCCACCTTCTGGAGAGTTGTTATCATAAATGCGTGTTGAATTTTGTCAAAATCTTTTTCTGCATGTACTGAGATGATCATATGGTTTTTATTCTTCAATTTGTTAATATGGTGTATCACATTGATTGATTTGCATATATTGAAGAATCGTTGCATCCCTGGGATAAATCCCACTTGATAATAGTGTATGATCCTTTTAATGTGTTGTTGGATTCTGTTTGCTAGTATTTTGTTGAGGATTTTTGCATCTATATTCATCAGTGATATTGGTCTGTAATTTTCTTTTTTTGTAGTATCTTTGTTTGATTTTGGTATCAGGATGATAGTGGCCTCATAGAATGAGTTTGGGAGTGTTCCTTCCTCTGCAGTTTTTTGGAAGAGTTTGAGAAGGATGGATTTTAGCTCTTTTTAAATGTTTGATAGAATTCACCTGTGAAGCTGTCTGGTCCTTGACTTGTTTGTTGGAAGATTTTTAATCACAGTTTCAATTTCATTACTTGTGATTGGTCTGTTCATATTTTCTATATCTTCCTGGTTCAGTCTTGGAAGGTTATACCTTTCTAAGAATATGTCTATATTTCTTCCAGCTTGTCCATTTTATTGGCATAGAGTTGCTTGTAGTAGTCTCTTAGGATGCCTTGTATTTATGTGGTGTCTGTTGTAACTTCTCTTTTTTAATTTCTACTTTTATTGATTTGATTCCTCTCCCTCTTTTTCTTGATTTGTCTGGCTAATGGTTTATCAATTTTGTTTATCTTCTCAAAGAACCAGCTTTTAGTTTTATTGATCTTTGCTATTGTTTTCTTTGTTACTATTTCATTTATTTCTGCTCTGATTTTTATGATTTCTTTCCTTCTGCTAACTTTGGGTTTTCTTTGTTCTTCTTTCTCTAGTTCCTTTAAGTGTAAGGTTAGATTATTTACTTGAGGTTTTTCTTGTTTCTTTAGTTAGGCTTGTACAGCTATAAACTTCCCTCTTAGAACAGCTTTTGCTGCATCCCATAGGTTTCGGATGGTCGTGTTTTCATTTTCATTTGTCTCTAGATATTTTTTGATTTCCTCTTTGGTTTCTTCAGTTATCTCTTGGTTATTTAATAACGTATTGTTTAGCCTCCATGTGTTTGTTGTTTTTACATTTCTTTCCCTGTAATTCATTTCTAATCTCATAGCATGTTCAGAAAGATGCTTGATATGATTTCAGTTTTCTTAAATTTACTGAGGCTTGATTTGTGTTGCAAGATCTGATCTATCCTGGACAATGTTCTGTGCACACTTGAGAAGAAAGTGTAATCTGCTGGTTTTGGATGGAACGTCCTATAAATATGAATTAAATCTCTCTGGTCTATTGTGTCATATAAAGCTTCTGTTTCCTTATTTATTTTCATTTTGGATGATCTGTCCATTGGTGTAAGTGAGGTGTTAAAATCCCCCACTATTATTGTGTTACTGTTGATTTCTTCTTTTATAGCTGTTAGCAGTTGCCTTAGGTATTGTGGTGCTCCTATGTTGGGTGCATATATGTTTATAATTGTTATATCTTCTTCTTGGATTGATTCCTTTATCATTATGTAGTGTTCTTCCTTGTCTCTTGTAACATTCTTTGTTTTAAAGTCTATTTTATCTGATATGAATATTGCTACTCCAGCTTTCTTTTGATTTCCATTTGCATGGAATATCTTTTTCCATCCCCTCACTTTCAGTCTGTATGTGTCCCTAGGCCTGAAATGGGTCTCTTGTAGACAGCATATATATAGGTCTTATTTTTGTATCCTTTCAGCAAGCCTGTGTCTTTTGGTTAGAGCATTTAATCCATTCACTTTTAAGGTAATTATCGATATGTATGTTCCTATGACCATTTTCTTAATTGTTTTGGGATTGTTTTTGTAGGTCCTTTTCTCCTCTTCTGTTTCCCACTTAGAGAAGTTCCTTTAGCAATTGTTGTAGAGCTGGTTTGGTGGTGGTGAATTGTCTTAGCTTTTGCTTGTCTGTAAAGCTTTTGATTTCTCCATCGAATCTGAATGCAATCCTTGCCTGGTAGAGTAATCTTGGTTGTAGGTTCTTCCCTTTCATCACTTTAAGTATATCATGCCACTCCCTTCTGGCTTGTAGAGTTTCTGCTGAGAAATTAGCTGTTAACCTTATGGGAGTTCCCTTGTATGTTATTTGTCATTTTTCCCTTGCTGCTTTCAATAATTTTTCTTTTCTTTAATTTTTGCCAATTTGATTACTATGTGTCTCGGTGTGTTTCTCCTTGGGTTTATCCTGTACGGGACTTGCTGCGCTTCCTGGACTTGCGTGGCTATTTCCTTTCCCATGTTTGGGAAGTTTTCCACTCTAATCTCTTCAAATATTTTCTCGGGTCCTTTCTGTCTCTCTTCTCCTTCTGGGACCCCTATAATGCGAATGTTGTTGTGTTTAATGTTGTCCTAGAGGTCTCCTAGGCTGTCTTCATTTCTTTTCATTCTTTTTTCTTTATTCTGTTCCACAGCAGTGAATTCCACCATTCTGTCTTCCAGGTCACTTAGCCGTTCTTCTGCCTCAGTCATTCTGCTCTTGATTCCTTCTAGTGTATTTTTCATTTCAGTTATTGTATTGTTCATCTCTGTTTGTTTGTTCTTTAATTCTTCTATGTCTTTGTTAAACATTTCTTGCATCTTCTCCATCTTTGCCTCCATTCTTTTTCCGAGTCCTGGATCATCTTCACTATCATTATTCTGAATTCTTTTTCTGGAAGGTTGCCTATCTCCATTTCATTTAGTTTTTTTTCTGCGGTTTTATCTTGTTCCTTCATCTGGTACATAGCCCTCTGCCTTTTCATCTTATCTGTCTTTCTGTGAATGTGGTTTTTGTTCCATAGGCAGGATTGTAGTTCTTCTTGCTTCTGCTGTCTGCCTTCTGGTGGCTGAGGCTATCTAAGAGGCTTGTGTAAGTTTCCTCAGGAAAATAACGTCTTAATGTAGAAGATTAAGATGTAAATATTTGAAATCTTCTCTATTATAGGTATCTGATATCACTTACCAGTCTTAAAAAGAGATTACAAATAGGGAGAAGAAATCCACACTAAACATTTTTAGATATTAACTAGATCCAATTTATAACATCTGAGCTGCAATTCCAGTTACAACACATATTGCAGCCAGTGTCATATTAGAGTTCTTTTCGTCTGTTTCCCCTTCTAGGCTGCAGGTGCCTTCATTCATGTCTGAGACCTTGTTAATTTTTATCATCATAAGCTTTTCTGTACCGGTGGAAGTACTTTGCACATGGTAGGAAGAATATAATTCTTAGTGAGTTGAGTGGTAAAGATTTTACAGGTCTGCCACTGGGCTTTAGTTCCCTTCAGGATGTCCTTTTGTGAGCTTATATGCCAAGAGCCTGCTCAGTGTATCTGTTAAAGAAAAAAAGAGGCAGTAGGAAAGGCTCTATGCATGGGAAATGTGAGCTGGGGTCAATGGGAAAAGACACACGGCATGGAATAATTAAAGACACATACTGGTCAACTTGTGAGTAAATGGAGAGAATAGAATGATATCCTGTAATGTTGCCCAAACTTGAAATTTCGTGGATTCTGAGAAGGGTTCTTTGATTGCTTTACATCTGTCAATTGCCCTGATGTTGCATTATTTTACCAGTTATGAAGACAAAACTTTTTTGTGGTTATTATAAATGCATAATTTTTCAACACGTTAATGTAATAAAACTTCAGATTCTCAAGAGCAAATTTTTAATAATGGAAAACTCACAGACTTGGAGAATATGATTGAGAAATACTGGGGTGTGGAAAGACTTTACTGGACTGTGTTTTCACTCATTTCTGCTTTTGATTGGCTTCAGAATCTATTGGCCAGATCCCTAACACCTCTGCAATTTCTCCACCTGTAAAATGAATGTCCCAAATCCGGAGCAAGTCAATCTGTTTTAAATGGACTGCTTCTTCTCACTTGTGTTTTTGGATTGATGATTTATTGAGGCAAGCTGAGGCCAATATGGGAAATCATTTATCTATTCTCCAGAATACTCTTCCAAATAATCAATAAAGGATGATATTCCACGCAGGGGTAGTGGGTTACCTAAACTGAATATTTAAGGACAGCCAAATACCAAAAGTGTTTTATATGCCTGTGCGAATAATTTGAACTTTTCTTTCCTATGTTATCCTGCCAAACAGAATCAATACCAGATTCAGGGGTGTGTCCCTAAGTGTCTCTGTGTGTATAAATTTACTTGTTTAAAAAAGTGTAAGGAACTCTTTAATGCTAAATGCTAAAGAGCTAAAATGTAGCAAAGTGGCCATGTGAGGTACCCCCAGTTGTGTTATGTAGATCTAAAAAGATCATTGCTTTGTAATCATAGAAGTCATATTTGGTACTAAACAGAATATACTTATCTTCCTTGTCAAGAAATCCCTCCAGTTTTTCAAAATGATATGCATTTGGCTAAAAAGTTGTTGATAGAAAATCAGGAGTTTATTATTACTAATTTTGTGAGCCAGTATTTCAGTAATTGATGACTTATTACATAATTGTTTCATTCAATAAAAATTGGATATATGCTTGAAATTTAAATGTCCAGTACAATTTATCTAATTGGAATACTGAGTTAAAGATAAAATACTCAAACACGAAATACTCGCAAAAATACACATAATGTACTTCAATAATAAGAATGCCCAGCTACTATAGAAAATATAGTTGCACATTTGACCTGATTATTTGGTTGGGGACTTAGATATCTCAAAGTATCTTTAATATTCATTCATTTATTCAGCAAATAATGCCTGAGAATCCACTTTATGTCAGACACTGTTCCAGGTGCTGAAGACAGAGTGGTAAAAAACAACACAAAACAACAACAAAACCAGTTAAAATCATAAAACTCATAGAGGGAGGAGAAGAAAAATAGAAGATATAAAAAGAAATATAGAATGCACCAAAGGGTATTAAGTGCTATGGTTTAAAATAAATCAATATAACAGGGGATACTGTAGGGCCATCAGGGAAGGTCTCATGGATGTGATAACATTAGAGACATAAAGACATATGATCCTTGACTTAGAATACAATCTAAATTCTTCATAAACTTTTCAAGTTCTACCTCTGTTTCTTCAATCTAAGTTGTTTCACTCCTCCCCTCGCTATTTTCTCTAGCGGAGTTTTAGTTTAAGTTCTTTGAACATGCCAAGCTACTTGCTGCCTCAGGCCTTCTGTGCCTGGAGAACTCTTCCCATCCCCCTCCTGCCCAGACACACCCCAATTGCCACTATTCCAATGGTGGCACTGGGTGTACCATGTACAATCAGTGCCCACCACCATGACTATCACCACTTGCCCCCATTATGCTTAGTATATAGCTTGTTTTCTTTATAGGCTTTTCACTTGTGATTATTTTTATTTATCATTGTATTCCCTTCACTACAGGATAAGCCTCAGGAAGACAGTGGCTGTTCTGTCACCATGCTTAGTACAGTACCAGGTACACAGCTGACAATAAATGGTTTGCAGATGAAGTGAGTTGATGTCTGGGTGGATTGGTTGTTGGCTGTTGTTGCCTTGTCCTTAGCATAGCTAAATAGGAAGATTACTTCCTGTTAGATATTCTTGATATGCCTTCCTCTTTTCTGGTATTGCCCGAGTCTGAGTTTAAATCCTGATGCCTTCTAGAGGTGCAAAACCCTCTAAACCTAAGCCTACCAGTCACTGTGATCTTTGTATAACTGGTCATAAAGTGAAAAGGCTGTAGATGTTTGAGGATTTTGATACATTTTATCTTTGTGTTAAGTATCAGTGTTTCGTTACTACTCAATGGACAGCATTTGTAGTTGTTACAATAAACTAGTCAGTTATTCGTTTGCATATATGCTTTTGAATATTAATAGTTCTTATGGTATGTTTGTTACTATTATACAAATGATTTAAGTGCCGGGAATTTTGAAGTACAACCACTACCCTTGTAATCTGAGCTCATGAATGGATGCTTAGAGAAAATTCCTTGAAGACCAAATCACAATTTACTCATACTCATTTAGATGGATTCCTCTAGATGATAGCCTAACAATGGAAATAGACAAAGTTGTTTTAAAATATAAGTTAAAATAATTAGAAGTATTATGTATATTAAAAAAAAGTCAAGTCTTAGGTGGAACTTCCAAATCTCATCTCTAGTAACGAATGAATTGTATCTATTCTTTCACATGAAATATATATAGTTACCAGTGGCTAAAGTATAGACCATTCTTAAAGAATGATTTTATTTTAAATACCTAGAGGGAAACATTGATCCCACATTTGTCATTTTATACTTATGAAGCCGATTGATTTCTAAATTGCTTGTCTACAATGATCCAACTTAGGATTTAAAATCCCACAAAGATGAGATTTTCAGGTTATGAGGAAATTGTAATGCTCAGTACCCAAGTCACTTTTTATTATTAAGGTGGCACTTGGGGAGCCCATCAGCTCTCTTCACTGCCGGAAAACCAGTGGTGCATTACAGCTGCACTCAATCTAACTTTGGTCTGACCTCGCTTGAAATTTCAAGAATCCTGGCTTTTGTTATGGAAGCAATATGTTTGTTTATGACTCTGTGAACAAGGCATAGGCCCAGAGGGCCTGTTCTCTCCTATTTTGAACTGTTCAAGGCTTCAGCAGTATTAACACCTACAAGAAGCTGACATCAAAGAAAAAACCCAAATTCCACTGAACAAGCAGGTTTTTTAAAACATTTATTGAGGCATAATTTACATATCATAAAATTCACTCGGTTTAAGTGCACAATTCAGTGATTTTTAGTAAATTTACTGAGTTATGTAACATTTTTTTAGCACTCCTGTAAGATCCCTCATGCCCATTTACAGTTAATCCCCATTCCCACCCCAGCCCACGCAGCCGCTAGTCTACTTTATATCTCTATAGGTTTGGCTTTTCTGAACATTTAATATAAATGGGATCATACAGTGTGTCATCTTCTGTGGGTCTGGGATCCTTTACTCAGCATAACGTTTGTGAGGTTCATCTGTGTTGTACATATCAGAACATATATCAGTGCTTTGTTTCTTTTTATTGTTGAATAGCATTTTATTGCATGGATATGCCACACTTTGGCTGTCTGTTCATTCACAAGCTGATGAGCATTTGGGTTGTTTCCAGTTTTTGGCTCTTAAGAATAATGTTGCTCTGAATACTCACGTGCAACTTTTTGTGCACACATATGTCTTCATTTCTCTAGGAGTGAAATTGTGGGATCTAATGCTAGGTCTTACAGTAGTTGAACTTTTTAGAAACTAAAAAAAGAGATTTCGAGTACCTGGCTTAGTGAACTGCAGGATTTACAAAGATAAATGTGAAGAAACAGTTTTTTTTCTTCAAGAAGCTCATGATTCATAAGAAGATAAAACAACTTCATAAATCGATAGATTCCGAGAAAACACTGGACTCTGAGGGAGAGTGTGAATACCACAGAAACGGTGTAGGAGTTTCTGAAAAAGAGCTCTCCTCAATTTGTTAGGAGAGAGAGAATGTGGTCTGAAAAGCCCTTTTGAGATATATCTTTGGGAAAGAGTTTAAGTTGATGAGAAAATAATCAAAGAAAGAAGAAAGGAAAATAAAGGATGTGCTGAGCAACCTCCAGGTGGCCTAGTACAGCAGGATATTCAAATGGGACTCTTTGATCTCTTTTGTTGAGACTCAAAAGCCTAGACCATTTCAATAGGGACCAAGTCACCAACATTCTAAGTGGAGTTGCCATGGACATATACAGGAGGTGCTAAGAAATTAAGAAAGCTATTCTGTCAGGAACCAGTTCTCAAAGAGTGTGATCAGACTTGGAGAAAAAAAATAGTTGAGCGAGGAAGAGTTTTCTCCCTTGTAATTGTCTTTGAGCTTTGCATTTCTCACACCTACTCTATCAGAGAGAAAAGGGGAAATGATCTTTTTCAGATCCAGGTAAGTTAGAGGTGCTTCAGGGAGGCCACGTGATTGCCCTGATGTATGTCTCCCATGGTTTCAGCTTGAGGGAGCAGAGCAAAAATAAAGAGGCCACTTTGGGTGCCAACTGGACTTGTGCTGCCTGTGAAGGAGTAATATGGGTGAGATTTCCATGGGCTAAGTAGGGAGGTGAGATGGCCAGTGGTTATTGTAGAAAGGACCTTGCCTAAGAGAATTGTCTGATGGAGCAAAGGACTATGATAGAGATTCCGGATGGAATGGACTGCCTGAATCCCAGAGTCTGAGGGTTGGGGTCTTAGATAGCCAGCAAGAGAAGGCCTTCTGTCATGGATTCTCCTCAAATGCCTGTAGAGCTCCTGCAAGGGAAAGAACCAGTCCCTGCACCTTCATCACCTTCAAAGGGAGCCTGATCAACACCACCCATGTAAGACTGAGCTGAGTTCTCTTCTGTGAACACCTTACCTACTCTCTCAGCCCCAGGATAGTAAGAAGCCATGGGCACTTAGCAATGGGAGAAGATAGAGAGGACAGAATTGTCCACACTGCCCTTCCCTCGCTATAGGTTCTGAGCCTGAAGCCCACATGGCCTGGAGAGGGAAGAGAAACTTTAGGTTGAATGGAGGGGCTGGATGGAAGTTTTTATCACTGTGGATGACACTTTTAATTATAAAATACACCTGTTCTTGAGATTGAAGGCAGCTAGAGAATCCTTTATTATCCACAAATGACTAAGTGAGCTATGAGACCTGCCTGAGATTTTTCAACAAGAGTAGAGAAAGAACTGTTGGCTGAATATTTAATGGTGGAGTGGTGGGAAAAAAGTGATGTTCTCTTCTTGCACCCTATGTCCCCACCCCTTCCAGCTCCTTCAAGACAATGATATAGGACTTGTGTAGAGTGTTAATGGGAGTTGAGCGCCCGAAGATAAATTGGGATCAAACTTCGAAAGGTCTTTGGAGGAATTTACATGGACAGAGAGCAGATATATGACAGTAGTTCCATGTTAACAAGATAAATCTGGAAGTTGTCTCTAGGGTTTTTTGATAAGATAAAATTTAAAATCCCCCCAATTCTGAAGACTGTGTTCTAGTTAGAAACACATGATGAGATTATGGGGGTGGTAATAAAAAAAAGTTTTCTTCTTCTAAAAGAGATATTTACAAGAAAACATTGCCTTTCAAAGTAAGCAGAAAGTTTCACAACCTTTTTTTTCCTCATTGTATTTAACATCTTAGTTCTCCAGAGTATCCCCTGGAGACCTGAAAGAGTTAACGTTCCATCCTAAGCACCTCAGCACAAGGGACTTCTTAAAATGGGTGACAAGGAAGAGAGGATTTGGTCCATTTAATCGCGGAGCTCCCACAGGGCTGTGAATAAACTAAGTGGAAAAAATCCAAGGAGGGGAGAAAGATCAGTGTATATCACCTCACTGCCAAAATTTTAAACCAAACAGCATGTTTCTACACCTGTCTACTCCCCCAAAGACCAAGAGGAAATGGGAAAGTTCAGACTGTAAATGTCAGTGAACTGCTAGATTATAGAGTTAGTAGGAAAATATATTTGCAACCCTTAATGCAGTTAAGCAGAGCTTCTGGGAGAAGCTGGAATTTTCTAATAGAAGTTCTGATTTGCAATCAGTGTGCTCAGGCTATTTTTAGAATAGGCTTGATATAGCGTGGGGTGGGGCAAGGAGAGTTCAGGTTCCCATGTAAATACAGTGTTCACTTTCATTTTTTAAGGAACATTCAGACCTATTCAGTACCTATTCCACTTTTTGGGAGGGACATTTGGATATTCTGAATGACCAGGCTCATGTGATTTATAGGTCTATGTCTTCTGGGATCCTTTCATTTCACAAATCAACAAACCTCAAACACAGCTATCTCTCCGCTCAGGTTCTTCATTTGAAAAATTAAGTTGTTGTAGTTCCAACATGAGGCTGTTAATAGTAATAGCTGCTGTTTATTGAGCACATGACAAAACGACATACACTATCTCATTTAATTGTGGTAGAACCCAGGTTGAGGACTCTGAGACTTGCCTGAAAACACACAAATTAAAGAAATGATGGATTAGGATTAAAACTAGGTCTGTCTTACTCCAAAGTCAGACAGTAATTCACTGTCAGAAACAAAACCATGAGAACCTCAGGGATGCAGAAGTGGTGCTCACTGCTGGAGAAGGTCATCGCCAAACTAGCCTAATACCCGAAGGCTTTATGTCGTGGAGAATGAGCCCTCCCATTTGTATAAGCACATTTTATAGACTTTTTCAGGAAACAATCTACATGTCACTTGTTGACATCCTACCTCTGTTTCCAAGAATACATAATAATAGTAACATATCAATTTTTCTCTCCTTTTTCTAAAACGCTTATCTTTAATTCCCAAGGAATTACTTTGGTCTTCCATGTCCTGAAGTTACTGTCATATGTACTTATTTCAGGGATGTTTAACTCAATGCATATTGAGGTTAAATTTCCCCCTTTTGGTCTTTCCTCATTTATAAATCTTTTTCCGCCTCTTCTACCCCTAGTCCTTTATTTCTGTTTCTTGTGGTTTTGCTTAATTCCCTCCTGTGCTATGTTTGTTGAAGCCCTTTACTTTCCCTTCATCTACTTTAATGGCATAACGTCTTCCCTCCTCCCTTCATTTTTCCTTTAAGGACTTCCCATAACCTCACTTTCTATGAAAGGAGCTCATCCTGTCTCCCTTCTCTTTTCAACTTCTTTGGCTTTCAGAATAAATCAAGCCTGGAGTTAAATAGTTACCACTAGAATTGAAATCCTAGTAACTGTAGGATATTGGACAGTTACCTAACATGTTTTGCCAAAGTTATTCCATGACAAAAATAAGAATATTCACTTCATAGTGTTGCTGAGAATAATAAAACACATCATATATGTAATGCTTCTGGTTTATAGTAAGTTTTCCTCTTTTCTTCTTTATGCTTTCTTTTTCTCATCCTTATTTTACATTCTTATACCAATATTTTAACTTCTTTCTCTTTCTCCAGGGATAGCTGGCCCTGACCATGGTCTAAGAAATAGTTCTAAGTGTTGCGTTGATGCTCTGAGCCTGACCTGTCTATTATCTCCTATTGCTGTTTTTATAGGTTTAAAACTAATTAAACTAGTTTTTGTTGATTTTTGAAATATGTGACAGGCACTGGGCATACAACTGTGAATAAAACAGGCAAAAATCCTTGTCCTCTTGAAGCTTACATTCTATTGGGATTAGGCGAGGAAAGATGGACAATTTAAAAAGAGTAAAAAAAAATGTAGAATGAACTTCTGGATTGAGCACACTGAGGTGCTGAGAAGGTGGTATACGTTAAAGAGGTCCTGGAAGCTCCATACCACATTCCATCCCCATAATTTGTCCTATGCATCTTTTCCATTTGCCTTTGCCTGAGTTACATCCACATGCAAAAAAAATGAATCTTGACAGAGTTTACACCCTTCACAAAAATTAACTCAAAATGGATCATAGACCTAAATGTAAAAATGCAATAATATATTAAACTCCTAGAAAATAACATTGGAGAAAATCTAGATGACTTTGGGTTTATTGATGACTTTTTGGATAGAACATCAAAGGCACAATCCATGGAAGAAATAATAATTTGGACTTCATTATAATTAAAAACTTCTGTTATATGAAAGATACTGTCAAGAAATTAATAAGAGAGCCACAGACTGGAAGAAAATACTTGCAAAATCATAACTGGTAAAGAGCTGTTATCTAAAATATACAAGAACACTTAAAACTCAACAATAAGAGAAGAAATCACCTGATTAAAAAATGGGCAAAGGATCTAAGCAGACACCTCAGCAAAAGAGATGTACAGATGATAAATAAGCATTGGAGAAGCTGCTCAACACCATATGCCTCAGGAAACTGCAAATTAAAACAGCAATAAGATACCGCTACACATCTATTTGAATGGCAAAATCCAAAACCCTGACAACACCAACTGTTGGTGAACATGTGGAACAGCAAGAACTCTCATTCATTTCTGGTGGGAATACAAAATGGTACAGCCACTTTGGAAGACAGTTTAGCAGTTTCTTACAAAACTAAACGTATTCTTACTATATGATCCGGTGATCTCACTCCTTGGTATTTGCTCAAATGAGTTGAAAACATGTCCACAAAAAAAGAAAAAAACCTGCACACAGATGTTTAGAGCAGCTTTATTCATAATGGCCAAAACTTGGAATCAACCAAATGTCCTTCAGTGGATAAATGAACTGAATAAACTGTGTTATATTCATTCAATGGAATATTATTCAGTGCTAAAAAGAAATGAGCTACCCAGGAAGGAAGAGACATAGAGGGAACAATGCATGTTGCTTTAGTGAAAGAAGCCAGTGAAAAGGCTACGTATTATATAATTCCAGCTATAAGACATTTTTGAAAAGGCAAAACTATGGAGACGGTAAGAAGATCAGTGGTTGCCAGGGGTTATGGGGGAGGGAGAGATGAATAGGCTGAGCACAGAGGATTTTTAGGGCAGCGAAACTACTCTGATGCTTTAATGGTAGATACATGTCATTATGCATTTGTCCAAACACACAGACTGTACAACACCAAGAATGAACCCTAGTGTAAACTGTGGACTGTCAGTGATAATGATGTGTCAATGTAGGCTTATTACTTGTAATAAACATACCACTCTGTTGTGAAATGTTGATGGTGGGGGAGGTTAGGCATCTCGGGGCTGGAGGTGGAGGAGGTGTGGGCGAGTGGTACATGGTGACTTTCTGGATTATCCACTCAATTTTGCTGTGAACCTAGAACTGCTCTAAAAATAAAGTCCAAAACACAGAATGCATGTTCTTCTGACCATATTCTAATTTCACCTATTTTCTGACCTGTTGTCATGAGTGATTATGGAGTGTCCACACCCTACTGCTTTTGTTGCAAATAACAGAAATGGCGAACTGTTTTCCTTCTTGGGAAAAATTATTCTCTCAACTAACTCAGTGAGTAAAACGTATTTAGGTTCATGATAAGTCTACAAGGCAGGAAGAACATCTAATATATTTTTGTTTAATAAAAGAGAGAACTGGTTTGCAGGGAAGTTAAGTGACTTGTTACAGGCAACACAGATTATTAATAGCAGAGTCAAATTAGAGCTCTGATCCTTTTATCCCAGTCCTGCATTCTTTCTCTAATTACTACATCTCTATAGCTTGTGATATAATTTATAAATAGTACTTTTACTGCACACCAGAGAGTTGGAATGTTTGAAAACTGCATTCAGAGGGACTGGTTGATAGTAGTATTAAAACCCTTGTGACTTTTATGCAAGAGCTGAGTCTTCTCAGGTCAGATCCAATATGTGTACTGAATTTCTTTGAAAAGCTACTAACATTTCCCGTTCCTAAAGGGCAACGGAAGTTCTCAGAGTACTGAGAACAGAAAACACAGCAGAAACATATAGAGGACATTCCCATATAACCCTCCATAAGGACACAGATAGCAATTTAAAGACTGAATTTTGGGTATTTGCTGACAAAAGGGTATTTTATGCAACCATCACATGAAGAAATGTTAGGAAGTGGCATTTTAATGCCCAGCTTTTAAACCAATGGCACAACAGAACTACGATTCGATCAAACCAGAAACCAGTTCCCTTAGCAATACCTGCTAAGGATCTTCATTTTTTTTTTCCGTTGGAGCAGAACAGCCATTCTCCCTTAGTAATAGGATATTAACTGGGCATAGAGTCATCTGATTAAAGACTGCATTTCCCAGCCTTCTTGGAAGGTTTATGTGACCATGTGACTAAGGTCTGGCCAATGGGTTATTATTGGAAGTGATATGTGCTAGTTTCCTGTTGTGTTTGAAAAGGAAGGGGTTTGACTTCCCCTCCCAGACCAGAATGGGTATGTGATAATGGGAGCTGGAGCAGCCATGCTGGACCACGAGATGGAGCCAGTTCTGAGGATGGCAGAGCAGCAAGATAGAAGTCCAGCTACCTACATTTTAGTGAGAGAGAAATAAACTTTTGTCTTCTTGAAGCCAGTATCATTTTGGTCTTTCCATTCCAGCAGCTGAAGTAGTTCGTAACTAACACAGAAGTCAATGTAAAGGCTGTATTAGATTCAATTTATAATTTGTCACATATTACTGTTCTGAAACTAACCACGGTAACCATGTACATTGTTCTCTCTCCAGAGTATTATTTCATGCATTCTCATTCTTTTTGATGTCCTTGTGAATGTTAGAGTTAATAAAGCCTTCTCTGTGTTAGTATAGGTCATTATTTGGATTGAACGGACCTCCGAATGAGAAAGAGAGTGAGAGTGAATGAGAGAGCATGCTCAAATGATAATAGTAAAAATCTGGTGCCTCAGGTGGGCACATCACTTCCAGCGCTCAATACAGAGTGTGATATTACCAAGGCCTCTTTTAGCTAAGTGATCCAAGTGCAACAATTTTGTAAATTTCCTGATTTAATTAAGTCCTTGCTGTGTTAGGCCCATAGTTTCAATCGAAATAACATGTCTAAGACTTTCTTTCCTTATGTTTAAAATGCAGATGATACCTTTCCAAGTTCCCTCAAGCACTGTTTGGTCTATATTTGGTGGTCCAATAATGTTAGTGTCTTGTCATAAGCATACAAAAATTCAGCACCCAATGATAATACCACACACACACACACACACACACACACACACACACACACACACACACAC